>NW_023495247.1:367500-825120 GCF_904425465.1 Colossoma macropomum | reverse complement strand
TATATATATATAAAAAGTGTGTGTATGTGTGTGTATGTATGTACACATGAGGTCTCTGTGACCTAAAGCTATGTTTTTGTGTGGATGGGAGGCTACAACCCAGAGAACAAAACCTACAAAAAATCTGACCTGTTCTGTGTACAGCACTTTCTATCTGCTAAACTAAAACACAATTAGCTGAAAAGCAGACAGTGATGTGCTACGTTTTACTTTTGACTGTGGTTTTAATAAGATACCATGCCGAGTTTCTGCTGTGAATGCTGACTGCAAAGCCTGACAGACATGCTGCCCGCTGAACTGTTCTACATATACAGGAAACCGTCTTTTTAGGTAACTTTGAAATAGTGTTTTCATAGTTTTGATTTTCTAGATTGTGCACAACCCTGTACTGCCGTCTTTTTCACATTTTAAGGTGTTATTGTTCATGTTGATTAGTTGTTGCAGCCCTAGATCACACTTTTTTGGAATAAGCTGTGGCCAATCAGAAGATGTTTTGTTTACTAGTTAAATGTTACTAATTATATTATGCAAATGTATATAATAATAACAATAATAATAATTACTGTTGTTGGTATTATATTGCCCTAGCTAGCATATCTCTTCTTACGTGACTCTGAGGAGGATGAGGGTCACACTTGTTTTGCCATATCAGGCTCTTTTCACCCAGTGATGACCCATTACACTATAGTACCTCTGAGTGTGTGTGCATACATTTGTATCAGGGAGGAAACAGACCTCTGTATTTGCCAGGAATTGGAGGAGTCTGGCAGAGGAGGTCCACGTAAAGTAAGAATGTGCACGTCCCTATGGACAGGATCAGGCCCAAGCATGTATCTTTTAACCTCTAGCATCTCTCTCAGGGACCTGCTCATGCATTGTTTGTGTGAGTTTTTACAGTGTGCTCTGTACGCAGTGTTCACAGAAGTTTTTCAACAGAAATTGTTCTGATTGTTGCTTTTGTATAATGTACATTTCATTTGCCCCAAGCTGTTCTTGTGTCTCTCACTTTTGTCAGTCAAACGTCCATGTCACAATACTGCAGAATTACTAAACAATAAACCTTGAACCCTTTAGGTTCAGAAAGACAGACCTCATGGAAAATACCGGTTCTGCCTTTCCTTCATTGTCCCTGTTATTTCTTCACATTATTTTAGTGCACCATGCTAGACTAGTACAGTTGCACTGAATTATTCAACCACCTCAAAGTTCAAGGCAGTTTGGTAATATAAATAAAGTTTAATGAAAACTTATCATCCAAGGCATTAATAAACACTCAAAGTAGGTTTATTACCCGTTCAAGCGATTTTGAGAGCATGAAGTTGAGTTTATGTCTAACAGTTCAAAAGAAAAATCATTTTCTCCAAAACTGTCAGTGTGCAAAATTATTCAGCCCCCAAAGTCAGTATTTTATGGTGCAGCCTTTACACTTCATAACCTCCATTAAATGTTTCTGGTACGTGCTCACAAGTTTCTGACGTTTCTCTATTGGAATCTTTGCCCATTCCTCATATGCAAAAGCTTCCAGCTCAATGTTCCTTGGTTTCCGTAACACTTCAGCTGTCTTTAAGTCCCACCCAAGGTTTTAGTGGGATTTAAATCCAGGACTGGGATGGCCCGTCAAGGACATTCCACCTTTGTGCTCTTGACTGTGTGTAGATTCTGTTCTTACCTAAGAACAAATCCCAAGTAAGAAAACACTGACGGATGTCAGAATCTTCATGAAAGCTGTGTAAGTGGGTTTTAAGATAAATTTCTTCTTAAGAACAGTTGGTGAATAAGGCCCATTGTCTTGCTGGAAAGTTGTTTCAGTTGCTTCAATTTATGCACTGAAGGAATCATATTTTAAAGAATTTCTGTTGCTGGTCAACAGTCAGAGATTGACAGTTCTTGCAGCAGCAGAACACCCCCACAACAGGACTGACCCACCTCCATGCTTGACCCTGGGGATAGTGTTCTTTTTGTCACTAGCCTTGCTTTTCTTACGCCAGACATACAGTTGATCCATGGGTTCTAACTTGGTTTCATTGCTACATAAAATTGTCTCCCAGAATGCCACAGGCCTGTCCAAATTCCTGCTTGCGTGCGATGAAGTGTTTGGGCATGAAGTCTTTGCTTGTGTAGTGTTATTCTTATCATGTTCACCGGTACTTAGGTTCCTGTGTTTATCAGGTCATACTGCATGTCTTTGGCTGTAATGTGAGGGTCTTTGTTAGCTGTTCTGTTCAAATGTCTGATTTCTCTTGAAATGTTGCTCTTTCTTCCATGCCCAGGTTGGTTTGCTGCTGTGCTATGAGTTTTAAACTTATGTATGATTCTTTTAACTGTGTCTCTTTGAACTTTGTATCTGTGATATCTACTTATAGCCTTTTCTCTTTTTGTGCAATGAAATAATTTCTTCTCTTAGCTTTTATGAGAGCTTTTTATTCTTTGCCCTGTTTGCATCACGTTGTCAGCTGGATCAGTAGGATAGCCAGCCATGTACTTTGATCTCTTGATTAATTATCAGTGAAGTGAATATCAGTATTTGAGTCTTAGAGGTTGTGCAGATCTTTCTTCAGTTGGTCTCTTCGATACATAACTGTATCGATTTGCATATCACCAAGAGTTTATTCACAATATGTTGCCATATCAGTATTTTGAACACAACACTGCAGTCCACTAGGTGGACATCTGAGGCCTACCACTGTGTACTTTTCTTGCCACTCTTGATGTGTTATCTGTGCTCAGAGAGGGAGTGCGGGTCCTGGTCTTGCTAAATGATTAGCTCATACTTCAGAGGAACTGACCAGGAGAAGATGATAACCCCATCACATGAGCACTGCTTTCTTTGTTTTTCCTCTTTCATTCCCTTCCCTATTAGTATCTGCTCTTTTTTAAAGTTGGGACCTGGGTTCTTTGCCCTGGAGTCTTGCTCAGATAACGGACTGTGCTGGAATGGAGGGCGGTGGGGACGACAGTTTTAAGCAGTTTTGGAAAGGTTGAATTCTCCAAGTCTTGAATGAATGAGCCTTTTTGTTTTTGGTCTGTGAGACCCCTGTTGTAATCACAGTCTAATTTGTGCTTTGTGATTAGGAAAGGCCAACTGATTTGTTCTTATTTGAAGTTGATTGTGACTCTTAAGTGGAAATCATTGTGGCTTATCTCTCTATCATTCCAGCAAAAGAAAACCATCAGATCGTTCAACTGCTCTGTCCTTTTTCTCCTTCTGCTGTTCACTCTTTTTGTTGTTTAGTGTCTTTTCTTGCTCTTTTAGACTGGAGCTATCCGGCATGATTAGCACCTGCCATATCAGTTTGTGGTACTGTAGTAAAAGCCATTCTCTTGCTCCTTTTTCTCCATTTCTGATGTTGAGTGAATCATGTTTTTTACCCAGGGTGCCCGGGATACATTTGAGAACTACTACAGGAAGCAGAGGAGGAAACAAGCTCGACTTGTGTTGCAGCCACATTCTAACATGGTATGCATTCACCCTGCCACTCTGTTTGTGTTCAGCTTTCTGTACTCTTCCCCACATCCTCACTGCACCTCCCACACTAACAGCAATGTTTTTAAGGTAAGTCAAGAGGCAGATGGTGTTAATTGCGTTTGTGGAAATATACAGGACATGAAATACAACAGTATAAATTGACCTTTCCATGCTCCGCCCACAAATGCTTTCTTTTGTTGGACACGCTTGTACAGGACACTGGCAAAAATCTCATTCAACCAAATGGAATGTTGTATTGAGCTCCATCAACATTTACATTGCACAATTTCAAACACTGTTAGCATATATAGTTTTTGTCTTATATGATGTGTTAGCTTGGTACCAAATTTATAATTTCCAGCTTGCCTAGTTTTGATTAGCTATGAAAATGTAGTGCAGTTAATATAGCATTTTAAACTGGAAACGCAGTGTTAAGTACACTAAACAGACACTGTGTTGGTCACATTTGAATAATTGTAATGTTTTGGTAACTTCACAACATTGGCTAAGAACAAATGGACTTATAGGCAGAGTATAGATAGGCCAGTTGATCAGTCGTCATCGTCATCAGACACTAGTCATACCCATTTGTTGTCAAAATGAAAGGGAATCTTTAATGGTTTGGGGCATTTCAATATATCCTAGTCTGGATTGCAGTCCAAGAATGTTACATTGACAGCACTTCAGTTTATGTTTCTGTTTGTTTCAGAGTCCAGTCATAGCAGATAATTATGAAATTTGCATTTGAGTTTAGATTGCATAAAACAGTGAGTCCATTTCAAATGATTTTGAATCTAAATTTGTTTGAATTGACAATTTGGTACAAAGAGGGGGACAAAAAGAATGAATTTGATCCAGATCCTGTGACAAATCTAGCTTAAAATAGCACATATTTACATTGTGTGGTGGTAATAGCTGTGTATGTCCTTTTGTGGGGTAGTAGAGTGTTTGAGTAGTTTCAGCGTCATGGTCTACTTTTAAATGCTCCTTGAAAGTGATGTGCTAATTTTAAGACAGAGGTTCCCAGTCCCAGAAATTTGAACGCATTGAGTCACCAGAACTGGGATTGGATCAGTATCAGCTGAAGGTTTCAGTGTTGGTATCACAAAAGAGAAAGTGGCGTTGTGCCATATGTAGTTTATACACAAAATATGATGTGAAACAGACCCCCTATTTATGCTTCTGTTTGTGCCCTTCCGTACTGACCATTTTGAAGAATTCTACAAACTGTGCCACTACCTGTGTCCTAAAGCCATTATGGGTAGTGCATTCTTCATCACAGAGCAAAGAGACTACATTTCCAATGAGGTATACTGTATGTTCATATAAAGGCATTATAGCATAGAATATAGAATAGATTTAAATTTTTCTGCTATCTTTCTTTTCATTTCCTCTGTCTGGTGTGTGTGGACTGCAGCATGAAACACTAGAGGGATACAGGCGGTACTTCAATCAAATTGTAGGGTAAGTTCACCATGCGTTTCGCTGAACTTTGATTTACAACATTAAATGTGATAAAAATGATTTTTAATGCTTGTAATTATGTCTGGGACTAAAGAAAGCACTTAAAAATGGCAAGTGCGTTGTGGCATTCCACTCATAGTCATGCCACAGTCATTCACTCTTCTACTTTCAAAGTCCAAACCTCCTACCCTCCTTCAAATGCACCCCTCCTTCCCAATATTCCATCCTGGGGCTCTTGGAAAAGCTGCCAGGCTGCAGGATTTATGGACTCTGGGATGTGGAGTGGCAGATGGGTGTTATTCCAAGCGTCTGGATGGGAATATGGGGAAGGTCGGCGTCTGGAGCAGAGGCTTCCGCAAACATCCTGGTGGCACGGGCCGTTCCCCGGGTGCTCCCACAGGGGGATAACTTGGGGAATGGGGATGTGCTGCCCCCTGGACCCAGAATCCAGAGTTTCTTGGACAGCCACATGCTCATGTGTATGATCTGTATCTCCATATGGTTGCCTGGGCATAGTTTTAACAAAGTTTAACTTGTCATACATAACATGCTCTTGCCAATAATGTGCCTTTATTTGTGTCTTTCATCAATCTATTTTGTTCTTGCTCTGTAGTTTCTTTGTAGTAGAGGACCACATCCTGCATACGACTCAGGGTCTGGTGAATAGAGCTTATGTGGAGGAGTTATGGGAACTGGCCCTGTCAAAGACGATTGCAGCACTACGTACCCACTCAGTATGTCTCTATAGCTTTTTCCTGTGTACCACTGAATTCAGTATGTATCATATTTCATGTTCTCTGGGTATGTGCATCTGTAAAGGGAATCTGTAAAGCTATATATATATATATGTGAACAAAAGTATTGGGACACACCTCAATCATTGAATTAAGGTGTTTAATTCAGTCCCATTGCCACAGGTGTATAAAATCAAGCGCCTAGCCATGCAGTCTGCCTTTACAAACATTTACAGCAACGCAGTCACGAAGTTTCATACCACGTAAAGTTGCAGAGCGGGGTTGCCGAGTGCTGAGGCTTATAGTGCATAAAAGTCGCCAACGCTCTGCTGACTCAATAACTGCAGAGTTCTAAACCTCCACTGGCGTTAACATAAGCGCAATGTTGTGGAGTGTTAAATTATGCTACTCTATCTCGCAGTCGGTTGGACGAGTTTGTGTTTGGCGAATGCCAGGAGAATGTTACCTGCCTGACTGCATTGTGCCAACTGTAAAGGGCTAATCTTTGTTTCAGCATACCAAGACATTTTGGACAGTTCTGTGCTTCCAACTCTGTGGGAACTGTTTGGGGAAGGCCCTTTTCTGTTCCATCATGGCTGTGCCCCAGAGCCCATAGGTCCATAAAGGCATGGTTGGATGAGTTTGGGTGGATAAACTTGACTGGCCCACACAGAGCCCTGACCTTAACCCCATCAAACACCTTTGGGATGAACTAGAACGGAGATTGAGAGCCAGACCCTCTTGTCCAACATCAGTGCCTTCTAGATGAATGGGCAAAAATTCCCACAGACACTCTCTTTCTCCAAAAGCTTGTAGAAAGCTTCCCAGAAGAGTGTAAGCTGTTATAGCTGCAAAGAGGGGACCAACTCCATATTAATGCCTATGGATTTAGAATGGGATGTCATAAAAGCTCCTGTAGGTGTCCCAATATTTTTGTCCCCATAGAGAGTGTGTTCGTGTGTGTGTGTATGTATATGTATGTGCATGCTGTCTGATGTATTTATGTAGAATTTGCTACACCAGACATGATCTTTTAGAGACCACTTTTGTCGACTCGAAGCTAAGTCCAAATGAGACTGAGACAGAGTAAGTAAACGTTGAGGCCAAATAAAAGCAACAGTGGGTCAAGACCAAACCCCCAAAAAAATTATCTTCTTGAAGACTGCACCTTAATTACTCTTTAACTACTTCTACTACAAATTACTCGGATGGATGGATGTTTTTCTGCAAAACAAAATTGTATATTCAAAAATAACTTGTTTAAATCAAAAATAAAAAAAAAACCCTCTCCTACTTACAAACACAAATGTACTATGGATTAAAGGTTTCATATAACACCTGCTCTGAATGAATCCAGCCAATGTCTGTATCATAAAATGTCATAATGTTATTTAAAAGTAACAACTTATCACTTTGTCATAATGGCTTAATGGTTCACTACTTTTCCTGCCAGTTTAAATGCTGTCTGGTTAGATTTTATAAACACTAGCCTTCCTAAAGAATATAATCAACCAGTATAACTCTGATTAGCAATGTTAAACTCCAAACACGTTTAGCTAGCTAGCTAACTAGGTGCAAATGTATGCCTTTGAGAACATTTAGCAGCTGTCCATTAGCAAAACAATAGGCTAAACATTTTAGTTTTTTTAGTTTTAGTTAAGTTTGACTAAAAAGAGAGACTGTAAAATGAATTTGACTAGAGTACTAGATCTAGTTAGCTGGTTAGGAGGTGGTTACTACACATGCAAAGCGTTTGGCAGGATTCCGTCTTGAGTAATTGGTCCGTTTATTGATAGTTTCAGTAGTTATCCTTCAGCATTAGTGTTTATTAATGTGGCACAAATGGTCTTAAATGGTCTTTGTCTGTTTGTGATTTCATTATTAAAATCAATTTAGACTATTGTATTTCCAAAGTTTTGCTTATATTACTGTAAAAATAACACTTGAGATTTTGTAACTAAAATTTGCTGAACTAAAAATTTTATCATGATTATTTGTTATTATTATTTGTTATTATTATTTGGTTATTATTATTGTTATTATTATTGTTATTATTATTATATTACTACTACTGCTACTACTACTGTAACATATGTATCTGATATTTAAAAAGTGTCAAAATATACAATTCTATTTATATTTTTTAAAAATTGATTTATATTTCAGTGTAATTATCCTAGTAGATCCTGATCATTACCTAAAATTTCCTGTTGTTGACTTCCTCGCTGTCCTTCTTAAAACACTCTGCTTTGTTTTGTCCCTTAACAGTCCTACTGCACTGACCCTGACCTAATTCTGGATCTGAAGAACCTCATAGTCCTTTTTGCAGACACACTGCAGGTGGGTTGGTTAGTCTTTGATGGTCTAGGATTCCTCCCAGAAGTACATCTCATTCCTTCCATAAGTGCTCTCTTGGGTCAGGTGAATCCATTGCCAGATAAAAATGTATTAACACTCCAGTTAGGAAAGATGCAGAGGTTACATAAAAATTACAGGCACTTTATCTCGGAGTGGATGGAACAAGCTGCTGTATCAAGGTCAGACTCCTGATCCTAGTGTATTATGGTGGCAGTTGAAAGTTTGAACACCCCTGGTCAAATGTTGTATTGAAAACAGGATGCATTATGATCAGATTGCAGTTGCATCACTCAAACTACATTCAGAGGTGGTCAGAGATGGACCTTGACCACATTTAACACAAGTGTAAGCAGAATGCATTTTCGTTATGTACGTATAAATGTGGCATTTTTCTGCAAATTTTATTGCACAATTTATATTTCTTTGCTGAGCTTAGAATACTGGGAAAAAAATATGCCTTTTTTATATTACTTTTGCCCAGGCCTCTTTTTCTGTTTTGCTTTTACCAACATGTTAAATTCAGCAAATAAACAGTAATTGCACATTAAAATGTGCAGAAGTATGTTATTTTGTAGAGGATGTGTTTCACATAATTTCACTTAGAAAATGAACAAAACATGTAAATTGAGCAGGGATGCCCAAACTTTTGCACAGAACTGTAGGTGTAGTGGAGACTTTCCAGACTTGCTGGTGTTCAGACCTCTGATGAAATTGCAGGGCTTTGCTAAAAATTTTTTTAGTGATATGTATAAATTTTGACTGTTTAATTGTTTTCCACTGACTGACTTCATCCTCCTGCTGTTTTGTTGCTGTACAGGGTTATGGGTTTCCAGTGAACCAGCTCTTTGACATGCTGCTTGAAATGAGAGATCAATATGGAGAGATTCTTCTAAAGAAATGGAACCAGTCCTTCAGGTAAGACTCTCACCCCCCCTTTTGAACTCTTATGTCCCATTTCTCACCCTTAGGGCCTATTTACACCTTCCATTAATGTGTTTTTGGTGATTCACTCACATTCTGATTTCACTTAACTGCATGAAAAGCCAGGTGTTAACACCCTCAGGACGCGATGTGATCGGATTACAAATGGGTCACTCAAACCACATTTGGAAGTGGTCAGAGACAGATCTTGACCACATTTAACATAAGTGTATGTGGAATGTGTTTTCGTTATCTGTATACAATTATATCAGCAGAAATACATCTACTGAGCGCTGACTAGCAGGTGAGAGAATAAACAAGAGGATGAAAGATGGAGGATGCGCAAGGTACCCTTTACCTAAGAGCCTTCATACACTCCAGGCCAATGAAAGTGTCCAGGACAAGCTTATCCACTCTTATAGTAGCGGGAAAAAAACAAAAATAAAACAGAAATGATGTATGTGTTTATGTGCTTTTTATGCAGGAAAAGTACAGTAGGATCTCATCTGGTCACGTCTGGGGACACATTTTGGTGAAAAGTGTAAATGGAATCTGACCAAAGTTTATCCAGATAGGAACTGGACATGAAACACACATTTAATGCTAGGTGTGAACAGGCCTGTAGTCGTTGTGTGAGCCACACTGAGTGCTTAACAAGAGAAATATAGTGCACATGTCAAAGACCGTTTAGTTTTAGTTCAGTTGTTAGTGTTGCCTACCAAAATTATATTTTAGGAAGACATCTTTTAGATTTGTTGTCCCAGGGAGTTGCAAGTTCTTAGGTGTTTTTTCAACAGGTGAAGGAAAGGGAAACAATTTCAAGCCAAGATATCTGAAATTACTAACCGGCACGATAGAGGTGATAATACTCCTCGAAGGAGAATAATTCTCTTAAAAAGTGTTTTTGTTTTTTCATGGTGTACCGGAATCAGTTTATATGCTGTTAAAATTATTTGGAAACCACAGAAATGCCGACCTATCGTGAAGAAGCTAGACTTTAGAGCCCCTTGGAGAGGCACTGTTAAGGTTTGCTGGGCTCAGTCTTGAGAGCGGATGTGATCGGAAGGTCGGATTGACCTTGTCAGGATTCCTGTTTGATTCCTGTCAGGGACCCTTGGCTTGCTCCGTAAAGGCTGGAGGCCTTGAAATTCACTGCCCTGGAATTCTACTGCTCTGGGAATCTGAAAGAATTCAAGCAGACTTACTAAAGATTTCAGATGCACGGGCACACACATCCTCAGGCACTCATTTATGTATTTATTTAATCATATGTATTTATTATTTTAAACAATGAACAATATTATGAAAAATCAGGCATTGCATAACCACATGGGCCTCTTAAAGAGTGTTAGTTTGCCTGAATGTGACAGATACAAGAGTTAAGCTATTTAATCCACTCATGTGGTTTGGAGACATTGTGGTTTAGTGAACTCAAATGTCCTTTTGTTATTATGACTTTTTAGGCAAATCATTGATCAAGACAATTACAGTCCAATCCCTGTGGCAACAGAGGAGGAGTACCGGCGAAATAGCAGGCCAATTCCCCTTCCAGGACCCAGAGCTAGAAAAGGTCAGTCAAAAACATTGATGGACATTATCAGTGTTTTGCCTGTTAAAGTCTAGTTAAACATGTTAGTTATTGTACCTGATGAATAATCAAAGTTATTTGTACACTTTTTTTTTAAAAAGATACCTTTTCCGAAGAAACTTCCATTCTCTGAGTTTGTACCCAAAGTATACTCTCAACTCAAGGAGTTCATCTACGCTTGCCTCAAATACTCAGAGGACCTGCACCTTAGGTAACAAATGTGCACACACACAAACACACTATACAAGTAAATAGTGCATTACTGTCCTGGAAATGAAGAGTAAAGTTTGCACCTGCCTGCAGTAACCCTTGCTTTGCAGACATTATCTCATTAGTGCTTGGGTCTGGTTCATTATGATTCAGCATGCTCAGTCAGTGACCTCACCATCTATTTTTAAACTTCTTTTCTTACTACTGCTCTTAAGTCATGTGCCTTCTTGTTATCTCAATCTTTAGGCCAGAGCTGCTGCTGCTGCTGCTGAACTTTTTGAAAATTTAGTGGAAATTCTTTTCACTTTTTTGATAATGCTAATTTCTGCTGATGCTTCTATGCAGTTCTAGTAGTATGTTGAGTTACTGGCAATTCACATTAACATTTTTTTTTTTTTGGCTGTTCTAGATTACAGATGGACATTCGAAGCTTGTAGAAGACGTGTTTTACTTGAAGCTTGTAGCAGACAGTTTTAAAGTGACTTTTTCAGTAGAGTTCTGGCATAGAGCTGATGTTATTTTCAATTTCTAACATGGCTGGCTGAAAATCCATTGTCAGTCCCTTTCAGTTTCTAATTATGTTAGTGATTATTCTGACATATTAAGCCTTCAGTTCAGCTCCTGATGTCCTAAACAACGGGAAGGTCATTTGACTGAATCTGCCTAGATATCACAGAGGGGGAAAATCCTGAATGGATTGTATTTGTTGGGTGTTTTAAGATGTTAACCCCTTTATTTCCAGCCAAAATTTAACAATGGTCTGGATGTCCCTGCTCCTTAGTGAAACTCATTATTTGTAATTGTAATTAATCATGCTACAGTTTGTAACTTAACTGCGCCATCCTGTGCTGAAGTTCTGTTTGTTACTTGGATGTATTTGGTATCAAGTCATTAGAGAAGTCAGGTACCTGAAGTAGAGCTTGGTGCTGGCAAAATGTTCCTGAATGAGTAATGGACATCTAAGTAAATGAAAAAAGTGACCTACAGGAGCAAGTGCATTCACCACAAAGGCCAGTGTCTGCAAGGCTTACTGCAGATACCGCTGAAACACTTACCTACAAGTGTTTCAGCTGTATTATAGTGTGTGTATATATATATGTACAATATTGAGTAAATCTACATTTAACACTTTTTTTTAACTTGAACTATATGCACTGCCATTTTAGTAGACAGCTGGTGTATGTGCAGCTAATCCATGTATAGCTAGTCCATGTAGACTCATTGTAATGTTATGTTATCCCTGACCCCTTCCCTCAAATCCCCTGGGGTCAAAGTCAAAGGCCACACTTCACAGGACCTTTGACGGTGGTGGTTCCGGCCAGGCGGAAGGCGTTGGGCCTCTCCTGATTGAGCTTTGTGCAAAAGCTCCTGATTCTCTTGCTCAAAAATGTTTGATGTCTGCTTTTGGGTTCTCGCTCTGTGAGCAGCATGTCAGGTCTGGTTACTTTAGAAGCCGATCTGATCTCTTGACTTCTTTGCATGTGCTTTTGAGGCGTGAGGTGACAAGGTCACTGAAAAGCCATAGTATCCTCTCCTCTGCTGAATTACCAGTCTATTATCATTATCAGTAGTGCTTAATTACGTCTGGGATATGGCTTGTTTCACAAACATTTGTTTGTAAGGTCAGCAAGGCCTAACTGCATGATTAGAGAGGAAAGCACTCAGATGAGTTGCATGATGACTTGTCTGAAGAGTTGTCAGATGAGACATCTCATCTTGTGTCCTAAGACTGGTAAACAAGATGTAATGGGCACGAGGCCTGAGACAATCAAGAATTCTAATTCCACTAAATCACAGCATATCTGAACCACCCAGCTAATCTTTTCCTGTCTGACTTCTAGTAAATTCAGCCACTCAGACTTGCCCTTATATCGTACAGATCTTGAAGACTTTTAAAGTGCACTTATTGCTGAGCGGCATTTATGAAATTCAGTATCACAATGTTTTCGACATATCACAGTATCATAATATTTGATGATATTTAAGCTTATATTAATAAAACTAATGGACTAATTAGGGATGCAAGTTTTGGCAAATTCTTTTGACTGATAACCCAGCTGTTATTAAACGGTCTTTCATTGTTAACTGACAAGCCTAAAACCACAGGTGCAACTCATGACACAGCACTGGTTTTTAAATAAACTAGGCTTTAGGCTTTTTGAATGGAAAAAATGCAACCTCTTGTGACCAGATATGATAGTAACATGTAATGTAGACTATTTACTTACATTTATTACATTACTAGCCCGAGTTAATGAACACACATGGCTGGACTGAGGCTAGCTTAAAGTTTACACAAAAGTATAGTCAGTAGCTTGCTGTTTTTGTGTCATAGGACTACAGACACATTTGTAGGGAAGAGCTTAAGGCTGCACTCAACAGATGCAACATGACATTTAAAACGGTTGTAGAGTCAGTTATAGTATTGATACTGATACTGCTTATTGATACCAATATTAACCGATAGTAACGATTTTATTAATACCACTTTCCATAATTTGACTCAAAACAAAGACATGACATGGAAAGATGTGAAAATATTAAAAATGAAAAGGCTCAGGCTACCTAGCAGTTAGTGCTTTATGCTATGCTAGCTGCCAAATTGACCACTCCTTGATAAGCTGATTTAGGCTATCAAATATATATTCTAGTTGTTCTTCTAATGCTGGGAACATTTTCTAAAAAGACAATTTGACTATCAAACTACCCTACCTGCAGTGTTAACACGCGGCTGAAGTTGGTTTCCTGTCCGCCACCTTCTTGTTCGAATTTCCCTGTTCCACTTTAAATGGTGCAGCAGTTATTATAATGCCTGTGACTGCTGCACCGTTTCAGGCAGAACAGGACCAAGAAGCTGGTGGATAGGAAGTTTACTTCATAGTTTTAATTCTGGTAGCATTTTTTGAAAAGTGATTAAAGCTATTGAAATATTCTACCTCAAATTTTATGTAGAGAACTACCTAGGAACGTGCGCTACAGTAGGACATTTCAACAAGTGCAATTTGTCACAACACCAGGAGGCTACACTGAGGACTCAGGTGCACAGCTGCTTTGCTTAAGCAGACATGCTGCTCTGCTTCAGATTTATAGAACGTATTCGTACATGTTTCATGAGGTTGGTGTTAGCCCCTTTACACAGAAACTATTGCTTTACATATTGTGGTGTAGCCACACTGTGGTGTGGGTAGTTCAGTCAGAAAAGAAAAGAAATGTTTAATTTTCCCTTTGTTTCACTGGGACTTTTAGGTTGAAGAGCTTGAATATAGGTGGGGTGGTGGCGTTTGGGAGAAGGAAAAAGGCCAGTGGGTGCTTTTGTTTTTAGCCTCTGGCTACAGTAGGCTGTCCATTTTCCTGGCTGTTTGTGCTGATTTGTAGAGTTGGAATAAAAAGCTTCAGTCATAGACCAGACCCCTGACTTCACCAAGTTTCTTGGAGAGCTCCCGGATGTCACAATATATTGCATTTACCTGCATTATCATTAAATTTAGTAATGTGAGCCCACACTTTTCAGTGTCTTACCCTTTCAGCCATGACCAGAGAGCACAGAATAGGACTTAGCTGTTAAAATGATCAAGATAGTCAGAGGCATGTGAACGTGTTCTTCACACGAAGCAGAGCGCCACTCCTGCTGATCCTATATAGCACCAACCATCTGAAAATACCAGCTATGTAGAATGATATAATGCTACATAAATACTGATAGCAGCACTGTTTGTCAAGGAGCTTAATGATATTGTGGTACTGAGCAGTCAGGAACCGGTACAAATATAATACTTATTCTCAATACCCATCCCTAGTTATAGCCTTAGCACTGTGTTACGTGGCTAAATATCCTAGCTGCAATAGCGCTGTAATCTACATTTAGGATAGTTTAATTTCTGCTATTGGCTGAAATTTTACATCAGTAGCAGGAGTCGTGCTTTTATGTGTACAATTCAAATTCTTTAATCCGTTACTTCAGAAATGTATTTTGTTATAGATTATTGATTATCTGTTAAAAAATGTAATTGTAACCTAAACCAATCTTTGCTCCCCAGGAAGAAATTGAGTAACTTTTACAGGTAAATAAAACAAAATAATAATAAAAATCAGTACACTGAGACTAAAAGCTCTGAGACATAAACACACAGGACCAAGTAAGTGATGTAGACTGATCCAGTACATTGGATCGAATACAAAATAGTTAAAAACCATGCTGCTGTCCAGAGACTTTTCCCTATTTGATCTAATTAGTAAAAATCTGTTGTTTTTCATGCCAAATCAAAAGATCAATCTGGTAGAAATCTTATTTTGAGATCCCTCATCAACAGTAATCATAAATAGAGGTCATACTGAAAACTCAGACTGGCCATCATTTGTGTTCTATCTGCAGAAAGGCTGTACTGGCTCATAAGGCTTCATGTAGGTGCTTCATGTCTGAACTTTGATGATCGTAATTTTTAGATGCGTCCTAATTAGCTCATAGCGGTTGTGGTCCACAGAAATCCTATGAGTTTATATAGGCATTAAGTAGGAGCTGATTGTCTTAGTTACAAATAATGATAATTTACACATTAACATTTTGCATGTATCATTCAAAACTAGTGAAGAAAGCAATCATACAAGTGAGTACAAAACTAACTTTGCTGCTCACAAGACTTAATTCGCTCTCTTTATACGTTTCAGACTGTTAGTTAAAACTTGTCAGCTTAAGGTTTTTAAAAGTTTGATTTATAGCCAGGCACACTGTAGAATTACGGAGCTACAAACGAGAATAAATAGTTCACTGCCAGATTTATCTGCTGCAGTAGAATCTGCCGGTGTGGAAATAGAGGTTGATAATATGGCGTGGTGAATAAGGATGAGAAATACTGTGCTGGTCCTTTGACATCCCTTGAATCCATGCCCTATAGGTGCTTGTACTTGTTTTATGTCAGGCCTGTGTGTTTTGTTTGGACTGTTCTGTTCTTTTTTGACATATATTGGAAACTCTTATATCTTCGAATAAAATGTTTATGTGGATATGATACTTGTTGTCTATCAGTACCTCTAAAACTAAAAATCTATATTTTTCTGTGACACCATTACTGGAGTACAAGTATAGACGATATATGATATATGAAGGTCAAGAGGATTTGGCTGCTTCTTAAATTCAGGAAGCAGACAAGCCTCCATGCACTTGTGCAGAACAGCTTTTGAAACCGGACTCTTAAGCCATCTCTGGAGGTCAGATGTTAAGAAAGCCTGGATAGATGGGTCAGGAGGGTTAGATATCTCCTCTATTAATGCTGCGGACTCACACTCTCTCAGTGGCCTCCTCCGTCTGCGGCCGTAGCTTGCTTTGGCCGGTCCCTCTCTTTTTCTTGTTCTCCTTTCTTCTCACATCCACCAGACACGTCCTGTGTGGTTTTCAGAACGTGGCCGATCTCTGTGCTCGGGTGTCAGTTAAAATTCAAAAATAAACACCCCCCCCCATTTGGCCTTCCACTGCAAAGACCGGGCCTCAGTGTGTGTGGGGTCCTGGAGTTCCAGATCCAGCCAGAAACCCCCTTACACTCACTGCTAATTTAACAGTGCTGTCAAATAAGAACTCTGCTGGGTGGATTTTCACATATTTGACACATTTCCATGCAAATCTTTGTTCTTATTAGCACAAGAGCATTTGAGTAAGCAGAACAATAGGGCCAGACAGATCTGAGTCCAGGACTCTTGTAAGGGAATCAGTGAGTGTGTGTGAGTCTGGTGTGTAATGTGGAAAGGTTGGGGACACCTTCCCTGCTTTTAAAACTTTGATTTTTCACCTTTTTTTGTTAAGTAAGAACATGCACTGGTTTACTAATTGTTTGGGTATGTTTTGCAATACTCAGGTTCATTTTAAAATGTCTTCTTTTTTAAAGAGTCTATATAATTTAACACTTTTCCAAAGTATTGTTAAATGGCCCATATTTTTAATTTTTTGTGTTTTTGTTCTCTCTGATATCCGCTTATGACGTTTATGACGGTCAGTATTAGATGACTGTGATTTTCGCGCCTTCAGGCAGCACAGCATTAAAAACAGACACAATTCTGTGGTGGAAATCACTATGGGTTTAGAAACACTTCCAAAAACCACTGTCTGTGAACAGAGTTTGTCATGATGTCCATAAATGCAAATCAAAACTCTACCATGCAAAAAGGAAATCATATACAAACAGGATCCAGAATTGCCCCCACCTTCTCTGGCCTGAGCTCATTTATGATGAACTGAGGTGAAGTGGAAAAGTGTCCTGTGGTCTGGTGAATTAAAATTTAAAAATTATTTTTGGAAATTATGGACGCCGCATCCTCTGGGCTAAAGACCATCTGGCTTGTTATCAGCGCACAGTTCTAAAGCTAGCATTTGTAATGGTATGGGGGTGCATTGGTGCACATGGCATAGATGAATTGCAAATCTTTGAAGGCACCATTAATAATCAGTGACATATAAAGGTTTTGGAGCAACATATGCTGCCATCCAGACAACATCTTTTTCAGGGAAGGCCTTGCTAATTTCAGCAAGACAATGCCAAACCTTATTCTGCGTGTATTACAACAGCATTGCTCCACAGTAAAAGAATCCAGGTGCAAAACTGGCCTGCCTGTAGTTCATACCTGTCACCCATTAAAAGCGGTTATTGCATTATAAAAAATAAGACAAATGAGACCCTGAACTGTTGAGCAGCTGAAATCCTGTATGAAGCAAGAATAGGAAAAAAAATTCACTTTCAAAACTGCAGCAGTTGGTCTCCTCAGTTCCCAAACACTTAGGTGTTGTTAAAAGAAGAGGTGATACAGCACAGTGGTAAAATGCCCCCGTCCCAACTCTTTTAAAACATGTTACTTGGGTCAATTTCAAAGTGGGCATATATTAAAAAACGTTTCAACATTTGATATGTTGTCTTTCTACTGGTTTCAATTTAATATATGCTGTATGATTGGTACATCATTACCTTCTGTTTTTATTTACATTTTGCATAGCATCCCATAGCATCCATTACATTTTGCATAGCATCCCATAGCATCCATTTTTTGGATATTGAGTTGTAAATAAACACATGCGCAGGGCTAAACTGCTGTAGGCTAAACCAGTGGATACATGTAAATATGTTGCAGATTAATGAATGGTACAATGTAAGTGTTTGTGCTTTGTCAGTCTTAGTTTGTTAAAACAAGGGAAATATAGTCTCCAGTTTTTAAGCTCACTCAGTAGCTTCCCTTTGCATTGTGTGAAAATTTCATGATAAATGGGCCAATAGAAATGCTCCAGATAGCCTTATCACAATCATTGCGTAACCACCTGATTGCAATTATTTAAGCTGATCAGTTATTTTCTATAGTTAGCTTTCATTGTCGTATGTATGTAAACTGGGTGCTTTTTCATCTGTTGGGTTGAGGCCAATGGATGTAAATGATTGAAAGCAGAAAGAACATTAATTGAGGCATAAAAAAAAACGTTCCTACCTCTGATTGGTGATAAATACCTTTTGAGGGCACCAGTGAGTAATATTTGTTTATTTGGGCTCGAGCTATTTGTCTTCTGTTGGAAGCTACTAAGTGTCAACAGCTATAAACTAAAATAGCTGATCAGCTAATTTGGCCACTTTAGACTTTACAATTATTTATATGGCAATTGTTAGCTAAAATTTTATAATTGTGATGGGCCTAGCTCCAAAATTGAAACTCTTTACATTAACTTACATTAAAAGTTAAGAACATTTTTGCCTTCTCCTGTAAAATTACCGGTTAGAAAATTTCTTGAACAGTAACAGTTTATTTAATTTATTATTTGAACATTGTCTTTCTTAAAGCTGGTTAGTCTTTAATGTGTTAAGTTACTGCAAAGTAACAAAGAAAATATGCTCTTTTGTATTCAAAGCATTATGAAAAGCTAGGTGTCACTAAACTTTTGACGAGCTGTGTAGATGCATGCGTGTGCGAGGATGTGAGGGTCAGGCGGTTGCTATCGGAAACGGAAGCCCGTGATTGACAGACCAAAGGAGATGAGCATCAGTTCAACATTTTACCCAGACTGGACCACCGGATGCAATTAGGCTTTGTGGTTTCTCTGTGCTAATATTAAAACGAGGTGCAGCTAGAAGGGGAGGGAGTCTGCTCTGGTCCACACAGGTGGTTGGAGACTAGACTGGAGGAATTTCTTTTAACGTTCAAAATGTCTCCCCCCTCAATGTCTGCTGAACTTTGAACCTTAAGCGAAAGTGGGTCCTTAACATTTTAAAGTTGCTTTACAGATGTCGGAGCAGTTCCGTTTAGCTGCTAACCTTTTCTTCATGATGTGCATGAATGTGATGGTTCAGTAGTTCATAAACAGACAGCTAGATTGGCATTTAGACTACATTTGATGAATCAGTGAACAGGGATCCAGTACAACACGATCCATCTTTTTCTCCTCCGCCGTGTGCATGCTTCCTGTCTTTTGTTTTTCTAATGGGCTTAATTAACCTCCTGATTTCTAGCCATTCCCCTCTGCATGACTCTTTCGCCTCTTCCGTTTTATTGAGATGTTCATATAATAAGGTATTTAAAGGGTCAGTACACTGGCCATGTTCTACACAGGAAGCATGCTAAACTGAGTGAATCAATGAAAGAGTGAACAGATGAATGGATTTCATGAATAACTGAGATATTACAGTCATGGTGCTCTAATCATTGCTTGGCGTTTCCAGTGTTTCGCTCTTTCTCAGTCTGTCTCTCTCACCACATTTGTGGTCAGTGAATTCCACAGGACGACACAACCAATTTCCTGATTGCTTGTCTCTAAGCCTGTGCCAGTATTGTTGTTTTATTGAGTCTGTGTACCCACATGAGCAGGGTCTACTCAAGTGCATTGACATCTCTGCTTTCATTCGAATGGCTGTTGTTCTCAGCTTCTTTTTTATTTTCTTTTATTCCTTTTTCTCTCGCGCTCCGTCAAGATCTTGCTGCCAAGCTCAAGCTGAAGGAAATTCTTTCCCCCACCAAGGAGGAGAACGTTTTTTAAATTCTTCCTCTGCTTCTCTCGACACAACTAGAGACAATTTAGTAATTTGAGAGGAATGTGTTTTGTACCCAGAGACGGAGAAAAGTGTTGCACTTTTGGTCTTGATTTGGGTTGACTCAAATGGTCAAGGCACACTGTTCTCATCTCTCTTTCTCGTTCTCTTTTTTTTCTGTCTTTCCTGTTAACCTTTACTTGAGGGAAGCTAATAAAGATGCCTCCAGCTGTACTTATAGTAACGAAGATGGGAGCACAGACCACCAGCGGACATAATTAGCCCCACTATTTCCTGACCCCTCACCACAAAATTTCACTCTTCCACAGCAAAAGTGGAAAACAGAAGTGATGTCCCCCTCTCTACTCTCGGTCATTTGGATTTTCTAATTTATAGCATGTAGGTGTGTGTGCTGCTTGTTCTCTGTTGTTGGATCATGCAGAGTTGCAGTCCACAGGGTGTCGTTGTTCTCTGTGGTAGACCCCCATCTGTGTGCTCTCTCTGTTTTAGTAATTTGGCATTCAGGCTTGCGGTTTGCTCCAGAATAATGCATATTCATATATGCTCTATAGAACATTTTGTTTATTGTTGCAGTTCTTAAAATGTTCAAGTTAGGTTACAGCTGTAACATCTGACAGACGAGCCTTGAACTGAAATGTTATTATTCTTCTACCATGTGAGCAAAACCATATGGAACTGCTGCTATAATATCTAAAGCTTATATAAGAATTGTAAGTCTGCAGGTCTGTACATTTCTTAGTTCAACAGCTCTCTGGTTACACACAAGATGAATGCTTGTATATGTACCCCATTTACAAAAAAAAGTTGGGACACTGCAGAAATGTAAATAAAAACAAAATGCAATGATGTGCAAATCATCTCTACATTTCAATGAAAATAGTACAAAGACATCATAGCAAATTTTGAAACTGAGATATGTTTTTGTTTTTTGAAAAATATATGCCCAATTTGAATTTGATGCCAACAACATGTTCCAAAAAAGTGGGATGGGGGAAACAAAAGGCTGGTAAAGTTGTGTAATACTAAAAAAACACATCTAGTGTTGATTGGGTATAAAAAAGCATCCCAGAGAGGCTGAGTCTTTCAGAAGTAAAGATGAGGAGGAATTCACCATTCTTTGAATGACTGAGTGGGCAAATTCATAAATAACATTTCTCAGTGTAAAATAAAAAACTTTTGCTTTTTATCATCTACAGTACATAATAACATTAAAAGATTTAGAGAATCTGGAAAAATCTCTGTATGCAAGGGACAAGGCCAAAAACCAGTATTTGCTGGTCGTCTTTGGGCCCTCAGGCAGTACTGCATTAAAAACAGACATGATTCTGTAGTGGAAATCACTGCATAGACTCTAAAACACTTCAGAAAACCTCTGTGGTTTGAAAACAGTTCATCGCTGCATCCACAAATGCTAGTTAAAACTCTAAAATGCAAAGAAGAACCTGTACATAAACAGGATTCAGAAATGCTGCCACCTTCTCTGGGCCTGAGCTCATTTAAAATGAACTGAGGGGAAGTGGAAAAGTGTCCTGTAGTCTGACGAATCAAAATGTGAAATTCTTTTTGGAAATCATGGACACTGCATTTTCTGGGCTAAAGACCATCAGGCTTGTCATCAGTGCACAGTTCCAAAGCCAATATTCATGATGGTATACGGGTGCATTAGTGCACATGGCATAGATGACGTGCACATCTGTGAAGGCACCATTAATGCTGAACAATATGTACAAGTTTTGGCAACATATGCTGCCATCCATACAACGTCTTTTTCAGGGAAGGCCTTGCTTATTTCAGTAAGACTGATAAATCACATTCTGCATGTGTTGCAACAACATTGCTCCGTATTAAGTGTCCGGGTGCTTAACTGGCCTGCCTGCAGTCCAGACCTGTCTCCACCACTTTCACCACTGAAAACATTTGGCACATTTATGAAATGAAAAATATGATGAAGGAGACCCCGAACTGTTGAGCAGCTGAAATCCTATATCGAACAAGAATGCGAAAACATTTTACTTTCAAAACTACAGCAGTTGGTCTCCTCAGTTCCCAAACACTTAATGTTAAAAGAAGAGGTGATGAAACCCAGAGGTAAACGTGCCCCCGTCCCAACTTTTTTGGAACATGTTGTTGGCATCAAATTCAAAATGGGCATATATTTTTCAAAAACAATAAAACTTCTCAGTTTCAACATTTGATATGTTGTCTTTGTAGTATTTTCCTTTGAAAATATGGTTTACATGACTTGCACATCATTGCATCCCAACTTTTTTGGAAATGGGGTTGTAATATGATTGTTTGTATTTGCTGTTCTCTTGGGTTCAGTTCTACAGAAATTGACGACATGATCCGAAAGTCAACCAACCTGCTGCTCACAAGAACCCTCAGTAACTGCTTGCAGTATGCCATCAAGAAGAAGAACGTGGGATTAGCAGAAGTGAGTACCTGCTTTTTTATGTGTACTGGATGTGCTGTGTGTGTATGTGTGTGTGTGTGTGTGTGTATGTGTGTGTGTGTGTGTATGTGTGTGTGTGTGCGCTTTAAAGTGAACATGAATAAACGTAATGTAACGCATTTTTCTTTTTTACCGTTTCTGAGTG
Source organism: Colossoma macropomum (assembly GCF_904425465.1). NCBI lineage: Eukaryota > Metazoa > Chordata > Actinopteri > Characiformes > Serrasalmidae > Colossoma > Colossoma macropomum. Next base: position 802,774 of record NW_023495247.1, on the reverse strand, counting down.
AAATGCATTTTTAAGCAGGGTCTCTAGGGTGGCTGAGCTTTTTTGCTTGATGGTAGGTGGGATTGCTGAAATGTAATCAATATTAGTTCATTTTCCCCACCCACTGGTGTATGTTGACATACCTAAAAATCAGAAGATGTTTTGGAGGCCAAAAAAAAGTTAAACAAGATTTAAAAAGGTGAGTTTGGGTTTCTGGTTGACTTTAATGGTGGGTGACCTTAAAATAAATGTTTTTTAGCCTATCATCACTAGATTGCAAAATTGAAAATCTGGCGGTGCTGTGTATATGGTGATTATTGGCACAGTCAGTAAAATATTGCCAATGCTGGATTGTTGATAGTGGCCAATATTATTGACCAGCCAATATCTGTCAAACTTGAATCAGTTGAATCAGACAGAATGCACCATCAAAATAATGGTTCAAAATTAAAAAAATATGAAGAAAATGTGAAGAGTTCCATGAGTTAAATACACTAGTTGTATGTATATATGTATATCGTCTATGCAGATAAGCCTTTCTGAGTGAATTCTTTAAGGAGTAATGCACTTCTGCCTACTCCTTTTCTCTGTCCAAGCACACTTTCTTCACCTTCTTAAAAGGCCCCATCATGGCTCCCATTGGCGCTCCACACTTAGCCTGCCCTTGCTGCTCTCACTGCAGCCAGCTCTGGCTTTCTCCTTCGAGTGTGTTTAGTCTGTCCTAGCCATCGTCTTTCCTGAGATGTAAGCTGCCTGCTTACTTTCAGGCCCTGTTTATAATCTTACCACTCCAGATATAAAGTTCAGCTGGGTGCCATTGATTTGAAGCGAGGGAAAGCCATGGGGTGAAAACTGGGGGAGTTATGCTTATGATTTTGAGTTAGTTCATCAAAAGGGCAACCCTCTGCTTGCCCACTTTCACGCTACCCCTCTATAGTGAAAAACACTGCCACCCCCTCACCGTAATAAACACACATGCACACACACCTTTGTGTTTCATGCCAGATCAGATATCAGAGATCTCCAGCACAGGCCCCAGTTCGCCTGGTTGTGTGGAGGATGTGTGACCCAGGCTCCATGCCGGAGCTTCCCCCCCGCAGGGTGTTCAGAGGCTCGGGCCTGGGCTGAATTAGCCCCATTGCGCCTTGCATGGTTCCTGACAGCCCTGGCCTGCCTGTGCACCCTGAACCCTGGCCCACAGACTGACTGACTGAACCCAGAGCAGCCTGTGCTTTGCTTCTGTCCAGCCCTGTCTCAAAGCACAGGAGTAGCAGTGTGGGAACCACCTTTATCTCAGTATGGGTTACACACTTGCAGAGTAGCTCCTACAGTGTTCAGTTACCTGCTTAGCATATCACTTTGTGTAGAAGCACACTGTCTGTACTAGGGCTGATGCAGGTCGATATATTGTATACAGTGGTATTCCATTATATTGATTATCAGTTTTAGAAGTATTATTGGATAACAAGCATTATATCTGTGATAAAGTTTGTAGGATTGTAGGTTTTCCTTTCTGGAAATGTGTTTCTGTAGGACTGGCCTGAATACGTTGTATTATTGATTATCAATTCATTACACTGATATTTATTTTTCTATTTAGTACTCAAACTTTCTTTTTTAAGCCAGAGAAATTGTAGCCAAAAATAAATTTCCTCAATAAAGGCCTTTAAGTAGATGACTCCCACTCGCAGTAAATCATGGTTAGAAGCTAATTTGCTTATTGCAGACTGGTGATATCTGTGCTATGAGAGCTAATATTGCTGTAACAATTTGGAAGTGATATTATGCAGCCCTGAACCGTGCCATCATTTCTTTTAGCCAGCACTGGAACCTTGCAGATGTTGAGCTCAGTTGATACTGGCATGAATTAAAGATCACAGGTATGAATCCAGTTGATGTGAGTGTAAATGAGTTTTAATAAGTTACTGTGTTCGATTTATCCAGTTGGTTCAAATAATCGTAAACACGACTCACCTGGAGATGTCCTGTCACTACCTGGAAGAGTTCATCTCCAACATCACCAATGTGCCTCCAGACACAGTCAATGCCACCAAACTCTATGGCACTTCCACCTTCAAGGTAGGAGAGAAACTGCCTTCCACACTTAATGCTTACTTCCTGCTTGTATTTTATGTCATAGTTGGATGGTCTTTTTGTGACAGTGGTATATGTAAAATAATATATATGTATTAAATTAATACTAGTAATGGTCTGCATTCATATTTCTCTCCATTTGTATTTGTAGTTCACAGTCCCTTTTTATGTCTCTCAATTCAGTGTTTAAGATTTTGATGACATAACTGTAATGCTTTTTATTGGTGTGGGCATATGTAGGATGCAAGGCATTCGGCAGAAGAGGAGATCTACACTAACCTGAATCTGAAGATTGATCAGTTCCTTCAGCTGGCTGATTATGATTGGATGGCGGCCCAAGGGGGTGGGCAGGCCAGTGACTACCTGAGTGACCTCATCGCCTTCCTCTGCAGCACTTTTGCAGTGTTCACACACCTGCCTGTAAGTGCTTTTGACTCACACACTTCACATTTATTAAACAATTATTGATACTCAGTTATTTTCAGTTTTATGTTGTTAACTTTTATATTGTCACTTCACCTCCTCACTTTTTAGAGATACAAAACATCCGGACACGGCTCCTTTTGTCATCGTGCTTTCTTGTACTTCAAATGGGCATGCTCTGCTACATACAGTCTTCTCTTACCTTTCACACGTGCTGTGTGCTGCCATGTTCACATGTCTGACACACGCTGGAACATAAAGCTGGTGTTAGGAGAGTTAGCCGATCACTGTAGTGTTCCCAGGAGCCCTTGTCTATCGATCCCATTGCTTTAAAGGGGATTATGCCCACAGCACACTTGAACTCTGAATTGAAGCTAAGTGGGATCAGTGTGGTAAGAGGATTGGGGTCCACAGTGCAGGCCCTCTAAAGCCTCCTGGCTTGGCTGCCATGGAGCTAAAGAGAGGCCGGTGGCGTGACCCAGAGGTGCAGCTCAGGTTGGGGAAGTTCATGCCCTCTGCCCACCGTGGCCTTGACCCATGACTTAAAGCGGATTTAAGGCAGACAAAAGCGTTCCAGAACGTTCCCCTTCTGTGGGCCTCTGCTCAACATCCTCTCTTGCTGCATTACCAGGGCTAAAAGAGAACCAGTGCCAAAGCTGGCCCCTCGGTGTCCTCAGCTTCACAGTGGCCCCTGTTCCCTCACAGAGGTGCTGAAAGGGGCTTCCAGAAGCCCCCCTCTTATGTTTCCCTCCTGTAATCTCTTAAATCTCACATTGCCCTCTGACCCAGCTTTGGCTGAAGGGGACATGCCCCTTTTCAGTCCGGAAAAATAACAATCTGCACATTTTTGGGCGGATTTTACCAAGAGAGGCCAACGTTCGCTAGTAGTATCTCATCTGCACACATATAGGCACGCGCACATTTACTGGGACTCAGGCTTGCCCATGCCTTAAACCCACATATTTGTGATTTTTATAGTTCTTGTTTTTACACATGAATGCAGTCCAGTGACACATTTGGTTCTTCAGAATCCTTTTCTAAGAACTCCTGGCTTGGCTGCTCCTCAGCCCACAGCCCATACACATGCAGGTGTGAATGTGTGAGTTAGGGAAGGCACTTTGAGTTCATGATCCTAGAGTTCTGAGGGTGACTCTGAAGCCACAGCCCAATCAGTCATGCTAACACGCTTGACCTTCTCCGCCCTGACCGCTCAACCACAAACCCAGCAGTGACACCCTGAGAGACCTTCAGTGTAGACCGCAAACGCTTCAGCCAAGGTCTCATAAGCGAGTAGGAAAAAAGTGTGGTCAGCCAGCGTTGTGTGTAAATCCCTAAAGCACAGACATAAATGTAACCTTTGACCTAAAACCAGTCCCTGCCTCCTCCTCTCTCTTCTGTAGGGCAGTCCAATAGAGCACGCCAGACTGCCGGTGAGTATGGTTGCAGTGTGGGCTAAATTGCTACCATAACCTTGACTGTGAGTCATGATTGCATTGTAGCACTTCCGCATGTTACCTGGTGTTCATCTGACAGCTCACACCCTAAGCTGGACTTACAGACTTACTGTGTGTTGTGATGAAACAGTGGATGGATTTGTGCATTGATTTTTAGGTCTCAAAATTTTCGAGTTTTGGGCCCAGAAGTAGGATGGACCTGAAATCCTCAAATTGTCATGTTCCTCATTTCCTGCAATTTTGAGGAAACTGAAGCTTTGACTGATGTGCACTCTTTCATTTACTTAATACAAGGGCTGATTCCAACAGCATTTTACATTTTACAGCTTTGAATACTCATTGATAGTTCTGAATGAGTACTTGAATATTTGTTCTCAAAATCACCCTTGAAAACAACATTTTGGCTGACATCTGTCTGACAGAACAGCTTCCATTTTAATTAAAATTTTAATCTGCACCAACGGCAATGGATGTATGGCTTGCTTCAGACAAAATGCAAGCTAGTGTTGTTTGTTTTTTTTTTTATTCTTTTTGTAAATTTTTTTTAGTGAAACATGAACTCCCATACAGATCCCATTTTCTGTAGTGTTTAAACTGTATTTTTGTTGGTGTGGTAGTTGCAGAGCAAGTCCTGCACAGAACTTATTGGATACAAATGCTACTCTATGCAGCGGTGAGCATGTTTCTTGGCACCTGATATTTTAAAGTGCTCTCATTCATTGACTTTGTAGGCCATGTCTTGGGTTTCAAGTGCTGCTCTTTTTCTGCTTCAACAAAATGGCTCAGGCTATGGCTCATGATGAACATGGGGCAGCCAAACATGTTTGAGCTAAATTTTTTTTTTCCAAGAATAAGTAAAGTTTCTCAACGCTTACCATGCATCAGCACGCGCTCGATTCAGCCGAGAAGGTCCTGCTCCAATACAGCGTGCGTGGACTCAGTGCTGTTTCCCAAAACATGCTGCTGAAAAGTCCAAGAAAGCTTTATAGCCAGAGCAACTCAAAACTGCAGATTGAATCTCCGGGTCTTGGCAGGCAGTTGTGAAACGTGCTTCGCATCTCTGCTGCATTGCTACCCTGTTTACATGATATAGCGTTTTGTAGAACATGTGGTGGATGCTTCTGCAATGATTCGGATGCGTGAAACCACTGCAGCTTACCATTCAAGTCTGGACATCTGCATTGCCAGACGTTTCATTCATGAAAAAAATCCCCACTGCTTTGCAGGTTGTGTTCTAAGAGAGGTAGTGAAGATGCTCGTTTGCTCGATTGTTAGCTGATTTTTGATTTGTGATGAGTATAAATATACATGAAGACTTACACATAGCATTCCACATAACAGTCTATGTGTGTGTCTATGTGTGTGTCTGTCTGTGTGAGAGAGATGAGGGAGACCACCGGAGCTGTGTGTGGGTTTTGTAGTGTAAACTGAATGCAGTCACCCACAGCTCACATGTAAGCAATCTGATTGGACTGGAGAGGAACAGAGAAAGCCCTCCAGGTGTATATTGAAAAGTATGTGAGTGAATGAGTGTGTACATCTTTGTACTTCTTGTGGTCAGGGGTAGAAGTATATATATTTTAGCTCTGTATCATGAGGGAAAGGTCCACTGTCATTACATGCGCTACAACATTTCCAGACAAGTAAGGATTCAGGAGAAAAAGTTTAGCTATAAATATAAACCTAGAAATGAAAGGGCACATCCTGTACCTTTTGCCTTGTCATGCTACGCTGAAGGCATGCTGCTTGTGGAATAAAATGCAAACTACTTGAGGTATGGGACATGATCATGAAATCTCAAGTTCTCATCACAATTTCATTATATTATTTTGGTACAATTCAGAATATTTTTTTAAAATTCACTGAATGCACAGTTGTAACTGGAGGAACTATTTACGCAGTAGTGGAATGTAAATAAAATCAATACAACAGACTTTTTTTGCTTTTTGTACATTTGAAAGTAAGAGACCATCCTTCATGCATTTAATTTCCAGTCAAAATGGCCGTAAAGTACAAGTTATTCATTTTTCAGCATCAGGAAGAATGTAGAAAACTTAAAGTACTGTGCAAAAGTCTAAAGGCACATTTTTAAACTCCCAAAGCAAATACGAATAACATTAATAAGTAATGATTTAATGTATGTTAGTGTGTTTACTTAACCATTCCTCAAATTTAATACTGATAGATTTGATAACATGCTTGATTTTCTGTTAAATGTTTTCTGTCTACACTGAATAATGAATACCTTGTGCTTTATAGTAATTTTGACTAGATATTAAATGAATAATAATGAAGTTATTGATTTTTGTACTGTACTTTACTAAATATAATGTAACTAATGATAATCAACACAACATGAACCAAAAAGCCAACTAAAAAATAACTTCGCTAGTGCTTTGCTAGAATTATGTATTGTTTGGTTCTCCTATCAGGGAAACTGATCATTATTTACCTAAAGTGGGTTTGCAGTGTGGGAACTCTTGCGTACTGCTGGTCCATTTCTGTGTTTGCTGGTGTTGTTTATGAAAGGTTGGAAGAGAATTGTATAATGTTGGAAGTTCATGTACCATCACCTGTTTTTTTGAAGTGAGGGTAATGCGTGCTGACAGGAATCAGTTCGCCTCAGACAGCGATTCTCTGCTTCTTGTTAAGCTGTTGGTGTTAGGTATATATCAACTGTCTTTGCAAGCAGTGATTGGTATAGGTGTGATTTACATGAGTTAGCACAAGCATTTAAAATATGAGTGTTGTGAAAGTCGCAGTTTTACAACACTATCTCTCTCCCCTCTCATAGGCCTGGGAATGAAATTTGTGCTATGAAGTGACCCTTTAACCCTGACCTTCCATCATATCAACCTTCAACATCCTGCGTCTTTTTCTCTCATAAAGCCTTCTTCCGTCTCTCTGTCTCGCTTTCTTTCTTTCTCTCTGGTACTCCTGTCCTCTGTTCTCTCTGTTCTGTTTATTTTCACAGCTGTGTGCAACTGAGTGCTTTTTAATGAGTGCTTTGATGAGTCGTTCTTTAATTAAGCACACTGGCTACTTCTCACTCTTTCTTTTTCCCTCCTTCTTCTCTCGCTCCCTGTCAGTGCCTCAGGCTAATTGTTAACATGCGTCTGCCCTGAACTGTAAAACAAATGTGCTACTGTGAGAGGGGCGTTCCTCCCTTAGATCGGCCCCATGTGAAACCAAACCCCAAAAACATGTACACGCCTACAGATGCCCTTTGAACTGGTATTCTATGGGTACTAGAGGGAAGTCAGATCTCAGGGGTCATTCAGTGCCCCAGTTTAATTGAGGTGGACCTTACTTTGTCAATTTTGTTCTGTGTGTTGGTGTGTGCACATATGCATATGTCCTGTGTGTATCATGTTTTCCCTATATGTAATTAGATTAAATTAGCTTTGCTATATAGAAAAGGCTTCTATATTCTATATGTTCTTTAATTGTTATGTCAAGCTTCTAACCATAGCAGAACCCCTTTTGGCGCTATATAGAACCATTTTTAAAAAGGTTCTATGTAGAACCCTATACACCACATTCTCCATCAATCAGAAGAACGATTTTACCGTGCAAAGAAGCATGCTAACTATGATAGCTGCTATGTTCGCATTATTACCTCAGCAAACTAATACATTGATACATGATCCACTGATGAGATCTTTCAACACATGTTGACCATGACATTATCCCACTGCACACATCACCCTTGTTTGCTGCCCCCCAACCCCCTTTCCCCCCATAGTTATCATTAAACTAATTTCCTATTTCCTCCCAAATTTGTATGAGGATGATATTTCCAGATTATGGCTATTATTCTCTCTACGTACAAATGTTAAACACGCCAAATCAATAAACCCTTTGCTCCAATCAGACCGGATAAGGCGCTCTCATGAGTGATTATAATAGCTGCAGCAGGAGACAGGTACTCGTGTGTGTTTTCATTCCACTATAGGAAAAGAAACAACAAACAGCCACTATTGCTTTGGCCTACATGATTTATTATGGCTATTAAGCATGCAGAGACGAGTGGCCGAAAAACAAGCGTGTTTATTTTTTAATCACTGCAGCGCCGCACAGGCACCCTAATCATCTGTAATCACCTAGTTAGACCTGAAAGTGCTTCAACCTGATTAGAAGCTGACTGGGTTAGACCGCATAGTGAGTAAGTACGCGTGTGTGTGCATGCGTGTGAGAAAGAAAGATACGTGACAAACTGATGACCAGTGCAGTGTTTGATTATTGTCTAGATCCTAATTTCCTGTAAACAAACCATTTGTGTTAAATGGAAAAAGATGCTAAATATAACAGATGGCACTTAACACTTATCATCTGGACTGACTGACATCCATTTGCAAGACTAATCCAAACCAAGCTCTTCACTCCCCTCTTCCAAGCTCCTCTCCTCATTTAGACTTGTGCACAGACGTCTATAGTACTGTACAAAAGTCAGAGGTTACTAGGTCTTGCGCTGTTGTTAGGAGTTCCATTTTTTTCTATATCTTTTTATACATATATTTTTACTCCAGTTTTGGAAATTCCTGTTTTTTACTTATTTATCTTTGACTTCCCTTTTTTATGCTTGTGTATTTTTTTTTTATATCTTATCTCTGACGAGACGACAGCTGAAAAATATGAATAATAGTGATTAACTTGTACTTAATGGCCATTTTGACTGGAAAATAAAATAAATAAATCTCTGAATTTGCACAGTACCGTCAAGTACTGGAAAAGATATTGCCAAAACACACATTTAAGGCCAGATAAGACTGGTTCAAGAAGACAATATTTAAAGCTTCACATTGTTTATCCCAAATTCACACCAGACGTAATACTGTCAAAAACATCGAAGCATTGTAGTTCATTGATTCTCATTATAGATCGCAAAGCTATAGAAGTGAGAGTGGGCAATTTTAATGGATCTCAGGGGAGTTAGAACTTGATATAAAAAATGGTAAGGACCATGTTTTTTTAATTTGGGGTCATTTTAAAATGGTTTAAAATGGAGGTGTACATGTTCTATCAAACACTTCAGAAATGCTTTTGGTGTGATTTGGCCTTCAGTTCGGTAGACAAGGCCAAACAACAAATGAGATACCATGGGAGGCCATGAAATGAGCAGTTACTATTCAGAAGCCCACATACAGATACCACTTATTATGCAAAGGGACCAATTATCTTTATATTTATGAAGTGTTATTAAGATTTTTCTTGGCAATTGTAAATAAGAAGAATTATTTTGATCTCTGGAATCACACTTTGGGCTACCTCTGTGTGCCAGGGTATAAAATCTGATGGGCAAACACTTGTATAAAAGCAAAAGACTTAAAGCATAAAATTCAGTTGGTGGAAATATAGATTTTGAGGCTTTATTGTTATTGGCTCTGAAAATGTGGACATATTTAAATACCCCTATTATGCAAGTCGCTCGACTAGTTTCATTACATTTCATTAATAGCCATTTGGTCACATGATGGTGTAAACCAAGCCCTCTGTCTGTTTTAACTCCCAGTGAAAAGTGCCTTCCCAAAACCAAGCTTTGCTCACCTCTCCCTCCCCACTGCAGCTCACATTCATCAGCACTGCTGCTCTGGGCCATGCTCCAGTCTGGACTCTCGGCTCCACTCACTCCCACCGTTAGATCAATGACTGCAATCAGTGTGCTGGCCCAAGGCTTAATTGGTTAAAGTCAGTGGAGGGAGGAGAGCGCAGAAAGAGGAGGTTTGGGATATGACTGTACAGAGTTGCTAAATCACTGTTGTTGCCCTTTCTTTTGCTTTTTGTCTGTTGTTTTGCTTTCATTTTCTTTTTTATTGTGTCCCTCTGTCCTTCCTTTATGGTCTTTATTTATTTATTTATTTATTTATTTATTTATTTAAACGTACTTCACTTGGCTTATTCATCATGATATTTTGCACAATGTTAAGGGCAGAATGGTGTGCTCAAATCATGTGAAAGTGACTTTTTTTGGGCAGCGACTGCATGTGTGCATATGTATGTTGTGTGTGTGTGTGTGTGTACAGAATGTGTAAAATCATTTATCATGGCAATAATTGTGTCTTTGCTTGTAAAAACAACATATTAGAATAGGTGTAAATAAACAAGTACAGTTAAAAAGTAATCATTTCTAATTAACAAAAAAAAGTAGTTATCTTCTGAGCCAGTTTGAAAAACAAAGGTTGGTTCCAGATGTCTCATGCTGTTGCATGGATTTGTTAAAAGCTAAACAAACTTAACACATAAAACTGCTACTTATTTTATTATTTGTATTTATTGTAATATTGGTGTTTCTGCACAAACACCAGCTGCATAGATGAACTGTTTCTTTAATTGTAATTTTCAGGTGCCCAACACTTTAGCACAGTACTGTATATAACGCAGTATGTGCATACTCTTATTAGAGAAGGATGTGAAACCAGTTTGCACTCTGTCAGTAGAAATGTCTAGCACAAATGGTTTACTGCACCTTTCCATTTTTGAGCCGGTTTGCATTGGCAGTGTCATGTCGTGTGTACACATTCAGACACAACACACATACAGGGTTTGGACAGGGTTGCCCTTTTTTCATCATAAACTTAGATTTCTCTCCATGCTTTGTGTAGATTTACTGTGGGGTTTTTATTGAGCTCTGTGATTTACTGCGCTGTGCTTTGCCAGTGTGTAGACAGTAGAAAGTCCTCTTGTATAATAGTGTTTTGTTTTTTATTTTTGACCCGATTAGACAGAAATCCCACAGACCTCAGGCCCTCCACTCTTGTGTTTTCTTTTAGGTTTAGTATCATATTAAAAGCTTTGGATCTCTCCCGAAATATTACTCTGGTTGTCAGGAAAGAGCTGGACAGCAGACAAGGGCATATTTGAGGTTTTTGCGTGTCTGTGTGTGTCTAAGTTAGAGAGAGTGAAAGGGCAAATGCATTACTGTGTTTTAAAATTGAAAGTTTAATTCGTTTTTTTATAGAGTTAGTATTCAGTAATGCTGCTGTGTCTGTGTGGAAGGGTGTGTGTATGCATTTTTGCATGTGTTGATGCGTTTTATTGTGGTGTATTGTAACACAAGGTGTATGTATCGTATTGGTGTGTGTGCATGTATGTGTGCGTGGAGCATGCGTTGGACCAGTGGTTCCCATTTCTGGTCCTGGAATACCTCTGACCTGCATATTGTTGTATTCGCTCCTCTAGCATGGCTGATCCAACTAATTGGCTAATTATCAAGCCCGCCATGTGTTGAGACTGCTGTGATAGAGCAGGTGATACGCTAAAATGAGCAAGAGTTCTCCAGGACCAGGATTGAGGAGCACGATGTTCAACCTCAAATGTGGCAGTGACTGAGAATCGGAGAAGTGATTCTCCATTTGATGAAATTGGAGGAGAAATGGAGAAATGAAGGGATTATTCTTATACCCATCCAGTCTTAATTAGTCCAATACCATAACCTCACTGTTTCTTGTGTATTTCTGTTTTAAACCTTCAGTAGTAATGGACCCTTTTCACACATCCATATTTGACACAGGGGAACATATTATGCATACGAACATTAAAGTAGTGGCTGTGTTTACGAATGAGAGTGAGAATTCGCCTATTTTTTTTGTCCTCGTTAAGGTATTTACCTTTTTCTTTTTATTTTTGGTGAAATAGTTTACATTTTCAGAGAGGAGCAGACTTTAAAGAAGAAAACGTGAAACTTATAAGAAAAGAATAATAAGTCCTTTTTATTCTCATTTATAAATGCCACCACTGCTGTAATATTTACCTTACTATGATCTCCCCTTTTGTTGCATCCACAAGTGTGAAAAGAGTCTGTGTTTCGTTATAGTGTCACTTTCGTCACAGTGTCCTCAATCTTTCGTCTCTGTTTCTCAGATTCAGATGGCTTTATTGGCATGAATTGTAATTAACTTTTGCCAGTGTGATGAAAAATAGAAGTAATGTACAATTGAATAAAGTATATTCAATATATATATATATATATATATATATATATATATATATATATATATATATATATATGGAAGTCTCAACGTGGTCTCTCTCTCTCTCTCTCTCTCTCTCTCTCTCTCTCTCTCTCTCTCTCTCTCTCTCTCTCTCTCTCTCTCTCTAGGGAAAAGTTGCTCAGACAGCTTGTATGTCTGCGTGTAAACACCTCTCCACCTCCTTGCTGCAGCTGCTGCTGGAGGCCGATGTCAGGCAGGTATCCATGGGAGCGCTGCAGCAGTTCAACGTTGACGTCAAAGAATGTGAGAGTAAGTATTGTCTTGTTTAGCCTTACTGTAAACCCTTTCAGTGTTTTCATTGCGGGCTGCACTCACTCCTTTACAGCTTTTAATTATTTATACGGAAGTGGATGCCTGTGAATATTGAGAGATGAAGTAGCTCACACCTAGATTTTCTTTATTAAAATAATGTTTTTTAAAGCCGCTCTCTGAACTTGGCAATAATGCCATGAATATTATCAGCAGGCTTCATTTTTCAGCAGGGCTGTACATGTGTCTTTGTGTATCTGGAAGAGACACAACCCCCACAACTCCCCGAAGGCAAATCAGAGTAAAGTGAGAGAAAGAAAAAAGAATGCGTTTTTGGCTTATGACAGAGCTTTGTCACAGTTTTCCCTGTGACCACAGCTCAAACCGCTTTTGAGCATCTAATCCATGCCGCATTAATGGATTTCCCATGATCCTCGTCTCATGCGCGCCATCACCCACAGGTCACAGGCAGAGAGACAAAATGACCTTCCTGCACGAGACTACCATATCAACTGCGGTGGTTCCACCATCTGTTGCCTTTTTAGTTTTTCCCTTTTCCAACCAGACTGATAAGTACTTATCTCAATGTCAGTCACTTTTCAAAGTCTCATTGATTTGGAATGCTAATGCTTTCAGTTTACCAAGCCACAAAATTGTGCTTTAACCCAAACACTGCTTGGATGGAAAGTGTCTTAAACTTCAACTAAGGCTGAGCAAAAATAAATTCTATATTATGTGAGCACCAAAGTGATCAGATGATGTGTGCCTAGATAAATCTGTAAATCAGTGGCCTGCGTATAGCAAAAGCAGATAGGAAAAGGCAGAGGGGTTATTTGAGTGGAGTGTAATTGTGTTGATATGGTACAAAGTTTGCAGTTTAAAAATAATTTTATTGTAGAACACTGTTAATGTCTTGTTGCAAGGCCTGTCACAAGCCACTAGGGGTGCTGTGCATCTTTCATCATCAAAATTGTTCCGACTGTCTGCTGGCCAGGATTAATTTTTCATCAAACCGCCTTTCAGCACACTCTAGTATTGAGACCATTAGCAGTGCTACAAAATAGGCACAGAGTGCTCACCAGTGATGTAAAGGTATATAGGCTTGTGGAAGAAGTGTTAAAACAGTGTCCACTGTTGCTAGAGTCTTAAGACACATCTTGCCTTTGACAAACTCTATTCATTTCTTTTTTGCAAATTCGTGGTTGTAAGGATATGGCCTTTGTTTGTTTGTTTGTTTATTTATTAAATCTTTTGATTTTGACAAGGCCTGATATTACACGTCAAAGCTGTTTCTTACCTGTGGAATGGCGAGTGCACGTGCGAGTGCCAGTGATCATTGCGTTTTATGGCGGAGACGCTGGTATAAAAGCGTGAACAGGGTAAGCAGTCGCTGGCTCTGGGTTTAAGGGGTCAGAAATAAAGATGGCAGGCGTGTAATCCGCGTGAGAGGCGAGAAAAACACGCAGCGTCGTGAGGTGAAAGGGATTTCTCCCGGCCCCGGCTTGTTTTGTCCCCTCGTGTCAAATGTTCCGTTTTCCAGAATGGAGAAGCTGCTTGTTTACGGGGTTTCTCTCCAAAGACAGAGAAAGCTCTAGTGGCCTCATGTCCAACCCCCAGAAACCTCACGACAACCCTCCCTCCACCTTCACAACCCCTCCGCCCCCTTGCCTTTTCACAAGGTTTTGTCGCCCCCTTTGCCCTGTGCTGCGCCACATGTTAGGGAGAGCAACTGCATGGGAATCAGCCTCAGGTTTTAGGCTGCTGAGGTAAAGGCAGGCCCCCTTGTCCCTCACACCCCACCCTTTCCGTGCCTTGTCAGATCAACACTGGGGAGAATTAATGAGAGTTTGATGATGAGTTTTTTGGGACGGGTAGCACAAAGCCCAGTGGCAGACCCAGAGACATGACTCTGTGGCCCCGAACCACCCAACCAACCCCCCTCCTTCCTCAGCACCCCAACGCCATCAAAGCCCCCCTCCAATCCACCTCCCCCACCCCCACTGAACCTCCCCCTGTCCTCCCCTTGTCCCGGCTGTCATCCGTCTGCCAATCTCCCACTCCATGGCGAATTCCCTGCTCTCTTTATCCCTCTCTCTTTCCCACAGGGTTTGCCAGGGCCGGCCCGGTGCCTGGCTTCCAGGGGGACACTCTGCTGCTCGCCTTCATCGACTTGAGACAAGTAGGTCTTTGTTTTTTTCCACCCCTTTTTCTTTTTCTTTCATTCTTCTTTCTCCCTTTCTTCTGTTTTCTCCTGTTTACCCCTCGGCATCCCCCCCTTCTTTTTTTCTCATTCTCTCTCCTCTACCACGCCAATCCCAACCCCCTAAAACCTCTACCCCAGGCCTGATTTGTTTGAAGGTTTCTTTCCTAAAGTCACCCTCAGTGCGTGAATCTGTGTTTTTTGTATTCATATCTGCAGTCCCAGGGGTTCCGACATACACAGACCTTTGAGTGGTTTTGAAATAGTCTTTGTTTCTTTTGGTTTAGAGGTGGTCTAAAGACTTCGTCTTGTTGAGTTTAAGGTGAGTGTCTCTATGTAGGCTTTTTTACGGGTCATCTTATCCCATTTGCACCTTTTACACACTTGAACACGGAGTTTCACACTCAGATCATTGGTTGGCTGCCCTATGTCATCACCATACACTTAGACACAAGTAAATGTTCCACAGCACTGGAATGACATCAGGACTGAAAGTGCAGCAGTCCCTCTGCGCTTGCCTTTATTTGCCAAGCAGTGCGCTGACTACACTAAATCTATGCCTTTACTCACAGTATTTGTACAAGTATGTATCTAACCAAATTAAAGGGTTCTGTGTGTAGAGTGTATAGTGTATGTGCACTTGTGTGTAAAGGGGGATTAAGGTCTAGAGGGGATGGGAAAGAATAACACTGGGGGTATGAGGGTCCATATTTGGGGCCCCCTCCTTTGCAACCAAAGTGGCCAACCTGAGTGAGTGTCGGAGGCTGAGAGAGGATGACGGATGGGCTGGATGCTCGTGGAGCGTTGGATGAATGAGCTGACAGACAGTGACATATAGCTCTTTCTTCCACTAAAACAATCCCGTTTTGTCTCGCCTGCCATCATGATGCAGTGCCACTTGTTTTCCATTTAGGGTTCTTTCTCCAGAAACCTGACATCACCATGAAGGGGCTTGTGTGGTTTTTGCTTTGTTTTAATAAAAAAAGAGCAAAAGGAACAGGAAGCCTAAGAAAAGAAAATCAAAATCTGTTTGTATTTGCATAAATTCATGGTTTTGAGTGACTGCAATAATTCACCTGTCATGTGCCACTGGTTATCAGTGTTATCATAATTTCAAAGTGATGTGGTGAGAGAATATATACCTCCTTTGCTTCCACCGCTCCCCCTCCCTTCTTGGGGTGGCTTTTTCATGTGGTTGTTCTGGGGATCATGGGCATCAGAACCGCTCCGTTGACCCAGGCATCCCCCAGTGTGGCTGGCCCTGAATACGCCCGATAAATCAACCTGAAGGGCCCGTTTGTGTACCAGACTCCCGGGTCCTGGGATGGGGCTGTGGGTCAAACCTTCTAGAGACAGACAACAGAAAGGTCCGGAAGCACTGGGAGGAGTTTGGTGAGAGTCTGGAGCTTCGCTTTACACTCTGATCTGAAAAGAAAAGAATATGAAAAGAGAGAGGGCCATCCAGACCCAGCTTCAAAGACCCAGAGACACTGAGGGGTAATTGGGACAAATGGAGAAAGATTGACATGTTGACAGGAGAGGAGATGACAGAGAGGAAATGAGCTGAACAAAGATGAGAAAACCATTCAGTCACGTTCTCATTAATTCTTGCATTGATATACGCAAGAAGGACAAGGATTTCAAAATATCTATAAAGACAAAGGCAGACAGAAGTAGGGATAAAGGGAAGAACACTTGCTTCCCTCTGCTCCCTCAAAGGCCTTCCTTGCATTCTTGATCCTCTTCAGTGTCTCTGCAGAAGTGATGTAGAAATAAACAGCTGCAACTGCTATTGAGAGAGTTCGTCTTTTCCAACAGAGGGAGAGTGAGAAAGCAGAAGTGGGCAGTGTAAACAGTGCTGCTGGCTGTGGCTTGATGCTGCAGGGCTATATTTAGCGGCGGGGAGGCTTGCGGTGGTGGGAACCCTTGGCTGGCCTTGGTGTGTGGGAGGCCTGCTGGGCTCTGCGGTGTGCTGGCCCCCCTTCCTCTCTCGTTGGTGCGCACACCCTTGGCCAACGCCCGCCTCAACTCTGCCCTGGATCTTCTGCTTGTCCAGATTCCTCGCGAGGCTTACGGGAGAGTGGAGACTCAGCAGGGGGCTTCAGACGCCCTTGAGGACCTTCATGGGATACTGTGGGAGGTGAAGGGATCTGTTTTGTGTGCAGTACTTAGAGGAAGATCAGGTCATGTTTTTGTTCCGTTTAAAGAGTTGTATAGTAGCAGATTTATAAGACTTGGCTAGAGCCCATGAATGGACCTTTTCTTGCGGATGAAGACCCTCAGTAGTGGTGCTTTTGGTTTGCTGTGCTTTTCCTTGTCCAGTGCAGGAATATCTGAGCCAGACCTGTTAAGGGCTTTAGCCAGTAGTAGTTCATTAGGAGGAGGATGATCAAGCAAACAAGTCCTTATTTGAGTGCACTTCTCTCTAGCTTTTTCTCCCCACCTCACCATCTCTAAATCTCTAGCTTCTCTTCTACACCCCACATGGCTAATTTTATAAGGCAGCAGAGGGAGATTATTGGGGGGAATCTGGTTCCTCATCCCATAGGTTTCAGAGCCACGAGGCTGCTGTGCATTCCTGTGGTCTGTCCACAGGCATTATCCTAGAATTCCTGGAATGCTTTTAAAATGGCCAATGGAAAAAGCTTTTCTCCTTATTATTCCCTACCAGTCCTTCTCACAGTTTCTCTGGTGTTATAAGTGAATAGCATCACCAATGCCTCCAGTGTCTCTTTGCTCTGCTTTTGTTCCCTGTGCATCCTTACTGGTGTCTAACCCCGGAGAAACTGCTTGTGCCCAACTAAGTTACTTTGGTAACTGACTTCACTTCTGACCTCACCAGTCACCTATCCTGTGTACCACTTTTCACCTCACTGTCTCAGACCTGCCCCATCGAGTATTCGCATCTTTCTTTATAATTCGGTTCCAGTCTCTTTTAGTTTATGCTTTGTTCTTTGTATTTTAATGTTATATTGAACTATGAAAACCAACCCCAACCATGAATTATGACAGTACTACAACAACAATTTTTTAAAAATAACCCTGCAATGTACACATTTTCCAATTCTGTGTGTCCTGACCTTGCCATGGTGTTTCACGGATTTTTCTTTCTTTTGTAGGAGCCTTAAAAGTTTAAAAGAATTTTTGGTCTAAAGCCTGGACAGAATAATTTTTGATATAATATAGCGCTGTAAAAATGTCCAATACTCATATATAGTGAATATGCATTTGTGGGTGTGTGAATGTGGATTATAATTTCTAAACGACAACAAATGCAAGGCAGGGACAGGTTTGTGGTGGTAGGTTCAAAAGTTGAATCACTGGTTCAAGGAATATTTTCTTCTCTTTCAGATTTGGCAGCTCTGGAATGGCACTAAAGGAATCTAAAAAATGTTTCTTTTTCTGGTTAAACAAGGCAAATGACTTTTAACCTTTTGAATGATCATTCTTGTGCCACTAGTTTGGAAGTTTTGTTGAAACCACAACTTTTTCTGCCTATAGTGTAGCCTCTTTTTCCTTGTTTATTGCTACAGTGGGGATGCTTAAGAACAGGTCTCTGAAAACTTACTGAAGCTGTATCAGTGCTGAGAGACAGCATACTGGGATGCGACAGGCAGTCCTTATTACAATTTACTGTTTAATCCAGTCTAAGGAAAGTGGTGATCAAAGCCTGCAAATGGTAATAAGAAGGCCAATTCCAAGGATATATGAATTTTACTGGATTCTGCCCCTCTTCTCCACTTCTTGTACACTTTTCCACTTCCCCTCAGTCCATTTTAAATGAGCTCAGGCCCAGAGAAGGCAGCAGCGTTTTTGGATCCGGTTTATATATGGTTTCTTCTTTGAGTTTAAGAGTTTTAACTAGCATTTGTGGATGCAGTGACGAACTGTTTTCACAGACAGTGTTTTTCAGAAGTGTTCCAGAAGTGTTGCAGTGCTGCCTGAGGGCCCGAAGATCATGGCCAGAAAATACTGGTTTTTGGCCTCGTCCCTTTCATACAGAGATTTCTACAGATTCTCAGAATCTTTTAATGTTGTTATGTACCGTAAATGATGTAAAGCAAAAGTTCTTTGCTGTTTTACGTTGAGAAACGTTATTCTTGAATTGTTGCACTATTTGTTCATGCAGTCTTTCATAGAGTGGTGAACCCCTCCTCACTTTTACTTGTAAAAGACTCAGCCTCTTTGGGATGCTCTTTTATACCCAATCATGTTGCTGACCTGTTGCCAACCACCAAGTGTTTTATTACACAATCAATCATTACACAACTTTACCAGCCTTTTGTTGCCCCTGTCCCAACTTTTTTGGAACGTGTTGTTGGCAACAAATTCAAAATGGGCAAATATTTTTCAATGAACAATAAAATTTCTCAGTTTCAACATTTGATATGTTGTCTTTGTACTATTCTCAATGAAATATAGGGTTTAAATGATTTGCGCATTATTGCATTTTGTTTTTTAGGCAACCAAAAACAAAATATATTTTTAGCAAAACCATGTCATAATTAATGGTACTCCTGCATTTAGTAGTTTGTGTGGCCTCCTTTTGCCAAAATAATGCGTCTTTTCCTATAATGCTTAATGGGATGGGAGAATACAGAGCAAGGGGTCTGAGATCACTCCTCAATACAGAATCTGTCCAGATCCTGCAGGGTCCTCCTTCCTTTTTTTGCACTCTCTTCTTCAGCAAACCCCACAGGTTTTCAGTTGGGTTTAGGTCAGGGGATTGGGATCGCCATGTCAAAAGCTTGATTCTGTCTGTTTCAAACCATTTTTGTGTGGATTTGGGTTTATGTTTTTGACCCAGATTCCATTCAAAGAGTCAAAGATTCAGGCACTTACATTTGGGGTTAGGTTAAATAAAGGCTGCCTTCTGGCACACCTTCCAAGTTTGTTAACATTGAGGGGGTGTCTAATTGTAGTTTTGTAGACGTGAATCCAAGATGCTACCATCTTCACTTATGGTTTTGTTAACATCTGTACCAAACGTGCCTCAGTTATGGAGCTGACTGTAAATACAGACACACTCACTGGCCACTTTAACAGAACACCAGCACCTACAAGGTACTGCACATATTGTCCATTTTATCAAGTAGACTGAAAATATGTGTGCGCTTTGTAGTTCAACAATTATGTATTGCACCTCAAAGTTCAATATTTATTCTTCTGTTCTTGCTCACTGAGAATATATGACCTATCTGTGTAGTAGTTAGGGAATAGGGGAAAACCTGTAATTTCTGAGAAGTAACCAAGAGGAAAAAAGGCACATGGTTATACTAACTAAGGTTATACACTATGCTGCTCTAAAGCAACATGTACACATGTACCCGGTTACTCATACCCCCCCACACCCAAGCATACAAAACAAGTGCTGACCTGTTGTCTGCTCCTAAATATTTCATCAGTCCGTGAGTGACTTTCCAACTTTAACTTTCTGGTTAAAGAGAAACGAAAGGTTGTGACTAGCACTGAACTTTATTAAATGAAAGTAAAAGCAGCAAAAATGTTATGGTTCACAGCTTGGCAAGCATTAAAGGTCACAATTGACATAACTGACATTATGTTGTCATTTTCGAAAGTTGTGAGGTTTGGGAATTCCTGCTCATGATTTTATGAGCAAGGAAGGTCTCAAATAGCGTTGTACAAGTTCAGTGGTTCGGGAATCTCAGCTGTTTCCCAAGCTGAAGCTGGGTATTTCCCAGTAGAGCAAGTGTCGCATTGCTCTACTTGGACCATGCAGCGCTCAAGTGTTCGTTGCTTGTGTGTGTAAGTGTGAGGCATGTAGCTGTTCTGCTGCAGTTGTTACCTCACACTCACTTCCTTATTGCATATTGTGACCACATGCCCAATATCTACCTTAAATGTGTATGGTAGTTCGTATTTCATGGAATATCTGATGCATGTCTTGCTTGTGGGTTAATTTTATTGGTGTAGTGTATTTTTGTCACTCTGCAGTGTTTGTCCAGAGCTAACTAAAACCACCAGTCGTGGCTTGTATCATCAGAGACCACAGATGTAACTGTTCAGTTGCAGTGTGATTACAACAGGTAATGGTTTGAGTGCTTAGTGAGTCAGGAGCGTAAGCAGACCTTTCTTTCACCCCTTACAGCAGCACAAGTCTGTCTGGACTTCACGGTTTTGGTGAAAGAAGTGAGTGAGCGAGAGAGGGGGAGGACGAGCACCTCTCTAGCGCATTCTCCCTCAGTGATGTCAGTTGAACAGACTGGACGCTGAGTGTGTGTTTGTGTTTCTAATGGTGTAAGAGTCACCACTCGGTCAAGCGCAGCCTCTGTGAACCCTTAACCTACAGGGTTCAGTAGCTGGGGTCAGACAGACAGGAGGAGAGCAGCGGAGTACAGGGAAGCAGGGATAGAGGATGAAACCATCTGGCCTATACTCTGCTCATTACCCCTTTCACCTTCACCTCCCATACATCAACTCTGCGTGGTGCCTTCGAGAAAGATTCCCAAAGTGAAGGGAGATGAGACAGAAACGAAAACTGTGTGGAACTCCAGCGTTTATGAAGCAGTTTGGGTGTTCTTCATTTTCCAGCGTTTGTCAACAAAAGAACAAGTGGAGTGGAGAAGTAGAGGGGAAAAAAGGAAGAGGGACAGTTCCCGTCTTCTGCCCTTGCCATCTCTTCATAGATGGCTAAACAAGCCAGTGACAGGTGTCACAGTTTAATCGTTCCCTCTTGCTTCCTCTCGGTGCCCAGAGAGTGTGTCACGCTTAACTGTGTCCCCCCTGCTCGTTCTCAATGGCCTGCCAGTGTGTGGCAGTGAAAGGGCCGTTTGAGGCCCTGTCACGGGTCTCCAGGGGTCAGACGGATGAGCTGCCCCGCTTGTATGGAGTCAGCGAGAGAGCAGAGATTCTACCAGGCAGGGGGTTGACATCTCTCTTTGCGTCAGAACCCCACTCATCCCCATGAGGATGACACTGGCACTGTGTGTGTGTGTGTCTGTGTGTATTCTTGTGGTGAAGATGGATGTTGAAGTGTCTACTGATTCTTTCTTGCTTGGCTCACTGTTGAGCACCGAATAGTGTCCTTTTTCTCTCTTCATTCTATGTGATGAGAAGAGTGTGGCACTTCAAGGGAAAGCATCCTGCCCAAAACATCTCCTTCAGCTAACCGGCTTTTCGTTTTAAAACAGTTGCATTTCAGAACTAGTGGTCTGCAAAGGCATGAAATTTGAAACCCGACCGGTGTCTGACCCATACCCGCACTTTTGGGTTCTGGGTTGCACTTCTAAATTTGAAATGCGAAACCCACATGCGCATGCTAACTAAGATAGATTATCACAAAGTTTCACAGTGCTCTGTTATGTTCCTAAGCACTTGAGTTGATCAACAGAAAATTAACTAAAATAATCTCTCCACCCATGTCTGAAAGTTGGGCTTTAACTGTAGCCAACACTGACTTAACTAGTACGTGAAAGCAGTCTGTCACCACCATTTATTTCTGGCTAGTAGCTGCTGTATCCACAATAAATGTGTTGCTGAAGAGAAAACTTGCCAGTCCTCTTTCTCAGCTCTGTGACAGTTTTAATGTAACAACCAGGTCATAATGTGTCTGCAGTGAAGATATCCCTTACTCATTGGAATTTATGTCCCTTGCTCATTTCCTTTTAGCAAGCGTTCCTTTTTATTTCGACCATGGCAAACAGGTAGTCCAAATTTGTACGTGGAAAATCGTTTCGAATCAGGCCCAAAACGTTTTTTATTTTTTTATAATTTTTTTTTATTGGGCAGATTGCAGACCTCTTTTCAGAATGTGCATGGCTGTCCTTCCACCAGGTCAAAATGACCTGATGCAGATGGAGAGCCAAAGGACACACATTCGTACGCAAATGCGTAGCCGATAATGGCAATAATGACTTTGGCCCAATGTAGTAGGGTGTGTGTTTGGGTGTCTCTCTCTCTCTCTCTCTCTCTCTCTCTCTCTCTCTCTCTCTCTCTCTCTCTCTCTCTCTCTCTACGTGTGAGCGCGTGTGCATGCACATAATGGGGAAAGGAGCTTGTGTAGGGGACCACATATCTGTGGTTTCCCCTCTGTGTCCTTTGGCTCACAAATTGTATTTCTGCACTGTGGGGACTCATTACTCTCCTGTTGCTGTCAAGCTGAAGCGGTCTTGGTTAATCTGCAGTGCCCCTGTGTTCTTGTGCCTAAATGTGCAAGCACACATACTCTGAATACCATGTGTTCTCGTTTCTCTTGCTTAGGGTTTGCTTTTGTAATAAAATGTTTGAATGATTAGTTGTGACCCCTAGGTTTGGATAGACTTTTACACACAGACACACATTTACAGTCATAATTCACATTTTGGGCTTGTCTGTGTGCCAGCTCCACGATGCTGTCTCTGGAATACAGACTGATAGACTTTGCAGTCTCGTCTCTCCTAGATGAAATCTGACAGATGGCAGACTGTTGTGCTTTCTAGGCACAGGAATGTAGTATTAAACCCCTCAGTCACTCAAAATCTTGCTCTCTTCATTTATTGTGAGCTTCACTTTTTCATTTTTTGTACATTGTGACCACAAGACCTGCAATGCAGTTGAACGCTAGGGCCTAGCCTGACTGGTCAAGTGATTCTCTTTATATTAGACAACCACCATGCGTTTTTGGGTATCGGATACTTTCAGACTTCACAACACACACAGGACGCATCGTGATTGGATTATGATTGTGTCGCTCAAACCACATTCAGAGTTGGACACAGATCTTGACCACTTCAAACCAAGGGTAAATGTAACATCCACATAGAAGTACTTAAGTGGAGATGCGTCTACTGACTAGCAGATGAGCATTCAAGCCAAGCTTATCGATTCGTTTTGCAACAGGGGAAAAAGGTAAATGAAAGTAAAACAGAAACAGCATGTGTGTTGATGTGCTTTGTACACGGGAAAGTAAAATTGGATCTCATCTGGTATTACTGGGAACACATTTTAGCTAAAAGTGTAAATGGAATCTATATCTGTATATCCAGATATGGATTTGGACATAACACTTTAATGCAAGTTGTAAATAGACTCATAATGGCATAGTCTTTGTCTGTTTGTCTTTGCTTATCATCCCAATAATCAGTGAACCACCTCAGTGCCCATGTAGTACTCAACACATTTCTAACGCAAAAAGGAGAATTGAGCTGGTACTGAAGCTTCCATAATTTGTCTCGGAGCAAGGAACAAAAACACTCTCAAGGTTCAACTGCAGACCTTGTACTCATAATCACCCTATCCCTCATGCCCAGCATGGGTTTTACCTAGTCTTTTTCAGTGTGGCATTGGACTCGCTGGATCTTATTTAGAACTGTAGGTCCCACTGACTGTTTGTGTGACCTATGCATCTGGTTCACAGTGTGTCTGTATATTGTTCAATAAGTCTGTGGTGTATTGCTGTGTTCTGTTCTAGTTATGTTTTGCTCACAGCTTCTCTCAACTTGACACCTCATATCTTTAGATCTTCAGCGAGTTTTGATAACTCGTTGAGTACTTTTTGAGCAAAACTGTAATATATTCACACAGTATTCATTGTAGTGTTTAAGTTTATGAAAATTTATCCCTGTGGAGATCAGAGACTTGTAGCTAATCTCTGCATCTTTCATTTACATTTTGCCAATGTTTGAAAAGAGGACTTGCCTATTTTACAACGATGTCCTCGAATTCACTCTTCTTTCTTACCCTTTTTTGGAGACACAGTTGGACACGCATGGTTTGGATTGAAGATCTCATAACACTCTTATGAAGCTTCTCTTGTTTACCATGAGCTGTTGATACACAGGAAGAATAAACAAAAGAAAGAAGAGCTGTTTGACTGGGCAGGAACAATAGCAGCTCTCTTCTGCTCTTTGCTCTGCTCTTCATCTGACTGGTGATTTGCTTTAAACAGTTACCATGCAGAGTTTAATATAACTGAAGTCAGGCATCTGAGTCAAAAATGTTGTGGATGCTATCTGGACTTCACTTTTCTCTGCCCTTGTGAGGGTGTACTTTTGTGTGGGTGAACTTCTGAACTAATTTCCAAGATTCATTTTGAAGTCAGGAGTGTGTTTTAATTTAATGTCAAATATTTAAGCTTTTACCCTGAATTGTAATGCAGATTTAAAGCTTATGCTTCGTGACACTGAACAGCCATGATTCAGTGTACTGCTCAATAGCAAAATGTTGCCTTTTCAGAATTTAAATAGCATCATTCATAGTGATGCACTGAAATGAAAAATCTTGACCAAAACCAAAATTCTGGACATACTCGGCTGAAAATGAAAACCCCCGATTTTTTTTTCTTTATTTATTTATAGATTTTTGTGTTTGGCTTCTTATTTATGCTTTTGAATGAACTGTTTCAAAATAAATAAATATAAAAATAAATAATAAACAAATAAACTATTTCCTAAATTTCCTATGTACAGTTTGTGCCTATGTGTCTATCCAGCGACCACAACGAAAGAGAATGGTTGGTCATCTAAGGCAAAGAATTCCATTTTTATCAATGTATGTATTGATTTATTGTGTTTTTCACTATTTTGAATTTTCAAAAATCATTTCTGAAGTGTTAGATTTTTTTTTTCAGTCAAAAATTTGTACTTTTTTTTTCTCTTTTGGCTATAAACCAGAAATATGCTTTTTCACCATTTTTGTCATAAACCTTTCAGTTGCACATATTATACATTCAAGCACAGGTGAGACACCACAGGTCCTTTCACCTGGAGGGGTCTGAAAAAAGTCTGATCCCTCTAATTGTACTGCCACACAAAAACAAAGAGCTGCCAATCATGTACTAAACTGGAACCTGAACTACTTGCTGTAGTTGTTTCTGCACTCTTTTCAAGAAGAATGGACAAAAATGATTCAGACTTCATGTCATTCCACAGCCCTGCCAGACTCCTCCTCGTTTTCTGGTCCATGAAGAGCTCTAGGAGCCTTAGCCGTTGTTGTTTTTGTTCCAGTTGTTCCCGCCTGGCTCCATGAGCATTTCCTCTCACTTTATCAGTGATTGTTGCTCATCAGTGTTCTTACTGTTTGTGCCTATGCTCACAGTGCAAGATTTATCTCCAAGAATTTTAAACATGCTTGAAAATATCGGGGTGTCTGCAATAGACCGACCCCAGATAAATAAATTGTGTCTCTGAACTGCTCACTTTACGGTAGCTGTCGTCACAGCTGTTTGCCGCTGTTCTACGGGGGGACTTGTCGCAGATCCCAGTCATTTTTCTGTCCTTGGGTTTATGCATAATGCAGCAGCTGAGAGTTTGTGACCTAATGTATTTATACTTTT
The DNA here is from genome assembly GCF_904425465.1 of Colossoma macropomum. Classification (NCBI taxonomy): domain Eukaryota; kingdom Metazoa; phylum Chordata; class Actinopteri; order Characiformes; family Serrasalmidae; genus Colossoma; species Colossoma macropomum. The sequence continues at coordinate 777,112 of NW_023495247.1, read as the reverse complement.
TTTACTCAGTAACAGCACAGGGAAGACCTATTGATGGCTAACGCTACAGTGAACAGGTGATCGATGAAACTGAGGGGACAGGAGGAGAAAAGGAGGAGGGGATCTATATAAAACAAGGCAGAGCATAAGAGGGAGGGAGGGAGGCTTGGAGGGAGGAGGTAGCAGTGGAGAAAGACAATGTGTGGGGCGGTGAACTCATCCTGCCCCCAGCGCACGCTGGCTGACCTTCCTGTATTTAACAGCCAGAACCAGACCAGGTGTAATCACTTTCTCCAGCCGTCCTCCTGTCTTTCCGTCCCGGAGTGAAGAGAGAGAGGGAGAGTAAGTGAAAGAGAAGGGGGTGGGCCAGTCTCGTAGTGGCCTCCGGCCGACCCTGCTTGCGTTTCCCCGGAGCCAGCGGACGATAAGCCTGACGCGCTATCTGTCTTGTCTCTCTCTCTCTCGTGTTCGGTCTTGCTTGCTTGCGCTCTCTCTCTCTCTCTCTCTCTCTCTCTCTCTCTCTCTCTCTCTCTCTCTCTCTCTGTCTGTCTGTCTCACTCACTCACTCACTCTCTATAAACTAGCAGGGTTTTGTGGGGGGGTGTCATGCGGTACAGCTATCAAGCTGCGTGTGTAATACATGTTCACATATAGCACACACAGGGAGACCGAGTGCTGACCCCTAAGTAACCTTGGCTTCTGTCCAGTCAAGGAGTCAGGCGGAATCTAGAGTCTGAGACCCTCTCTATCACTTTCTCTTTAACGCTGCGGCTCCCAATCAGCTTAGCCCAGCATGAGATGCTCTGACAGTAGGAACTGGTTACAGGGGTGCAGAGGAGAGATGCAGGTTTTATTTCCTCTTTCTCTACCTCCTCCTATTACTGTCTGCTCACTCCTGTTTTCTCCCTGAACCCTTCCTCTGTGCTTGACTATGAATGCTATGAAATTTCATTGGATCAGTGTCTCAAGACGCCTGAATTCTCTTCTCTTAGAGAAGAAATCTTTTCATCTTTGTCTTTTCTTTCTTTTTCTTTCATTCCCCTCTGTCCATCCCTCTGTGCTCTCTGTGTCTGATTAAGGGCTGATAGAGAGATTGTTTTTACCTGTTTTGCCTCCTTATGACCTCAATTTCAACCCTCATTGCCCTGTTACCGGAAAGCCTGATGCGTTGTAGGTCATTTACAAATGCCAATTCCCTTGCCAGTTAGAACTGTAAATAGGTTTTTGGTGAATTCCAATGGGACAACAAGCACTGGCTTGACCTTATTGCCTTAAATGAGTGACTCTCTCTCTCTCTCTCTCTCTCTCTCTCTCTCTCTCTCTCTCTCTCTCTCTCATACTCTCTTATTCTTTTTCTGGCATCTGTTTATCTCTTTATCTTCATGCAGTGGTGACTGTAAGTAAGTGGAATTTGGTTAGTAGCCTTTCTGTGACCCTCAGCACAAGAGCTATCAGAATTTGTGTCCACAGAGATGGTGCTGCGCTGCTACATTAAAAAAAAGACTCAGATTATCCGATTATATCTTTTGTGAATGTCCTCTGAAAGGGCAGGAGGTTTTTGTTAAAGCAGTGTAAGGCTGGTTTGTCTATTCTGAAGCTAAGCTGTGGTAATTGCCTCTACACATGCATGCACTGTCACTGTTTCAGCTGAGTGTATGTAATTTGTAAGAGTAGTTTGAATTTTTCCAATTCTTCTAACCCTCTTTTGACAGTCTTTTAAAAAAGTCTTTAAAAGGACTTGGATTAAATTTTACAGTGGTCATGCCCTTTGCCAAACTCTGATTCCTGGAAGTCTCATTTTTGGAATCATCTGTGCTTTTATTTCTAAATGTCACCAACTTAAGACATCTTAAACGGTTGTTTTGAGGTTCCATGACTGTTTTTGTTCTTGCCCCTGTTTTACTTAGATTGGTTTATGTAGTCTTTATAGTCTTTAACAGGACTTATGATGTGCATCTGCCATTTGTCTCCTCACTAGCTGCTTGATTTGATTTCTTCCATGTACAGTACTGCGTGAAAGTCAGGCCTGCTCTCAGTTTTTAAAAAAAAAAAAAATCTTCAGGGATATTTTTCATACCTCCAAAGTTCAGCCTTGGAATGTGGTTGCGTTTTATGCTTTTCACAATCCAAGTAATTCCAAAAACATTTGATGATTTTGAGGTCTGAGCTCTGGGGTGGCCGGTTTATTGTTTTTGAGAAAACCAGCAACTTTTCTCTCTCTCTCTTTTTTCTTTTTTTGTTAGTAATGCCATCATGACACCTACACATCCTTTCAGAGCCATAGTGGTGGTGTCTTCTCACAGTGGAAGGATGGAGAGAATCACTTGTGGATTCCTTTGACTGCTTTGCCATTATTTTTCTTATGCAAGTGGATAACCTTACATCTAATCTCTTCTGAGATGTCTCCTGAAAAGTGAATAAATTGTACACAATGGCCGTTTTGACTACCGGAAATTAAATAAATGAATGTCAGACTTTTCGCGGTGGTCTTTACCAGTACTGTATATTCTTAGCACTTTAGAATTTATTATAATTTGTGCATTAAATGACATGTTTAGGAATACCCTGCATCTACAGCATCTCCTTGGAATGTCTTTCCCATGCTGCCTGACTGGCACTCTCCTTCGTCTATTGTCCGCACTGTTCTGTTTCTTCGCTCTCAGTTGGGACGCTCGTGACCACTGCACAGCTCTGACCGTTCCAGCGCACTGTTGCCCTAGCGATAACTCTGCCTTCACTGAATGGACAGGAAGGTGAGCGAGAGGCCACGTCTTCCCCAAGTTAATTCATACTCCCCTGTGTCAAGCACTTATTAATTAACAGCAATTCCTCAAAACCTGGGTCAGAACATGCCTAAGAAAATAGGATTGCTGCAGTACAGTTCACCCTAAGCTTCACACATCAGGCTGTTCTGCTGTGACCAAGTTGGTACACACAAGGGAAACACCTGCTACATACAACTTAGTGATGACCGGTTACCACCGTGAGCACTTATATTCCCTCAGTTCCTTATATCTACCAAGCATTCTTATAGATTGCATTCAGTCATGCTGACCCACTTTTTTTAAAAAAAAGTGGGGCATCTCTGACACTGTTCCCATGGCTGGTTGTACTGGCTGCCTCTGTTTAGAACTTCTTGACCGCCACTCTGCTCTGACCGCTCTGTCACACTGTTGCCCCAGCGATAACTCTGCCTTGTCTGAATAGACAGGAAGGTGAGAGGGAGGCCACGTCTTCCCCAAGCTAATTCATACTCCCTCTGTCAAACATCCATGAATTACAGTCTGCAACTGCACTAAACAAGTGTCAAAACAAACCCAGCAACCACATAGAAGGGCATCCCTTTCCCCTTGTGACCATGAAACCATTATATTTTCTGCAGAACCTAAATGGGTGAACCGGCATGGTCATATTCCAAGACCACTTGCTTCCAAAACTCTGCCTATTCTTGTGCTCCTGTGTTGTACTTACATTCCAAAATGCTTTCTTTCCTTTGTGTCCTGGAATTTCTAAGCTTTTTGAGGGACTGTGTGTTTTCATCCATTTTATTACATGATTTAATTTGTTCGTTTATAATTACAAAGTCTGTCTGTTGCTTAAATGCATCCATAGTGACCATATAATGTATCATATGACCTTCAATTTCTGTGTGTGTGTGTGTGTGTGTGTGTGTGTGTGTGTGTGTGTGTGTGCGCCTTTGAGGTCTGTGTGACTTGTTCCAACCACACCAATGCCCTGTCGATAACTCTTGCTAGTCTGGAAAGCACAGGAAGGTGAGTTTGGGGCCGCTCCTTCCCCAGGCCGAGGCTATACCTCCTCAGACGGAGTGGCCCCAGGAAGACGGCTGTTTTCACTCGTTCCTGATGCAGCTCGCTAACAGAGCGAGGAGGTCTGATAACACAAGAGTGACCCAAGCTGGGGTTCAACCCAGAGGCACAGAACACTAACACCAGCCAGCCTACTGCACTCTTTGCGCTTGGCTTGGTTGGACATTTTGCTGAAGATGACACTTATAGAGCGCATGTGGTCCATGGGTGCATACACAAATTGCTTGGTTTGCAAGAACCATTCTTAGTTAAGCTTTGTGAGGTCAGAGAAAAGATTCTTGGCTTTCTGGGGCCCTTACAGTTAGTTCTTTTTCTAGTATTTGTTGCATTTAGAGGAGGCAGATTTCTGCAATGAATAATTTTCTGATCAGGTCATGCTTTCCACTCTGCCATGCAATATAGGTCAGAAATTCTGCTCTGCTAAAACCACAGAATCCGCGCTCATGAAGCTAAAGTCAGTCATCCTTTCTGCAGACTATTTCCCATAATGTAATTGTGTAACTTACTGTGTAGAGGAATGTTTTATTCATATTCCTTTCTCTTCTTATTTTCTCTCAGTCTCTCTCTGGAGTTAGTTTGTCTTTTGATCAGAAGTGACAGGTGGGTCCCCTAGATGAACTGGACTGGAGTTAAGTTGAAATACTTAACTTCGTTGTGTTTTTTTCCCATTACCTCTACTTTTCAGTCTTCTAGATTCTCTATCTTTTTCTTCTTCATCTTGTCTGTGTTGTCATCATCTTTGTTGTCTGCCTCATCATGGCCATCATTTTAGATTTTTTTTCTTTGTGCTTTCTCTCATTTTAAGTGACTCCCTCTTTTGACCCCTTTAAGGGTTTATCTCATTGAGAATGTGGAGTTTCCTGACAAGGAAAAGTGCATTTCAGACTATAGATAAAGCCTGTTGGCTGATTGTACTACCCCTCTGTAGTACTTTCACTGAGACTGAGCACCTTGTTGTGTTTGTGAGTATTGTTTTGAACCTAGCACAAGAAGATTGAAGCTTGAACTGTGTCTGAGCCTGGATAACCTTATTGGATAACCTTTGACCGTGCTGCTGTTTTAACTGAAATATGGCCAGCAACACTGGGAGCCATGCTTCCTTCACTCTAAGCCCTGATAATGCTTATCATCACCATCCTACCAGACCTTCATGCTGAGTGATGCTTCTGTCTTCTTCCTCCTCTCCTCCTGCCTTTTCCTCTCTTGTCTTCCCTTGTCCTTGTGTTGGCATGGCCCACACACAGATAGTTATGCTAAGTGCTTCCACTTAGCACAGTCCTTTTTCTCGGCTCCTTCTAGTTTCTGCCACTGGCGGCTATCTGCCCAGGTCACTGTTTTGATAAGATTAAGCCTTGCCCCTTTGGCCTTGCACATAAACATCAATTCAGCTTTGTAACAGAAAAAGGCATAAGCTGCACTGGTATGTTGACTAGAATGTTGATATTAACAAGGTGCCAGGAAGAGGTTTGGGTTTGAAATTATCCTGTTGCATGACATGGTGACAAGAGTTCAGATGGTGTCAGTTCTTAAGTCAGTCCTCAAATTGACAAAGTAAAAATTCACATCCTTGTTTTTTTATGGTTTATTTGAAATAAACCATCAAAGGAATTTTTTTCAGCCAAGGCAAAAGCTATTTTTTGAAGACTCTAGCATAGAGCTGCATTATTTAAGGTCGAGATATCGGCTTGAAAGCACCAGTGGATATCAGACTTGATTTTCAAAGCTTTGAGTACTTATGCTTTGCTCTATATTTCTCCCTTGCTACTGTTATTCTCCTGTTATTCCTGTTCCAGACTCTTATAGGAGTTCTGGATCTTTTTAACTGGAACTATTGGTACCTCATGCTTGATTATTATACACAATAGAGGTATTCTGTCTTAAGTATCTGGATTGGATTTGTGTCGTTATTCAGATTTATGGTTCTGCACTCAGCACTGATTGCTGCGGTTCAGATCACACTGCACATGATTCACCCCGCATTTTGAAAGATGTTTGTAGTTGACTGAATATGAATTTGTTTGGTAAAATTTTCAGCTTTACCGGAACATCTGGGCCTTAAAACACCTGTTTATAGTGTATATAGCTACCTGAACTGTTCTTTTTTCTTGATTGGCCCCCACATCCTTTCTCTATGTTCCTAGCATTGTTATAGGGGTTACAGGTGGGGGTTTGTTATTGTTTGCTCAAATAGGCAGATCTCTTTATTCCCTGGTGGTTATAATCGTTGTTAACATTGTTTAGGCCTGTGCTCAGCTGAGCTTGGCCTGTGAAAGCCCCTGGGTCTGCCGGCTCAATGCCAGAGAACGCACCAAACAATACAGAGAGGCAGGGGCCGGCCAGAGGTGAGAGGGAGAGATGGAGATGCAAGCAAAGATATTTGATGGAATGAAGGAGACTGAATTTTTGGGGGGTTAAAAGATATGAATAGAGAGATTGTCAGAACTGAAGGAGGGAATAGGAAATACAAGTGTCACTTTGTTTCCCAAAACATATGAACAGGTATCATTATTGTTCAGCATATTGCCTTTTCCATCTTGTCTGCATGTACAGACCAAACTGCAGACACACCACTCTTTTGTTATTTTTGCTTCTAAATATATTTTAAGATTGAAGAGAGAAGAGTAACAGCCCAAATTGTTACAAACAGAAGGGCTGCAGTCAAAGCTATCAGGACTTGAATGCAACGCAGTTTGAAGGAAGCCCCTGCACTTGTCCTCGGTGACCTTATCAAGTCATATTGAATATTGATATATCATCGGTCAGTTATTCATGAGCTGTGCTCAGTAGCTGTGCAGATGAGTACTATATTACTAAAGCATAGGTAGTCATTACGTAACCCTTTTTTTTGTTGTTCCCAGAAAGTGTTCCTTGATTTATAAATGCAGTTGAGCTGCAAATCAAACCTTGTGTTTTCAAAGCACCACCAAAAGAGCAACAATTCTGGGAGAATAAAAACAGAGGGTCAATTCACCATCCTCCCCCAAGACTATTAACGAGAATAGTAATTCCCCCAGCGTTCCAAACAAATAAATACAGCAGTCGGAATAACCATTAGGAGCCCTTATCCAAACGCTCAGCTCACAGAAAGTGAGAGGGAGAGAGTGTGCGAGTTTCGGGGTGAGAACGGGGGCACGAGGGAAACAAGGTCAACACTTCAGTGTGCAGCGTCATGTTTTTTTTCCCCCCTCTTTCTTTCTCCCCATCATTCTTTCTTTTGGAAGAATGAGAGGAAGTGATAATCCAGTGCCTGTCCCCTTCCCCCCTCAGCCTAGCCTAGTGTTTGTTCAGCCAGAGAGGAGAGTGAGGCCGATAACACCACCGCGGGGTCACCGAGAGGTGAGAGAGAGAGACAGAATGAGAGCGAACGAATAGAAGTTCATGGGGAGGTGAAGGCGGAGCGGTGAGAGGCAGAGCAGAGAGGTGAAACCTGGGTCATGAATGTGTGTGACGAACCAGCCAGCGCCGTATGGAATGTGAGCATTTCTGTGTGTGTGTGTGTGTGTGTTTGCGGAGTTACAGATGACGCTGGTGGTGCATGGCCCCCTTCTTCTCTTCCTCCTCCTACTCATCATAGTCTTCCTCCCTTTCAGTCTTGCGAGTTGTTGTTGTTCTCTTCTGGCGGTCAGGATGCACAGAGCGTGCCTGCAGGAGAAAGCAGAAGAAAGAAATCTGAAAGCGATACGCATGCAAATCTTCTCACTTATCACACCCAGGTGCTTATCTGCCGCCACACTAGTGCACTGTGGTCTGTGTCTCTGTGTCCCTGTTTTCATGTCTGTGTGCTTGAGGTGGTGTCATGAGAGCAAGGAAACAGCCGGCAATCTTTTGAGGTTGCTTCCTTCATACTCTGTGCACTCGATCAGAAATAGGGACTTCTGTTCATTCATCTCGCTCCATCTCTCAAAAGTATACACATATAAACAAGCATATTTTCGGCACTGGATATGGCCCCTTTTCTATCTGGGGGATGAGCTTGGCCAAACTAGCTGTGAGGACACCGAGGTCTGGACCTCGGTAGTTTACGAAGGGTTTTTCCCTTTTCTCCATTCATGAGATAAAATGTAGAAACAACACCGTTGCAATAATACAGTCCACTGAAGGGTGCAGCCACAGTATCTCTGGCCTGCCCAGTTAAATGGGGTCTGAATATTTATTATGCCACAACTATATAATGTGCAGTGACAGGTTCTCAGCTGACCTCAGAACAGCTGTGGTTCAGCCCTAGAATTAACTGCCTGCTCTGTTTCTCTGTATGAGCCGCTACACAGCCCTGAGTACCAGAGTGACTTTGACTTCTTGAAATGTTCAGGTATGCAGCACACATGCTATAGGCTAACATATCACCATGGTAAAAAAAAAAAAGGAAGAGTTTATAAGCATAATTAACAGATTATGCTTGTAAAATGCAAACTCCACAATTTGTGTTTTTTTAATATTTAGAACACTTATAACTAAATCAGCATGTTTAATCTACTTCAGGTAGCTGCTCAGTTTAGGTTGCAGGCTGCATAGTCGTCTACATTAAGCTGTATTTTGTTACCTACACATAACACACTACAACCAGCAGGAGAAAGATCACTATTAACTAGTATGTTGATGGTATAGTATCATGTAGCTAACGTTAATAAGAAATCAGCAGGTATGTTAGGCTGTGTTTTGTCTTTTAACTGTATGAGTAGCTATCTTTCCTGTTAGCTGAGGTTCGGTATAGACAGCCTTTTATGTGTGTTTGTGTGCTTTTCCACTAATCAATGAGGACAGAGATGCAAAAGAGAAAGAGAGGGAGGGGTAAATAAAAATAAAATCAATTTATCGCTTGAGTTAGTGTAGGTTTCAAGATGTATTTTCAGCTGAAAATAAACATAAATTAGTTAAATGATTATTTAAATAAACTTAAAGAAGTAGAATTTAGACACCAAATATGTCTCGGCTGATTGACTAATTCTGGAGTAAGTGGAAAATTGTGTCAATTAGATTTTACTTGTGTTGCTTTAAGACCAATAGTGAACGTGTTGCCTGAAATTACACATATGTAGTTATGCAGTAAACAAAAAAAAATGAACCGGACCATAATAATTTATAATAAATGTTTTCATGTGGGAAGGGGGGATATTCTAAAATAATTTAAATCCTTATATAGGTGTTATCAAGCATTTAAGCACTAGCCTGCATCAAAATGTCTGAGTATAAAAGATGTGCATTCAGTCAGGTGTGTCTAGATTTTTGACTAGTACAGTATGTACATCTGATACAGCACTTCACTGAATCACTGTCTCTGGGTCAGTGTGTGTGTGTGTGCGCGTGTGGAATGCGCTGGGTTGTTGATAGGGGTGCTGTGCTGAAGGTAGCAGCTTTTGAAAGGGCCTCAGTGGGTCAGTAGCTGTTTGGGTCAATCGCAGGTCATTACCGGGTCAGGCCTGGGTCATAGGCGGACCAAAACATCCCGGCTCGCAGGGTGAAAAAGTGTAAATGGCTGTTCTCTCTTTAACCTCCCTCCATTCTCCTCTAATCCCCTGCTTTGTCATGTTCCTCTCCCCTGTGCCTCCCCAGTAATCTAATTTAAGAGGCCCTGCTCACTTATGTAACACTGGGGAAAGTGAACTGAACTGCTGAGCTTCAATAATGCCAGGGGGGGGACTGATGCTGTCATACTGAACTTGAACTGCTGTGATGAACTTCAATGACTCTCTCTCTCTCTTTCTTTCTTTTTCTTTCTTTCTTTCTTGCTTTCTTTCTTTTTCTCCCTAGCTGTTAGATCTCTTTACCCAGTGGGACTGGTCTACGTACCTTGCTGATTATGGACGTCCTACCTGCAAGTACTTGAGGGTCAACCCACATACTGCCCTCGCCCTTTTGGAGAAGTGAGTCGCACACAGCCTTGCTATGGTCACAAAGTCATACACTGAGTTTAGTAGATACACCTACATTGTATTGTCACTTATTTACCATTTTATCAAAAACACCTGCCACATAGGTGCACTTTGTAGGTCTTCTATCCTCACTAGCGGTACCCAATCCTGGTCTTGGTGATCCACAAGAGAGAGTTACAAAGTTTAGTTCTAACTAGGGATGTAAGTAATTTAGAGATGACCATTAATCGACAAATAAACAATTGTTTGACCAATGTATTTGGCAAAAAAAGTTTGGTTTCCTTAAATATATCAACAAATATTTCAATAAATATAACAGTTCCAATTTGAATAGGCAGGTTTATCATTCCACTTGAGAAATGTTTTCAAATCATACACATAAAGGCAGAACGGGCAGTTGGTTCCAATAGCATGCAGCTAAAAATTGTGAAAGGACACTTTTCAAGAGGCCATAACACAACTACAGCGATGTACCATATAGAAAGCAAACATCCACAAGTGATAAGACACTTTTATATTTCGTTGAAGTTTTCCCAAAGCTGATATGATATGAGAAATTCACGAGTCTGCAAAGTTATAGAGAAGGATGTGATGGACAGCGTCGGCTTTCAAGAACCACTGAAGTACACAGAGCAAAAGCTTGCCCCAGAAAGGGCATTCTTGTTATTTTTAACTTGGCTATAAAAGAGTAGTAAATATGACTTTAGAAGTTTAGAATGTAGAACAAATCAACTTTTTGGTTATATAATCATGAACATATGGTAGTTATTAGCCCCTCAATTAAAAAAAAGCCAGATTTTTACAAAGGGTGTTTAAATATGGTGTACTTCACATGCACGCTTATTTCTGGCCCCACTTGTCAGTACCACGTTTCATGATCCATACATTTTTTTTTGAATATCTGCATATGCACAGAATTCAATTGATGTGTACACTCATAAGTGTGCGTATGTTTTAAGTACAGCAGCTTCCATCTAAGTAGTTAATTAGCAAGCTCTTGAACTATGTGTTTTAGAGCGGGAAAACACAAAAATCTGCAGGGCAGGGGGTAGTCCAGGACCAGGGTTCGGAACTTGTGCTCTATCCCATCCATCAGTGAAAAGGCTTGTAGTGGAATTAGTGTATAAAGTGCAGCAGCATTGCTGGGGTTTTTACATGCTGTATACACTTAATGGCCACTTCATTAAGTGTATGATCAGAGACTGTGGCTCATCTTTTACATGCACCATTTGTGTTGGTCTTTCTATAACTCATCAGTGGTCAGTTTCTGACCACAGGACCACTTCTGGCAAAAAGTTTTGCAACACTTTACAATGAGATGTAAATGGTAAAAATAGAAACTATCATTTTGATTTTAATAAGTTGTTTATATTTATTACTAAATGGAGAGGTAATATCTCAGTTAACCATTGATTAATGGTAGTAATGATATCTAGCATTTTGTTTTAGATTTTATTAAGGAGTTTATTGTGCTCATTACTGTGACTCAACACTTTGAACACTAAGAACTAAGCACTAAAAACAGTTTATTGAAGTCTATAATGTCAAAAAATGTCAAATAAGATCTTACCTTACCTTATACCTTATCATTCACAAAAAAACTATTAGGAGAAATATTAGACCATTAAATCATTAACCAAAATGTCATGTTAACATTTTAATAATCGTTTACATATAACAACTCAAATGCTTGGTAAAGATGGCAGACGGAAAGATGTATGATTCAGTTGCCTAAACTGCTCCTGCCCTGCATGTTTAGGTGTTTCCCTGTTCCAGCTAATCAGACTCCAGTTTCCCAAAATCATCTTAGAGTTAAGATCATCTTAACTGGTGTGGTGTTCAGTGTAATACTCACTCTACTGTGTAACAATAATCTGTGCTACATTAGGACTCCAGGCCCCATGGTCTTTATGTAGATGCTCGCTTTTTCTATTCTCTCCAAGTAGATGCTAACACATTTCTTTACTTCTAGTGTGTTAGTTTTAAAATTGTGTTATGTTTATATATATATATTTATATTATCCAATTCTTTTTGACTGTATTACCAAATAATAATTTAATGTTTAATAAATTTAATGTTCTGTGTAACGTATATTGTAAAGTTTTTTACACTTAAGAACAGCTTTATAATTACACAACAGTGTTTAATAAATATTACATGACCAATATGTTCTTTACATATGAATAAGAAATGTACTTTTTAAAATAATGTTTGTGACATACTCTGCTCTTATGCATTTCTGAAGTGTCTATGCAGTTGATATTTAAGACTTTATTTAATTAAGACTTAACCGTTTAGTTTAGTTTTGCTCTCTTACATGCTGTTGATTGATGTACTCTTATTGTAGTGTTACCAGTGTTTTTTGTTTGGCGGACTGTTCTCAACCCAGCAATGACATTGAGGTATTAAAAACCCAAGCAAAGCTGCTGTGCCTGATACACTTGTACCAGTATTGTGTCGGTGACACAGCCGTGCTGAGAATGGTCTGTTAGCTATAGTTATCTATACCTATAAAATAGCTGATAAGTTGCACATTGCAGAAGGGATACAACCTACAAAGTGCACCTATATAGTAGGTGTACCTGATCAAAATGGCAAATATTTTACATACACACACTGTTTTTCCCACTGTTGACAGAAATTTAGATGTGTCTCCTCAGCTTTTTCATACTTCTGTATTGCATTTTTCATATTTCTGTCTTCTGCCACTGGCCCTGTCTCACTCCATATTTTCCCCTCTCTCATCATTCGCTCTTCTATACATGAGCAGGATTTCTCGAGCGTGAGTACTCTGCTCTCTGCATGGTGTGTGTACATGAGAAAGACTGGAATGCACTAATATACTCAGAAATGCAGACTCCAGGGCTGGCCCGAACAGCGTTTTACAGGCTTTGAATACTAATTGGTATTTCTGGTTAAGTATCAGTTCAGAATATAGGTTCAGTAGGCAGTTCAAAATATTTCCAGTAGGCAGTAACAGTATATTAATATTTAGGATGAGGTGCTGCTGCTTGCATGCTGTATTTTGCAGCGGTTTTAGCCCTCTCGTTCAAATACTGCTTGTATCACTTGTATCACTTACATTCATGAATCATGTATCTAGACACCAAGGATGCAAAAAATTAGAACTATTGTTTTGTTTATCCACACAGTTACTGTTAGTTTATTTAGTCTTTTTCATATATTTTATCATTTTTTTTTTTTATTTTTGGGTAGTTCACTGAGGGTGACCCACAGGCTGAGTTAAGTTCAGTCATCACCAAGCTACAGAGAGTGAAGCAAAGGACCGAGGAACTTTCAGAGCTGCAGGCTTAGGTGAATATGAGGAGGAGCACCCTAGAAGTGGCTTAGCAGGTATCGCACTTAGCTGGTGCAGGCTGTCCTCCTGAAACCTTAACCAAGTTCAGAGGACACAAGCTGCAAAGCAAAGGGACCGTCAACACTTTGATCACGTTCACTGGCGTACGTAACTAACGAATACTCGAGTATTCCGATTATTCGGACCAGCCCTACTAGTTGTGTAGAACTTTATGCACAGCAGTGAGTCAGCGTTTGGTTTTGCATGTGGAATTATGGAGTAGTGCATTCTTTTGTACTTTCTTATCTGTAACATGTTCTTATGTACTAGATGACATGATCACTCTCCAGTTTTTTTTTCCTCACTCCTTTATCCTCTCCTTCTCTGGAAAGATTACACATTCTCTGTTCCCTGTGGTACACATGCACATGAACATTCACACAAACATGCTCCAGCCTGATCCCATTTGAGCTGCACTTACCCTGGCCTTACCCTCTCGGTCCCCAGGGCTCAGTGAAAGTGATCTGCATTACTCACACTGCACTGCACTGGCACCAGTTAGCAGACTGCAAACCGGGCAGATCGTGTGGGTGTGTGTGAGAGAGGGAGAAGAATTACCTTTCATTTTGGAGTGTTCTCTGGAGATAAGGCTGTTAAGCCATTTTTAAGTGGAAAGAAAGAGGAACTGTATCTGTACATACGTTACCCATCAAAAGTTTGGAGACACCTTGCCTTCTTTTGAAACATTTCTAGTAATTTTTTAGATTTCATGGTTACTTCAGTTAAGAAACAGATAACCCGCAAAGGTTTACTAGCTTTTTATTATAAAACACAAAATACAGTACTGTGCAAAATTCTGAGACTACCCTTCATTTATTAAGTGCATTATCATTTTATAGCATCAGGGGAAAAAACGTAGAAGTTGGTTGCATTTTTTTTTGCTGTTCACAATCCATGTAATCTCAAACACATTCGGTGATGTTGAATTCTGGGCTCTGGGGTGGTCAGTCCATTGGTCTGAGATCAACAGCAGCTTCTTTGTTTGATTTGCAGATGTTCTTTTTGTCTGTTTGCTTTTCTCAGTAAGGGCTTTGTGACAGCTACACATCTTTTCAGACTCAGTGTTGTCTGCTCAAAGTGGAAGGATGGACAGAAACACCTGTGGATTTTTTTTAGATCTGTAGCAAGTGTGGACTTGATTTTCTCCTTTCTCTCAAAGATTTAAGTCTTGACCTGGTAGTACTTTTATCAGTTGTTCAGTTTTGCTGTTTTTTTAAAGGCAGATGACAAATGGCTTCATGTTTAACTTCTCAAGTGTCCAAACTTATATTACACATTATGCATTACATAATTCTATAATCTAATAATAGCTCAGCCAGTTTTTGCCTTAAAGTTTAAGGCAAGCTTTAATAGTAATGGTATAATATGCTTGGGATTTTAAGTGATTCATATATTAAGATATTAACCAAAGGCAATAAAAATGTAGTTATTTACTAAAAACATTTTGAAAAACTTTTAATGAACAGGTGTATATCGAGACATTAACAGGAGGCTCCTTTGTTGGAGGATATGGAAAATAAACAAAGAAGCAAAAAAAGATGAATATTGTATTAGACCAAAATATGTTTTTGGGTTCATGTGTCTGTGAGGATTGTAACAGTCTTTAAGTCGGTATATTAAGACTTTGTCTTGATTTGAAAGATGAAATACTCCACTCTGTGATTTCAACAACCGAAGATACACATCTAGTTTCCTTTCTCTTCATCCTTGTTTGGAAATACACACACACACACACACACACACACACACACACACACACACACACACACACACACACACAGGGCTACACACTCTCAAACACAAACATCCCATGCTAGGCGATGGTGATAGCTATCATACCCATGATAAGAGGCGGCTGTCTGTAATCATCAGACAAGTTCTGTGGCTACAGTGACACTGTCATACGTCCATAGTGATGGCTATCTTTTCTAATAACCCACAGCCATGTCGAAGATAAGTTATGTATGTGAATATAAGGACATGGTGATTGGGTAGAAAAGATAAGGGTTTGTTATGATACTTAACTTTGCTTGTATTGAGCCTATAAAACTGCCTAAAAAAGTAGGCTATCATGCTAAACCTACTTAAACCCTCTACTACCCCACAGGAAGAAACATCCAGCTAATGTCATCACATTACACAACATGAGTGGTATTTTAGGATAGATTTATTAGAAGACTGAATCAGACTAATTTTTCTCCTCTATCTGATCCAGCATCTGATACTCATCCATATCCACACACCATCTCTAACTTTTATAAATCTTAAATTTAAAGTTAAAATAAACTTAGTTTATTATAGGATAATATTTGGTTCTTTGAAAAAGCCATGATCAGTGATGATAATAAACAAAATAATAGTGATTTATCTTAGTTATACTGTTTTATCTTGTTGTTTTGAATGAACATGTGACAGGACCGCAGAGAACATTGGCTACGTTTACACAGCAGGTAAAAGTGGCCCAAATCTTATTTTCTCACCAAAT
Organism: Colossoma macropomum; assembly: GCF_904425465.1. NCBI lineage: Eukaryota > Metazoa > Chordata > Actinopteri > Characiformes > Serrasalmidae > Colossoma > Colossoma macropomum. Next base: position 761,592 of record NW_023495247.1, on the reverse strand, counting down.
CTGAATTTTTTGTTTGGCTGTTCACATTATCTTTTAAATGTGTCCTGTATGCGACATCAGTCTGAACCGATCACGCTCCTAAACCAACCCGCATGCGCAAAAGAACAATGCTTCATGTGGCGGCTCATCCTGAGGTAAATAATCATGACGGCCAGCGAACGCCAGTCACTCCCGGAGCTTTCAGTATCATCTTCACCAGCATCACAGGAGCAGTTCTAAAGTTCCAATGTTGACAGCTGGGCTCATCCCCCACAGTGTGTTCGAGTTTGCCGTAAAAAGGGCTCGATATTCGTCCACTTCTTTGGTTCATGTCCTCTGATTCTTTAAACTGTTCTTTGACGCTGCAGCCTCGGCCTCCTCCTGCTGCATTCGGCCGTTTCGTTCGAAACCTCTTCAAACACGGAGCGGTTTGGATGAGTGTCTTCTAGTTTTGGTACTGCAACATCAGCCTAAATGTTTGAGTTTCAGCAGCCCGAAATTATGATGAACGTCGAGTTGGACTGACGCAAAAGTCGCATGAATTCCGATCTGGCTGTTCAGACTGAGTCGCATTGCCGCAGATCGGATACGTATCGGATTTCAGTACCACATATGAAAGCGTCTCAAATCGGAATTGAAAATGTCAGATTCAGTGCGTTTTTTCCTGTTCACCCAGACACACAGATGACACATCTGTGTCACATTTGAGGAAAAAGATCGGATTTGGGCCCGTTTTACCTGCTGGGTGATGATGGTTGAGGTCAGGTCGGACCAAATTTTGGGTAAATATTTGGACTGAATTTAATGATGTGGTTTGGGTCAGGTTCATACAGAATTTTGACGGGCATCTCTTGTGCTAGCTGCATTCAGTATGCCAAATGTTAACACGTTATAAAAAATAATATAAAATAATATAAAATACAAAAAATAGTTTCTTGTTCAGTGATTCGAATATTATTGTTTAGAAATTAAGACATTCAAAAAGCAGAAATTATTATAATGCCCATAGCTAACACTTTATGAATCAACAGTCAATGTGCATTATCTTTTAAAGCAGTATTCTTGGTGGCTACAACTGTTAATGGGCTCTAAACATACTTCTAACTCCAAAGGGCTAGAGAGGAGTTTGCAGAAACTGTAGTTCCAGTTGGCCGTCTAGAGCCACACCATCCTGCGCTGGCTCAGTGATCTCCATGGTAGCCACTAGTGTGGGCAGCTGGCACAGGATGCCGTGAGCTTAACAGAATCACCATGCGGAAGTGCTTTTGGGGGTGCTGGGTGGAAGCACCATGCGGAACTGCTTGTGATACCCTGTACTGGTGGTCCACCTTCTATCACCAGACCCCTGTGGAGTTCTAGTCAGCTCCTGTCTTTTGAGGGCTTTATGGGGACGCAGCTCCTGTGACCAGCCTGCCACCCAGCATGAAACTAGAATTGAACCTGGTGTATCCTCAGCCCCTCCCTCAAGGCTTTGGCTCTGAAAGCAGGCTCCGAAAGAGTTGAAATCAGTAAAGGGATGGACCTTGCCACAGACTGTCCTATAAAATGTCTAAGGAGACCACTCTTATTCTGCCTTAACTCTTCAATGAGTGCCTCATGTCACTAGCAACCTGTCTTCCAATTTCCCCCCTACATGTTTGTCCTTTTCTTTTCCTTTTTTCCTAAAATTTCATTTTCTTCGGTTTCATTTTTCCCTTGTTAGAATGACGGACCTGTAGAAGATTCCATAAACACTGAGAAAGCTGTATAGCTTTTCAAATGAAGTTCCAGAATCCCTCATATTTGATAAGTCATTAAATTTTGATGCTGAAAACTTATCAAAACTGTAAGAGATACAGTATATTTGGTATTTAATACCTCCTTGATGCCTCCCCCCAAAAAACTTAATACTGAATGAAACATTGTAAAATACTTTCTGATGTCTAGCTCAATCTATACTGTCTATTATTGAATAAAAACAAATTATGAATGACAATGACCATTTTGAGCGATAGTGTATTTTTGTTATCTAAAATCCTCTTTCTCTCTTTAGGATGAAGGACACTAGTCGGAAAAACAACATGTTTGCTCAGTTCCGTAAGAACGAGCGCGACAAACAGAAGCTGATCGATGCAGTCGTCAAGCAGCTGAGGAACCTCATCGCTACCCACCAGTCCTGAGTCCACTGATTGTTATGTCAGCTAACCCCTGCATGTCTTCCTTGACTGGTCAGCTTTTCTGACAGAGCAGACTACACTGACACGTCTTTATTGGTGATGGGGGGGGCTCTTCACAGTTTAACTGTAAAAGACAACTACAACAACAAAAAAAAAGTTGCACTAACATACATGAGTGCCATGAGTCTTTGAAGACTAATATGTGCCTCACCCTGAGGTGTGCCTATTATGCCCAGACTGTTTTGCCATCCTGTGCAAATGTCTTACCAATATAACTCAGTGCCCTCAGTGTAAATGAGACCTCGAGTTACCTGTCTTCCTATATAACTATCTAAGCACACCATAGAGTTGCCAGATTGAGTTTTCACCATAGCCATTCTTTTGGTTCCCTTTCTTTTTATGTTTCAGTGACACTTTGGTTGACAGCTCTCCATACCTACCAACAGCACATTTGCCAGTATCCATGTATTTATCTATTTGGACCCATACTTTATAGATAGAACTAGACTGTTACTTGTTACAATGCATCCTAGAAATTGTAGTCTTAAAATACTGCACAGTTCTGACTATTAGTCAAACTGGAACATGTAATAGTCACTCTTCTACATTTAGTAGGCCTTTAAATAGAACATAGGGCAGGAATGAAGTTGCAAATCAGTACTGTTTTTGCTTTAACCTTACCCTTCCACAGGGACTCAATCTACTACTGGCATTCTCCATGCAGTGCTTATGCAGAGACCACCTGCCAGATCTAGATAAATCTCTTTTTGCTAAGGGAAAGCAGACAGCCTTTTGCAGTCTTCCATTTCACCCATGTGTTTGTGTTTGTTTACGCAACTTAAAGTGGGTGAATACTCATCTGAAAAAAGTGAGTGTGAAATTGCTGTACTTAAATGATGGGTTTTCCTCCCTAGTGTTTTCTCACATAAACGTGGGTGCAATTTTACTTGCCTTTCAAAGAGGGAAAGAATTAGAACATTTTAGTTAAAGAAGGGGAGTGTAGTTCAGTTTTTAGTGGTTTAGTGATATAAACCCTACACCTTTATAAAGGGATACAAATATAATCCGAAACTAAAGGGAATTTTCCTCTGTTCTCTCATCTTAAAGGAGACAGTTGTGGTGTTAGAATGAGTGTGTATGAGTATGTTCACCGTTTTCTGGTTGTGCTGTTTGTGCCTTGACCTTTTTTTTCCACCACAGGAATTGATTTAAGTGTTCTGCACTGCACCTAGACTTGGTTTTGTGACCAAGCCATGGGAATGTATGTGTGAGGAAGAGAGAGAATGACGAGCCGTAAGAATGTGTGTCTGTGTGTGAGTTTATGTATAGAAAAACTTTATTCATTTTGGTGTTGATGGAGACAGGTGCACTGTACAGACTGTAATGTTAAACCACTAATGAATGACCTTACAATACTAATAAAGTCTAAAATGCCAACAAGTACAGGATGAACAAAAGAAGTCACAGTTGTGAGTAAAGACTCTTACTTTGTAATATCCAAGTACACTGTATGTCAAAAAAAAAAACAGTCTGTACTTTTCTGCGAAGGCTTTCTACTAGTTGTTGGAACATTACCGTGAGGATTTCATTGCATTCAGCCACAAGAACATTAGTGAGGACAGGTACTAAAGTTGAATGATTAGTTCTAGATCACAAACTCCGGTCCAACTCATCCCAAAGGTACTGGATTGTGCATTATCATGCCAGAGAAAGCTGGGGTGCTTTATACCCTCTGGTTGACGCTGGGCATTAAGCATGGTGAACTTGGGCTCATTTGTGGCTTATCCAAAGCATCCAATTCCGTTGACAGTACATTTGTGTTTATATTGTGGAAAAGTGTTGTGCACAATGGAACATCTATCCATGAGTGCACTTTAAGGTCACTAATTAGAATGTGTGGTTTGAGCATATAATATACACTACAGAAAGGTCCCTGTTTTATTTCCCACATGCACTCTTGAGTTACAATCCGAATCACATGAAGGACATTTGGAACAAGTGTCATAAAGCCATTACAATGCCTAAAATATGCAGAGGATTGTGGGAAAGAATTTGTACAAATTCAGTGCAAGTGGAAAAGAGATAATTGAAGATGGGGACATGATGTTCATTCCCCACAAAAATGCACTGGGACTGTATTTCATAAGGCATGTGAGACCTCTGAGTAAGAGCAGCGAATATGAAGAATAAATCAAAACCCTAAAATTTACTGATTGAAGCATCTCTGTATTCTAGCACATTTAATAGTAACTTCTTATGTGGATAAGCTTTCAGAACTCCAAGAGCTTTCACAGAGATGCCGAACAACTACAACCCTGTTTGCAAAAAAGTTGGGGTGCTGTTTAAAATGCAAATTAAAACAGAATGGAATGATGTGCAAATCATTTAAACCTTATATTTAACTGATATAGTGCAAAGACAACATATCAATTGTTGAAACAGAGAAATTATATAGATTTTTTTTTTTTTTTCCCATTTTGGATTTGATGCCATCAAGACATTTCAAATACGGTGGGACGGGTCATGTTTACCACTGTGTTGCATCACTCCTTTTAACAACACTGTTTTAAGCATTTGGGAACTGAGAAGACCAATTGCTGTAGCTTTGAAAGTGAAATGTTTTCTTGTTCCTGCTTGATATAGGATTTCAGTTGCTCAACAGTTCGAGGTCTCCTTTGTCATATATTTCATTTTATAATGCGTCCGATGTTTTCAATGTGTGACTGGACTCTTTTACTACAGAGCCATGCAGTTGTAATATGGGCAGAATGTGGTTTGGCGTTGTCTTGCTGAAGTAAGCAAGGCCTTCCCTGAAAAAGACGTTGTCTGGATGGCAGCACATGTTGCTCCAACACCTGTATAATATTTGTACAGCATTAATGGTGCCTTCACAGATGTGCAAGTCACCCACGCCATGTGCACTAATGCACCCCCATACCATCACGGATGCTGGCCTTTGAACTGTGCACTGATAACAGACGGAATGCTCTTTAACACGGAGGACACGGTGTCCATGATTTTCAAAGGGAATTTTAAATTTTGGTTCATCAGACCACAGACCACTGTTCCACTCTGCCTCAGTCTGTCGTATGTAAGTTTAGGCCCAGAGAACGAGGCAGCGTTTCTGGATCCTCTTGACAAATCGTTTCTTTTTTGCATGATATAGTTTTAACTTACATTTGTGGATGGAGTGACGAGCTGTGTCCACAGACAGTGGTTTTCCGAAGTGTTCCTGAGCCCGTGCAGTGATTTCAACTGGAGAATCATGTCTGTTTTTAATGCAATCCTGCCAGAGGGTCCGAAGCTCATGGCCAGCCAGTCTTGGTTTTTGGCCTTGTCCTTCTGCATACAGTGACGTCTCCGGATTCTCTGTATTTTTAAATGATATGTATTATAGAGTAACGTTATTCTTGAATTCTTGAATGTGGAATTGTCATTTCAATGATATACCAGTAATTTGTTTTATCTATCTGAACCATATGTGAACCATATGAATCTTGTCTGAATTCCCACCCCGTTTTTTTGTTTGTTTTTTTTTTGTTTTTTTCTTTCCACCAACATGCCCTATCTGGCTGAGATGCTAAAATGACAGACATGCCTCAAGAAAGAAGGCTGATTCCACAGAGGCAACTACGAATCCAAAGTGTCATCTGGAATTTAATTTAAGAAAGATAGTTTCTTAGTTTTTGTCTGAGTCGCAGCAGTTCCTGACTGGGGCTTTCAGATGTAAAACCACCTCCACTTCTGCTCTCATTTTTAGTCCCAACTTTGAGCCCCAACATTACCACTTTGTCCAGTTTCATTTTCCTTCATTTTGGAAGTGTTACTTATTGTGCTTGTCCAGGTCTGAATCAATGGCTTCCTTGGAACTGGGTCTCAGAACAAAGAGCAAGGACCACCCACAGATGATCTGATGAACGTCGCATGATGGTAAGGTCGATGAGTCTGTTTGAGATCAGTGAAGGGAGATGTACTTGGGTCACTTCGACAGAATGGCCTGCTGAACTCAAAAATGGCCAACTATGGTCCCCCCACCACCCAGCTCGCATTTCCGCTTTGGATTTGTATTTTCTTCTGTATTTACATATTCAAGATAGTTGCCTGATTCATCATGCAGTGTTGCATGCCCCCTGCCTTGTGTGTCTGGAGAGCATCACTGAACTGTAACGACACAAACACACCCCGCTCTCTCTCTCTCACACTCGTCCTCTTGTGCAGAAGCGATAGCGTGGCCCACCAGGGTGGCAGAGCGCTGCATGTTTTGAGTGACTCAGGCAAAACAATTCTTTTGGGACTCACTTGAGCGCAACATCCTTTTTGTGAGAGATCAGTGACCGAGCAGTGCCAGCTCAGTAGTTGACGATGAACTCTTCCCTTCTCTCTCTTATCCAGTTCTGAGATAGGAGGGTTTTTCTGGATGTTTTTCAAGCAGCCAGCATTTCATTTTCAAGCTAAGAGAATGTGCTGGTATTAAATGTTCTTTGGATGTTTTTTGCACTGGAAAATAACACGTCTCTGGGCGATATTTGCTTTTAACACTGGTACTTCAAGATCCTGTGTTTGAATAGGTACAAGAGCAAATATAACCTTGCATTATTTTCTAAAACCCAGGCACAGATGTTTTGAGGGGCTCACAGGGCAAAACTTAATTTACAGCATACTGCAGATACTCATCAATAGAGCAATCATATCTCACCGGAAAACAAATATGGTGTTTTATCAATGAGATTTCCATTGCTGTGGTGTTGAGGTTATTTGTGACAGTTCGGGGTTACCCCAGGCGGTGGTAGATGGGAGCATTTAAAAGTGATGAAGGTCGTGGAACCTAAGCCAGTCCACAAGCCTCCCCCCAGAGTCTGTATGTGTATGTGACGGCTAAGAATAAATGTACTCGCAGCCTGTAGAAGTTGAGGAAATCAGTGGAATTTGAGGAAGCCAAACATTCACACTGGGGAAAGAAATATTGTGTCTGAGGGGGATGGTTTTGTCTGTTTTACAGGATGTTGTGAGAAACATTGTTTTACTTCAGACTCTTCTGCACATGTTGCCTGTTCATTAGGTATATATCTTGTACAACTGCCACCGTTTTGGTGTCACTGGTCAGCAGTGGTCTTATGGTCTTTTTTTCATTGAAGGATGTGGCACACGATGGCTGATAAATTACGCAGAACAACTTTGAAATGGCTAATGGCTACTACACAATAAACTGTCAGTTTGCTGTACAGTTGTATGCAAATGTTTGGGCAATGATGTTGGGGCAGTCATGGGCTGGAGGTTAGGGAACCAGCCCTGTGACCGGAAGGTCGCCGGTTTGATTCCCCCTGAGCCGACAGTACGTGACTGAAGTGCCCCTTAAGCAAGGCACCCAACCCCAACTGCCCCCTGGGTGCTGCGGATAGGGCTACCCACCCCTCCGGGCGTGTGTGTGTGTGTGTGTGTGTGTGTGTGTGTGTGTGTGTGTGTTCATTATTGTGTATGTGGTGTTTTCAGTGCGGAGGTGAAATTTCCCAGTTGTGGGACTAATAAGGGCCGCTTAATCTAATGATCAAATTACATTTTATTGCTATTGAAAATGAGTAAACATGCTCTACAGCAGTGGTGCTCAAGCCGTGTCCTAGAGATTTACCACCCTGCAGAGCAACCCTTATCTAGCATACCCAGTCCAGGTAATTAAGGCCTTCAGGGCACCTGAATGTAACTGCAAAGTGTGTTGGATCTAAACTCTCCATGGTGGTAGATGTCCAGGACCAGAACTGGGCATCCCTGCTCTACCTAAAACACACTTCTGCATAGTTTAAAGCAAATGTACTGTTTAAAATAAACCAGTGTCTTGTAAACCATTGACTCACGGTGGTTGGAACCTATGACAAGGATTCACACAGTTACTGTCCCTTAAGAATCTATGGCTGTACTTTAGATCCATTTGGCAGGAGGATGTCAGGCAGGTCATAGTAAAGGGTGACTCAGATCTTCAGAAGCAGTTTGGATTGGTCACATGCTGTTGCACCTCTCTTAACCACCACATGCTCAACATCTTTGTCACAGGTGATAGAGTCCACTTCCAGGCTAGGTGCTCGGTTGTCTTTGAAGAGCCCTCTCACGTTAGGCATAGGCTGGTTGAATAACTGAGTTGACACAGGTGTGTTGGCATGTCTTGCGGCGAGAGTGAAGATTTTTATCTTTTTTATCAATAGTGCCAGAGCCTCACATTTGCATGCTTTTTTTTTAGTAAAGCGCAGAGACTGCAGCAGGGTTCGTGTCCCCAGTTTAGCCACTGCTGCTTTATTCTAAGAGAAGCTTGGCTGTTATAGGGCAGGTGCTTCACTTTTTTCAAACCAAGAGTTTTTTTATATTTCAAAATACATACCGGCAAGAGACGATTTGGCACTGGCGTTTATGTACACAGTCTCGTAGCTGGTTATGGGTCAGATGAAGGTCAGAGATGCTGTGGTGGAGTGGGAAAATGTGCAGTGGTTGCATGCAGTTGTGCAGTTTCATGATCACTGGCTGACACAGATGTTCTCTGTTGTCTAATCCAGACAGCTGCTTGAAGCAAAACAGCTGGCAAAGCTGATCTCCATAAAACAAGTGCACACATTTCTGGCTAGGGTAACTTTCGTACAAATTAGAATAAGAAAAGATAGTGCTTCATTTTTACTCCTTACAGTACTCTCTTCCAGGATGACTCTTTACATTCTTTGGAGCCCTCAGTGACATGCTGATGCAGGAAAATGCAGGAAAAAATCATATGCATTGTCCGAAATGACAATCTCCAATAATTCCAAGTGACAATAGATGAGCTGTTTCTTTCGCTTTCACAGTTTCATTATAACCTTCATGAAGATGATTCATTTCTGGGAAATGAGGGACCTCATAACTCCAGTGAACCCACTGCTCTACACTGGTCCTACCACATTTCCATGTTTTCCAGGAAGACAGACTGATGTGAAACTCAGAACTGGCCGTTTTAAGAATTCCAGTGTAACCAAATGAATTATACACCTACAGCACTTTATCATTGAAACAATAAACATCCTCAATACTTTGTTAATGAAACGAAGATACCAAGAGAATGAGTGCAATAAACTTGTCATCACTGCTGTTTTAATTTCATTTGAAAGTCTAAAAACTCCAGTGAAAAAGTGAGCTCATCAAAATTTCCCCATTCATTTCGTCTCCAGCTACGTTTCTGCTGGTTCTGCAGGATCTGGTCATGCAGCAAGAACTTGCACATGTTGCTAAGCTGATGATACATTCTCACTGTGTGTGACCTCTCCCTGACTCAAACGCTCTGTTTACAAACACAGCTTTCAAATAAGGACACGTTTTTTGCTAAAGCCCTTGTAAAATAAGCAGGATAGAGTTGTTAAATGACGCTGTAAGAGCGATCGTTCTTTCTCTTTTTCTGATGAATCACGGGGGAAATTCAGTGACTTGGCTCATGTAGTTCCTAAAAGTGTGTGTTTGTGTGTGTGTGTGTGTGTGTGTGTGTGTGTGTATGTGTGTGTGAGACAGAGTGAGTGAACAGCACTCACGTTAGCAGCTCTGTATGGTGTCTTTCCGCACCAACTCATCTCACTGGTAGGTCAGATTATGGATATATTTTGATGTCCAGCAAGACGGAATACTTGTCGGGTGTCTGTGCAAGAAATTTTGTTCATAGTATGTACTCCAACAACATGAAATGGAACAATATGTAACATCTCTAAAATGAATATAGACATCCTGGAGCATATATTTAAATTTGGAAATTCAGTGCTTCTAATTTTCTGTTCTATTTCTTTATATTATGCTTAGTAGTTATACTTATGTTCAAAGAATATTGAACCATAGAGTCATAGCACATCTGTAATTGTGTATATGTGAACAAGTTTGAAATAAATTTAAGGAAAGTAGTTTTAGTTATTAGTGGGCAATAGGTCTGATATCTGATAAATCTGATAAAACTGAATCAGGGATGTTTCCGTCAAGTTTTAAATGGAAAAAAAACAAAAAACAAAACGCAGACGTAAAAAATGTCCATTTTTATTGGGGTGAGCCTTAGCCTAACATGAACACTAGACTAATTGCCACACTTGGCCACACTTAGACCAGCCAATACTGATAACGGTGTAATTATAATATTTCCCAAATTCCTGCAATGTATGATCATCTGAGGCATGAGTATATGGGACATACATATAAGACACATGCTGATGTGTTCTTATTCTTCCTGTTATGGAATGAAATGGAGATTCAATGCTGGAATGGAAAATTCAAACAAAAAGCTGCCCAACTAGAAGCAAATTTCAGAAACAACATTTAGCACTGTTTTTGCCAGCTAGTGTTAGTAAGCAATACTGACAGGTTTATCTACACATTCTACAGTTTTGCATAACAAAATAGTAATATTAATTCTTATTAAAAGTGCAGGGACATCCCAGAATAAGAAGCCACTGTTAACCTACGAAAATTGTTTTACCTAAGCATCTAAAATAGCTTTATTTGAATAATAAAAAAAGGCCTTCATATTGGATTTTTAGTTTAGATGCCATTTGAATCCATAGTGTAGCTTTAAATTTGCCCATGACAATAATAATTGTGTCAGGGTTGGGATGGAGTACAAGAATAGTATTTGACATATGTATTCAGAATGCAGAAGCATCTGTATTCAGTCTAAGTTACATTTTGAAAAGGCAGTATTCAGAATACACTTGTAGGAAAACTACAGAAACCCTACACTTTATCTACCATAAATAAACTAATTCATTTTGAAAACTGAATGAAATAAAATGTCACAGATGAAGGATTTCATGTTCTGACTTAAAATAAATTACAGCCTCTAAAAATTAACCTGTTATGGTTTTTAGCATGAAAGCAATTTGAATTTTTTCTTACTGTATTTCTAACCAGTTAATATTTCATCCCCATTCAGTCCTTCTGTAAACAGTTGAACTCAATATTTAGATTTAAAACTCAATATTTAAGATTGATGTAGAACCTGGTCTTTAAAAAATTCAAGACTGAAGAGCTATTTGGAGCACAGATCTGCGATTATGCATTCAAATTAAATAGATGTTTGTTGACAGAAATTCATGATGTGACCTGCCACACTAGGTCAGTAGGCATGGAATGACCCCGTACTCTCGAGTTATTGACTGATTTGTTGCAATGTATGTGAGTGTGTGTGTGTTCCTGTTGCATTAGCTAAGCTTTGGGGTCAGGAGAGGTCATTGTCTGGGTCAGTGGCGGCTGCCTCTGTGTCCTAGGTGAGAGGGAAAGAGAGAGAGAGAGACACAAACAACATAGCGTGCAGAGGAATGCTGAACACACACATCAGCACGAAGCCTCACACAGACGCTGATATGAACGCGCTTTATGAGTGATGCAGAAGGCTGATAGTGTGTTCTTGTCTCAAACGGAAGAGGCTTAAAAATAACTGTAGGTGTGTGTTCTCAGGGCGGAAGTTATTGTTAGAGGAGAGTGTGTGAGTGCGTGCGGGTCAGATGAAACGAGTGTTGCGGGTCAGACAGTAGTGTGTAAAGGCTCTGTTTTTGCATAGTGTCTGCCACAAGAACTTATCAGCCGGACGGCCATGTAAATCCAGTAGCTACTGAACATGCAGCCACTACAGAGACTTCTAAATACACACAGACTGTGTAACACTGTTACCAGTAATAGAGCGCTCTCTGTCTCTCTCTCTCAATTCAATTCAGAGTAGCTTTATTGGCAGGACTGTTTTGAGTACAATGTTGCCAAAGCATATAAAATTCAACTCAAAGCGGAACATATTTTGTAGAACTATTTTTGTAACAAATATAGAATTAATACTAACAATGATAATGGTCATTGAAATAACAGCAACAACATTAAAATAAATGAAGTGAATAAATAAAATAAGACAATATAATACATGTTGTAAAGCTTGGTAAAGTAAATAGATAAATACAGTAAATAAATAAAATAAGACAACATATATTATATAATAAAAAATAATTACAATCGGTGTATTTAACCTATATATAGTGAAGGGTTTGGGGGGGTCAGTGAGGTGGGGGTGTGGAGTGTGTTACTGTCCCTCAGGCTGTGACAAGTTGCCACATATTTTGCAGCGAGAGACGCTGTGCCTCTCTCTCTCTCTCTCTCTCTCTCTTCTCTTTCTTTCTCTCTCTCTCTCTCTCTCTCTCTCTCTCTCTCTCTCTCTCTTTCTCTCTCTCTCTCTCTCTCTCTCTCTCTCTCTCTCTCTCTCTCTCTCTCTCTCTCTCTCTCTCTCTCTTATTCTGCCTCTTACTCCCGTTCTCTCTTATTCTGTCTCTCTCATCTCTCAATAGGTCTCTCTCTCTCAAATCTCTCAATAGATCTCTCTTTCTCTCTCGCTCATTCTGCCTCTTACTCCCGTTCTCTCTTATTCTGTCTCTCTCTCTCTCTCTTTCTCTCTCATATCTCTCAGTGAAAGTGCAGTAGATCTCTCTCTGCTTCTCATTCTGACTTTCTCTCATTCTCTCTTATTCTCTCATTCTCTCTTATTCTCTCTCTCTCTCTCTCTCTCTCTCTCTCTCTCTCTCTCTCTCTCTCTCTCTCTCTCTCTGCTATGGTGGAGATAGCACAGATAAAGTCTGAGCTTTGTAGTCTGTGGTGGCTCAACAGCTTATGGTGACTAATGTGAAGGACTGGCTCAGATTGATGATATCTGATTGAACCTTGTGTGACCTACATATAGCGCAATGCACTACGATGAGAGATTCTATTTTTCAATATGTTTCAAAATACAGTGTTGTAGTAGTTGAGTCTAGTAGTTGAGTGTAGTCTTACAGTAGGTCCACTTAAATCATTGCTTTTGCAAGATAAACACACAGTGACATTTTTAATGTATTTTTTGTACTATTTGAAGATGTGAGTTGCTCTTTAGGTGATGTGAACAATGTAATTATCTTGTATGTTTTCTGATTACATCAGTTACTTACTGTAATTGTCTACTGTTTGATTTAGATCAAGCATGGACGATGTATGTTCAAAGATCCCAACACTGAGTTCAGTGTGTAGCTTCTCTATGGGCATAACATTAATCACTTGTCTGAATTCTTTTCTCATTTGCATAATGGTGTATATACTAGGGGGTGTCATAGGTATAGCACTCCTTGAAATGTTTCATCACCCCTGTGGCACCCCTTTCAAATATTCTTGCAGTTAGCCTTTATGCGAATTGGTGCAAATATAGGCTTATATTTCCCTTCATTATATTTTGGGGTCACTTTTATTCTTCATCAAACTTTTCCTTTAATTGCAAACTTTTTTCTCCTTTACTATAAAGGCATTTCAAAGACGTGAGGTTTTCTTACAACAACAGTGCTTTTTATGCAAATTTGCAAATGACTTTTTCAACCTCAACCCCTGATTCTTACAGTTCTCCTCAAGCAGCAGTATTTTGTGAGTTATAAGTGTGTAAGACTCTGACTGGTGTGGCAGAGGGAACAAGGGAAGCTAAATGCTTTAGAGGAAGACGTGACAGGCGAGACGGATGAGGGAGGGAGGGAGGAGAGGAGTGAAAGTGCAGTCGGAGTGTGGGAGAAGATGGAGTGATAGGGGAAGAAAGAAGAGACAGCGAGCGCACGTTCTCCTCTCTTCAAATGAAGATGGATGAGGGAGGCCACCCTCCCTCTCTCGCTTACTGCTCCTGGGTTATTGATGGGCTTGGGAGGTCAAAGGTTACAGAAACAAAACCCTGGCTTCCTCTGTGCGCTCCATGTGGGTCTACCCCCTCAGTCAAGGTGTTTGTGGGATTCTCGAGGGGGTCCAGGCTTTGTCTGAGCCCTCTCTCAACACACACATACATTTGAATCCTGCCATGTCCTACAGAGCCAATCCATCATACTGCACCCTTAAAAATAAAGGGCTGGATGTTTAGGGTTCTAAGAAAATTCTTTGACGGATATAGAACCTACAGTACTTTACACTCTCACAAAAGATGGTTCTTCAAGGGTTCTTTAGTAAAGGGAATAGTTCTTTGCATGGTAAAATGTTTCTTCAGAGTAATGGAGAATGGTGTTGTCAATGGTTATATATATATTTTTTTTTAAAAATGGTTCTATATAACACCAAAAAGTGTTCTGCTATTATTATGAAGCTTGTAAAAATAAAAGAACCATTTTATACAACACATATACAACACACAAATCCAAAGAACAATTTCACCATGCAAAGAACCATTTAAGCATGAAATGGTTCTAATAGAGCCATTCCTTTACTAAAGAACCCTTAAGTTGTTCACATGGCTACATGACACTTACATAAACACTGCATGACACCTGACATGGACCTACATGCATGTTTGATCACAGTTTTTCCAGTAGCCGTGATTTGTCATCAAAGGTGCATTTTCCAACTTTTTATGTGCCACTGATTTTTTCTAACATCATGTTGACTTTTTGGGTTGAAGTGACATAGTCGCAGTACATAATGCTCATAATATGACGTATCTTGCTGTGTTAGGCTGGTGGGACAAAAGAGGGCATTTCCTCTGGCACTTACGTAGTTTTATTTTCCCAATTTATTAAAATATGGGGCATGGTTTGCACTGTCGCAGACTCCATTTTGCCAGTAAAAAGTGGCCGTTGCCATTTACTAAACAGCCGCAATGACGCTTCAGTGCCTATAAAAAGTTTCAAGGGTGGTTGCTGCTTGTTTGTGCTTTGGCATCATTGCATATTGCTGCTGTTCAAAAAAACCTCATATCTTCATTTTTGTTGTTTTTTCAGTTTTTGGCATAATTTGAAAGCATTGTCCTTTGCATTGTGTGTAAATTTCATGATGAATGGACCAACAGAAATGACCCAAAATTACTTGGGGAAAAAACTTGGTCTGGTTCCACTGACTTTCCATTGACTTGGTTCCATTGAAAGTACAGGAGAAGGAAAACACATACTTTAAAGTTCTCATTTTGGAGATACAAGGTTTTGTTCTGACAACAGTGATATATTCATAGGAGTTTCCCCTCTCAAAGTGCAAAAATACTGGGAGATTATTATAATGAAGCACCTTCTCTGATTTAACGTGACATAGTAAATACTGACTGTGCACTGTTTACAGTCTGAGAAAATCTTATTTTGGGTTCTAACATGGCTGCCATTGTTTGTATCCAGAGAAAAAAGTGAGGTTTTCAAACACATTTATTTATTTTGGGAAAAAAAAACAAATTGTAAACATCACATTATTCTTGATTGGACAAAGAAAATAGAAATCAAGCCAAATGGGTTGAGAAAAACAATGCTTTAAACAGCTTTTTCATAACATTTGAGGTATATTTTACAACACTATCCAAGAGCAGCTTTTGACTTTGTCATTTATCTTTTTCCCAAACAATTGTTAAAATGACATATTAAAACTGTTTTGCTTTGCTTTACTTAAAGCTGTGGCAGAAATGTCATGGCCATTGATGGATGTACTGCACGTAGCGCAGAGTTTATACTTGAAATCTTACAGCTCCCAAACGAGCTGAGCGCACTCTGTGTAACTAAACAGGGATTTTCCATAATCACAGTTTCCAAATGGCACAGAACTCAAGTTCAGCTTGTCCCACCAGCTGAAACTCAGCGTGTTTCAAACAGAAAGTGAAAAATAAAGACTTAATTCTGAAGAGTCAGTGTCTCATTTTCTCAAAAGTTATTCATGGTGTCGAAATAAACATGTTCCTTCTGCGAGTACTATTTTTTGAGTTAGTCATATTTTTGACTCTAAGTCAAAATATTGAGAGGAAAAGTCATTATTTCCACTTAGTGAGTCAAAGTTTGAACCTAAAACATGTTAGTTAGAAAGTTGAGTCTGTGTTCAGTTGCATAGAGGTTCTTAGTAGATAAGTGACCACCCCTGCTATGCAGCACAAAGTGTCTGCAGACTGTTGGTAATTAGCGTTTCTTTTAGTAAATCTGACCCTTAAGCTCTGTCTCATCACACACATGCTATAACATGCTATTTTATTTCACCCAAAAAAGTATCACGACAACTAAATCTAAGAAAAAATGATCACCTGACTAAAGTCTTATGTCAGCTTGACATCAAAGTTGCCATAAAAGCAGCCTTTGCGACAGACTTGGAATAAATGTTTGTCAGTCAGTTGTCATGAGCTTACAAAGTTGTCATGCAGCTTTATGAACCCTACAGTAAAGTATTACTGTACTGAACCTACATCATGTCGAAGTGTAATGGCATATTCTGTGCATCAGTGTTCACATGAGACCCCCCTGTGTGTGTTTTAGTATGTTTGTGTGTGTGTGTGGTGGAGGGGGTCTTTGGTGATGCTAATCAGGCCAGTCCCACACAGATCCAGTAGGCAGTGGGGGTTATCATCGAGCCATCCATCTCCATCCTTCAGACCAACAAGCCGTTCAATTACTCTCCGATTTACTGCTCTCCCAGTCTTCTGCTTTGACTGGAACACTGTCTGCAGAGTCGATTGCTATCAATCATCTGGAATGCTGCCTGAAATAACACCAGCTTTTAAGAGATCAGACATTTCTTAAACAGTAATCCACACAGCTGTCTGTCTCTGTTCATGGGCCCACTTATGTATTGCCTTTTTTTTTCCTCTGTCAATTACTAACCTTTGATTTAAGTCACTGCCTGCTCTATTAACTGGAAGTCAACTTTGATTTGCCATTCTAGATGACTTGCCATGCTTATTGGAGATTAAACAAGCTGTTAGAGTGATGACTAGTTGGTGTTTTTCCGAAAGCAGGCCAGCTGCGCTGGAAAACACCATTAACGTTTTCATTTTAGATGAAGTGATAGGGAAGAACTAGATTAGACAATAAGATCTGACTTTTTATTCTCTCATTTTAATTCACAGTGTCCATTCCTCTACCAGACACAGTCGGTAGACAGTATATTGTATTACTGTACTGGAATGTAGTTGCTCGGAATTTGGTCAGATTAGATTTGAACTCGCTCAGTTTTCGGATTCTTTTGGATCAAGTTGCTCTCCAAGTGCTGGTATCTGTACTGTAGACATTTGCTCTGAAACTGAAGCCACAACTTTTTTTTTTTCAGTTTTATTTTCATTAAAAGAACAAAAACAGTGGCTTTCAGTTTTAGTAATGCTTTTGATTTGGGATTTTTTCCCTATAGCAAGGTTTAAGGGATAAACGGTCAAAATTCGAGGGGTGACAGATGTTCATGATGCATGTTACAAATGTTAAGAAATTTGCTATAAATAACGTCATTTTTTTCTGGAGAAACCGGTTTATCTCCAAAGTGACTCCACATGTTCTCCCTCTCTCTCTCTCTTCCAGTAACCTTCAACTTCCCTCTGTTTTGGAGAGCGTCCAAGCATGTAAAGGAGACTTAAGCAAAATAAAATGATAATGGTTTTTATAAGGGGAAAAAGGTTTGACTTTGATTTTTTGATCTCATTTCCAAGTATTTATGTGGAGTTAAAATGTCCGATGGTATTAGGGTAATTGCTACACATAGGGCTTTTGGAGTGAAGTAGGGGGGCTCCATATGGGTTAGAATATGGGTTTCCTTTGAGAGCCATGATAGTTAAAGCTCTAAACATAAACATGAGCGAGTGTAGGGGGAACTGGCATCTGGGTCACTGTTAGCAGAAGCTGAAGTCATGGCAGGGGAACTAAGGTGAAATGCAGATTTTTCTTTGGAGTAGGCCTCAACTTCTGTCTGCCATGTTCACGATCACGCAGAGCTTCCAGAAGCTTAAGAGAATCTTTTTTTTTATTCCAGACCTTTTTTTAGCATATACTGAAGGATCAACATTTGCCCACTAAAAGGCTAAAAAGAATAAAAAGAGAGAGAAGGGAGGATTAGTAAAGGTGCACTGTACTTATGGGAGTCTCATGAATGAAAAAGGTAAATCACATAGGTTCTGATTATTACAGATTATTTATTAATTACACTTAATTAGGATTAATTACATAGTTTCGTTATTGTGATAACATGACCAGATTAGTAACAGAATACATGGAACAGTGTTGCATAATCAGGATACAAAAAAGGTAACTATTCAGATTACAGACACATTATACAAGTAGGGTAATTTACTAGCAGCATTACATTAAAACCAAACACAATATTTTGGATGGTGAATTGCAACTAGTAACACAATATTGAAAGGTATGTCTTTTGCTTTGTCATGCATGGTGTGCAAGTTCAAAAACAGCTCAAACTGGGCTATAGACATCCTAGCTAAATGTAAAAACACTCAACATTTCAACTCCTGAATGAGGGAGTGAAACTCTCAGCGCTATGCTTGTCCAAAATGGAGAGGCACCTTTGACTTTTGTGTAACAAGTAATCCAAAGAAAAGAGAAAGTATTCAGATTACATTACTTTATGACAATGCTAACTTATGCTAGCGTCCCTAAGGGATTGTAGTAGTTTGTAAGAGCTAATGGTGATTCCCATGAACATTTTTTGGGAGTTCTACTAGATTAAACACAGACATTTAAAGCATCTAAAAAACATTTCTTGCTTTACTTGTGACAGACATATTAGCATATATTTTTCCTTGTAGCAGTTTCACAGAGAGCCTTTAAGTAGTGAGCTCTGGTATAGAGCTGCTGCTGCTGTTTTCCATCTGTAAAAATCCACTGATTAGGCTGATGATTGTATTCAGTCACTGATGTATCTCAGACCTCCAGAAAGCCTAACGATATGTTTTTTTTTTTTTTCTCATGATCAAATCAAAACGTGATTGGTTGATTCCACTGTCACTTCATAATTATGCTGATGGTGAATCTATTGCATTAGGACTTGGCTCTTGAAGTCTCAAACAATAGCAATGCTTTCTTGGCTATATCTACCTAGATACAGCATAAAACAGATTTCTGATTGGCCAGTTTTCTTTTTTATGAGTTAATAAGTAATCTGTACTGGAATATATGTTTAAAGTAACCCTCCCAACCCTGGTCAAAACAAAACATTATATCTGTGAAATGATCAATTTTCAGGAGAAGGAAAAATGTTCTTAACTCTAATTTAGGTTAATGTAATGATATTTCAAATGAAACAAAAAAAGAAGTTACAAGGTTTTCTTATGACAGCAACGTTACGACAAAACCGTGAGGAATAAGACACAGTAATGCGTGATTAATCTGTATTTCATCTTGATCTGAACTTTCATGCTCATCCTTCTCTCTTTTATTTCTCCTTCTCTTCCAACATCTGCTCTAATGAACACATTGCCATCGCACTGTTGACTGTCTCTACATGAAACTGACTCCGCTGGATCCGGGAGTGACATGTGTTCTTTTGAACCCGTCAGCTGATGCTCTAAAACTTGCGTGGGCGCTTTTAAGCCCCTTTAATCATAATAACAGCAAGTTCCTCATGTTCAGTTGCTTTTGATTAGATGTCGATATGAGTGTGGGTTTGAAGTTCTTCAGCTGTGTTGATATCTTATATTTTAGGCCAGGTGTGTTTATATGATTCACATGCTTAAGACTTAAGATCTCAAAACTTTGGGGACACCCAGCTTTTCAATATGTTTTTCATAAATGAGCATGTTTTCTTTGTCAGCTTGCAATAACTTAACATGAAATACAACATTGCAATTTTTCTTTGCAAAAACTGCAAAAGTGTAGGAACAACAAAAAACACCTTTGAGCAAAAAGATTTTTAATATATGCTTTTTCAAAAGAATACTGTCAAATCATTATTTGGGCAAAATTTACTCTTCATAACAAGGAAGATACAAACTTCATTGTCAAAAAAAGTTGGGACAGTATGTGAAATGCTAATTAAAGCAAAAAGGAGTGACTTGAATTAAATTAAAAAAACATATTTCATGCTTAATGTTATAGACTTTTATTGGTTTTAAATATATGCTCATTCCAATTTGATGACTGCAACAGAATCAAAAATGCTTGGGACAGCTGTTACACCACTGTGTTACACCACCTTTCCTTTTAACAATGTTTAATAAACATAGACACTGACTGATCCAGTTTTGAAAGTGGAATTTTTTTTGCCATTCTCCAGTTAGACAAGTCCTCAGCTGTGCAACTGTTTGGGGACCTCACTGTCATGTTTTGCCATGGATTTTTAATGGGAGACAGATCTGGAGTGCAAGCAGGCCAGTCTATTATCCACACTCTTTGATCACGCAGCCACGCTGTTGTAACTCATGTTGGAATAAGCATGGATGTCCCTGAAGAAGAAATTGTCCAGAAGATAGCATAAGCTGCTCCAAAATATGAATACATATCTTTTAGCATTAATGGTGCCTTCACAGATATGCAAGTTATCCATTCCATAGGCACTAATACACCCCATACCATGACAGACCCAAACTTTTGAACTTTACTTTTGAACTTTACACTGGTAACAATGTGGATGGTTCTTTTCTTCTTTGGCTCAGAGAACATGACATCCATTACTTCCATAAATAATCTGAAAGGTTGACTCTGCCGATCACAATCCATGTTTGCACTGTGCATCAATCCATTTCAGATAAGCTCCAGCCCAGAGAAGTTGGCAGAATTTCTGGAGGTTGTTGATATATGACTTCTGCTATGCACAGTACAGTCTTACCTTGCCTCTATCAACAAACTGTGTTTATTGATAATGGGTTGCCAAAGCATTCCCATAAAGGGTGAAACACCTGAAATCTTTGTATTTGCTTGTTGTTGTTCTTAAACTGTTGGATCATTTGCTGAAGCATTTTTTGGCAAACCATCCCTGCTCTTAAAGCACTGTACCCAAGTGACAATTGCGTCACTTATTTTTAATGTTTTTTTGAACATTTCACAACGTTTCTGGTTTTAAATTTCTACTGTCCTGACTTTATTGGAGCTTTTTGCAGGTGTCAGTTTTAAAATGAGTGTATTGTTTTTACAAACAATGAAGTTGACAAGATAAAACTTTATCTTTTTTTAAAATGTTTTAAGAACAGGGCAACGTGGATTCACAAATGACCACTTTCTGTTTTTGTTTGTATATCACATACTGCCCCAACTTTCTTGGAGCTAAGGTTTGTACTTGGGAATGAAGTTTTGCAGTATATAAAGCAGTAAAGTAAAGCATAAATATCAAACTCTACACAATAACAGTTCTTAGATGGTTCTGGACTTGGATGCGTGATGCTGATGTGTAAAAGCTTTACATTATATGGAGGTTCTTTAACCTTTAAAGAGGTGCTTCACCTTCATGCATCTCATTTACAGAAATTGTTCTTTAAGGAACCATCCACTAAAAGGTTCTTCAAGGAACCCAAAGTGCTTCTTCTATGATAACCTTGGCAGCTTTATTAAAGACTTAAGTTAAAAACAGTTAATGGTAAATGGCTGTAAATAGCTGCTTTATGTTAAGGCAGCCTTTTCAGGTATTTTTTCCCACTTGATTGATGGGTATCAGTTTTGGGCTAATGGTCACCTAAGAGAGTGAACTAAAGATGGAAGTTAGGGTTGCAAACTCTTTTCCCATGAGGACACTTGCTGAGTGAGTTTTGGTAAAAAATTCCATCTTTCAGTCACCCTGCTGGCATTGCCTGTCTGGGCACTTCTTATGTGTCATTGATGGATGGAAGTGGTAGTGCCCACTGGCATACAAGCTGGGTTATGAGTGCAGGAGTACCCACCTGGCAGCAGACATGGCACAGAACCGTATGAGTGAGAGTCATTTCTATTTCTCTCTTTCTCTTGATTTCTCTTTGTTTTCTTTGAGCCAGTGTGCCAGAGGATGGTGAACCGTCTACTATAATCTTCCCATCAATCATTGTTATTCACACACAAACATGGACATGCACAGAGGCGCCGCCGGGCATATATAAACAAATCCAAAGTGCAAATTTCACATTCTGTTAAAAGAAGCTGGAAGTCAAACTTTGATATTCAAGTCATCGCCTCCGGGAAAAGTGCACAGAATGTTTCACACCCTCCGTTCCATCTGACACACAGCAGCCAGCAGAGCCTAGAAAAGCCATTTCAGCCCCGTGTCAGCACTCGGCTTGAGCGGTTTTTCAACTACACAACCCGTCACTCTGTCTGTGAGAGCCATCCAATACCCAATACATACCTGGTTTTTATTTGTTCTATTTAAGGCTCAGAATCTTATGAATTTTATTACAGTAAATGAATAGAAGTGTCTGGACTGGATTCAAACAAGTGTCACCGACTGACACATTTATTTATTTAGATGTAAGGAGTTTGTGATCTCAGCATTGTTGCTGTATGAGACTAATCCAGTGAATTAATATTCTTTTTTTTTGATGGATGTTCATCTTTCCTCAATAGACTTCCTAATCGATCGTGTTTTACATGTGCACCCCTGCCCGCTTGAACTTTTTCAGCTGATTAGCATTGTTGCAGTTTTGTTTGTTAACATTTTCCCATGCTCCGGGGTCTAGCTTTTTGAAAGCCCGGGAAACGGCTTGGTTTTATTTACATGAGAAAACCACCATGACTCAGCCTCTATTCCAGGTAATGACTCCCTGACTGCTCTAGACCAGAGCTACTCCATGGCCTCTACAATCTTTATTAGAGACAGGTCAACAGCTGCGAGCCATCAAAGCTTTCAGAGAAGTTGAGATGTCTACAGACTTCGGTGAAATCACTGTAACTTGTAAAACAGTCACGGTGCCTACGTAGATGACAATTTACCAGTACAGTCACTGCAAGCATTTGTGTTTAACATTATCAGGAATATTAGTGGATGAGCAATGCTAGCATTGTGCAAACTGGAAATAACGTTACATGATGCTGAAGAGTGTTGAAACTGGTGGAAATATTTCCAGTGGTGTAGGTATCGGCATTCGCATTGTGACCCACAGCACATAGTGCATCTTTAGTGGACCGTACATATCATGATAACTTAAATAAACAGTGCTATGCAAATGTCAGACACCCACCCTTCATTTATTTTACTTTCCAATCAAAGCAGCCGTTAAGTACAAGTTATTGAGGAGATTCTGAGGAGGTTATATGTAAGATATTTCACTTCCTTAAGGAAGGGGGGCAATAAGTGGAAAAAATGAAGTACAAAAATGAATAAAAGGTACTGTGTATGACCTGACAGACCACTAGAACTGTCACCATCAGGTAAAAAGTACTTAAATCTTTTATGTTTGAGAGAGAGAGAGGAGAAAATCAAGCTTCACTCCTCTTTCAGATCTAAAACAAATTCACAGGTGTTTCTGTGCTTCCTCCTTAAAGCTAAGAGTCTGAAAGGATGTGTAGCTGTCAGGTGTCCATTTATTAATCAGGCAAAGAAGCCGCTGGTCTCAAAACAGTGCACTAACCACCCCAGACCGCAACACCATTGAATGTGTTTGTGGTTACTTAGATTGTGAGAAGCAAAAGATTCAAATAAATTCTAAGACTGAACTTTGTAGGTATAAAAAGTGACCCTGCCGATTTCTTTGAAAATCTGAAAGCGAGTCTGCTGAAAAGAATGGAAGCTCTAACAATGATGTCCACATGTTGTTTGTGCTATTCTGTGCTGGGCAGTGGGGTAGTTGGTTTGGTTAAGAGAGAGACTTGTATGACTGGTGATGACCTCCGCACAATTGGTGCCGTGCTGTTATGTGCCTTTCTGCCTAGTGTTCAATAAAAGAACATTCGCCTTTAAGCTGCAATGCTTCCTGATGTCTTATTCACACCAATGCCATACTGGTGTCAGCAGTGGGATAGTGCTTCCCAACAAACTGGAGAGGAACAGTGCTTCTACAAACTCAAGACAGACAAACAAGACCAAACCTGTCCAAGGACTACAGAAGAAGAAGCAGCATAGGGAGGATGGGTGGCGAAAACACAAAAAGAGGATGCGTTGCAGCGAGGCTCAGCTGTGGAGCCTGGCTAAAGGACCAGCAGGGAGCGCTGTTGCTGTTTCCATCGCCCCCAGTAGCGTGAGAATTGATGCTGCACATGAGGAGGAGGAAGTTCTTAGTCTCACTGCTGTGGCATCCTGAGGGAGAGTATGTCCTCAGTCCCCTGAGAGAGTTCGTGGCCAAGGATGGTGGACATTCTGAAACCACTGCTGCTGAGAGACCGCTGGGTGAGGGTGGCATGTGCCCCAGGGACTCTACCTTGAAGGGGGGGCTATGTAGCCTTCTTGCCATGGGAGCGCAGGAGGTATGGCCATGCAGAGCGGCCAAGCATGGACACTCTTGAGAAGCACTACACTCCCAGTAAGAGAAACATTTATTGTAAATAAGTTGTTGTTGATAGCTTAACGATGTGCTCTATAGTCTTTATTACAGACAGGTGAACAGCCATGAGCCATCGAAGCCATCAAAGAAGCTGATAGGTCCTCTGGGTTCAGTGATGTACACTCCTGAAAAAGGTTATAGAGAACCATGAACACTCAAAGAACACTTTGCATTATTAAAGGGTTCTTTGCATCATGAAAGGGTTCTTCATTTTGATGGAGAATGTGTTGTATTGTGTTTGGAAAGTGTTCTGTATAGCACCAAAAAGGGTTCTTCAATGGTTACGATGTCAAGCTTGTAATAATAGAAGAACCCTTTTCAGTGCTATATAAAAACCCTTTCTCTACAACATACTCTCCATCAATCTGAAGAAGCCCCTCATAATGCAAAAAACCCATTAATAAACACTCATAGAACCCTTTAATCATACAAAGAGTTCTATGAGTGTTCGCGGTTCTATTACTAAAGAACCCTTGAAGAACCATCTTTTTAACAATGTAGTTTACAATATATCAATACAATCACCACAAATATTTGTGTGTGGCGTTATCAGGGATGTTAGTGGATGAGCAATACTAACACTGTGGCAGACAGGAAATGATGTCACATTGTGCTGAAGAGTGTAGAAGTTAGTGTAAATATTTCCAGTGGTGTAACCACCAGCAGTCACACAGGGATAGTGCAGAGCTCTTTATTAGACTGCAGATATCACTACAATGATATATTTAACAATTAACCTACACCACAAACATGGTTGAGACATAAATGACTTTGTTTTTTGTTCACAGAATTCATCTTTATAGTGGAGGCCTATTCATTTTTTGCACTGAGGATCATAAGATCCAGTTCCACAACTGAAAATTCCCCACGTTGTGTTTGCGTGGGTTATTTGTTGTTCCTGCTTAAAGCTGTTGCTCTGATGTAATTTGTCACTCTGCCTCGATTCTTTAGCTACCGTCATTTCCTCCATCTCGCCTAAGCTGGTTCAGTCGAAGACTCTTTCAGTGTTTATGTATGGGCATGCTGAGTCATGTGATGCTCACATGCATGTCTATCTAGAGTTACTTCTGAGGACTTTCCTGTGCACTGAGTGAACTCAGTGGTACCTGCAGGTGTGTGTACGTGTGTGTAAGACATGGCTGAGCGGAGTCACACATAACCAATAAAGCACCTCAGCTGACTTACCTTAAACCAGATGGAGGAAATGATGGTAGCCTGAATGTGTGTGCAGGGTGAGGTTGGGTGGGGCTGTGTGTGTTTGTAACTGTTGCCTTCCATGTAACTGCAGGTGTGTGTGTGATATTTTCTGGGGTCTTTCCCATCTTTCCCATCTCTT
This sequence comes from Colossoma macropomum, assembly GCF_904425465.1. Classification (NCBI taxonomy): domain Eukaryota; kingdom Metazoa; phylum Chordata; class Actinopteri; order Characiformes; family Serrasalmidae; genus Colossoma; species Colossoma macropomum. The sequence continues at coordinate 735,989 of NW_023495247.1, read as the reverse complement.
AACCGTTCATTTCCTCTGAGGAAAAGGTGTTCACTGTGTTTATCTTTCTTAAGAGCTTAGCACTAATACTGTTGTTTTATTATAGGCCTACATGTCTTTCACAGACAAGGCCAAGAGGACAGATCACAAAGTCTCTTCAGTTCTTTAACAACGAACTGATGTGTTAATTGTTCTTTAACATGTTTACGTTTTGACAGTGTGAATTTTTTTGTGCTTAACTAAAGAATTTGTGAGGGGTAAAAAGTTTAGAATAATACATACGGAGACAAAAATGCACCACAGAAAAGAAAACAATATATACAATATACATAATATGTATATATATATATATGATATATATATATATATATATATATATATATATATATATATATATATATATGTGTGTGTGTGTGTGTGTGTGTACGTGTGTAGATTTATATGTGTGTTTGTATGTAAATGTTGATATGGGAAAAGAGACACTAATTGTTAAAATAATCTTATTCCCAAATGACCTTCATGTCAAATTAAGTTTGATATATGTTAAAGTATTTGAGAGTTATGGTCATTTTGCAGTTTGTCATCATTATGCTAAATTAAAAATCTAGATTGAAGCAGCCTGGCAATCCATCAATCTGCATTTATAATCTACACAATAAAACCCCTGAATAGGCTTCTAATATAAACCTAATGTGTTTAGATATCACTGTTGATTCTCACATATCAGACCAGCCAGCAAACTTCATTCAACTCATTCAACATTCAAATTTTTCAGATAGAAGAGAAAATCAGCTCTGTATAGTAATAGAAAGTATAGATAGTATAGAAAATCAGCTGAATAGTAATAATGTACCAAGCAGGCAAATCAAAATACTCCTCTCCTGGGCTGACTCTGGATCTTAGGTTGTGATGTAGAAGCTCTGTCTTTAATGTATCTGTAATTGTGATCTTTGTTATTTGGCTCTCGGTTCTAGGACACGACATGCGCGCCGTTTTGAGGCAGCGTTAAGGCAGATAAAGTGACTTCTGTGAGCTGCACAGGTTCGCATTGCCCCGTCCGGCCTCTGACTGGTGTAAAGTTCACTCAGCGTCCGAAGCCACTAGGCGGCGCTGCAGCGTTGCGAGACGCGCTCTGACTGACTGGGCGAAAGTGTGGCTCAGAGAGAGTATAATTAAAAAGCAGCGTTTTTAAGCACAGTTCGTTACTTTAGCTGAGAAAAAACTTTAGGTGGGAGAGCTGGTGGGTGCGCAGAGGTTTACAACGCACACAGAGGATGAAAAGTGAGGAGGAAGTAAGTACGTATGTGAGTTTACAGCAGGGTGAGATTTGAAAATCCATCAGAAAAGCGTTCGTGTGAATCTTCACTGAGTACAGCATCAGTCTAAATATGTTGCCATAATACAGTGAAACAAGAGCGTGTAAACATGTACAACATGACCTCTCTCTCTCTCTCTCTCTCTCTCTCTCTCTCGCTCTCTCGCTCTCTCGCTCCCCTTCTAAAGACAGTCTTTATATAGATTTATATAGATATGTAGATATATATCTTCATATAGTCACATTATTTGTATGTATAGTTACAAATGCTAGAAACAATAGTGAGGCTAACATTCGGCTTAACGTCTATTTTAACTGGACCCACAGATGTTTCGGGAACTGTGTAAGATGTGGAACATTGAGGCATTTTATGAAATCAAGAGCAAGGGGATGAGCTGGGGTTACATTTACAACCCAAATACTAAAAAAAGATTAACTAATGGTTAAATTGGGTTTACCTACCAATAGCTCGATGTATAAGAAGGTTTAATGCCCTTATGAAGAACCGAGGAGTTATTGTGTCAATAAATGTACCCCTACCCCTTCTCTCTCATCCCATCCCTGGTCCGGGTCAGCACCAGCCCACTTCTGTTACTGCTGAGAATCATTACATAACTGACCGCGTAATGATGACCATAAGCTAAGCGCAACTGAAACCACATCTCTGCTGAAACACACGACACTGGCACCGGACTGGCTCTGCGCTGCAGTGCATCTGCTCTTAACGCAGCGCAGGAGGTGAGCGCGAGTTTACAGCGGTGTGAGGATGAGCGCTCACTCTGTTCTGAACACTCCTCTCCCGCTGCGCTCCGCTCAGGGCTGCGCGCACAGCTTGGCCCGTTTGAGTTAAAGCACTTACAGCAGAACTGCAGTCCAGATCAATGAATGAACAGTATTTGAACCCATCTCTCTCTCTCTCTCTCTCTCTTCCCCTCTCTCTCTCTCTCTCTCTCTCTCAGCTCGGTGCTCTCTCTCTGTGCGCTCTGACGCACGGTCCCCGAGAAGTGTCTTCCAGGGACACTATAAACAAACAAACAAACAAAGAAGCAAACAAACAAAAAGTGAACTGACACTACAATCTCTCGTTCTCCTCATCACCTCGGACCCCCTAATCTGAGCTTCTGGACTTTTCACACGCTCAAAGATCACTGTAGGAAACATTACACTTACATACTTTTACACATTTCCATTCAAGCGAATAGTGGAGTCAACGTATATGGACTTACTGGCTGTTACGTCAGCATAAGATGCAATAGCGTTGACATGTTTCTATTTTTAATGCACCGTTCAGTTAACCGCGAAATCCTTCTTATCGACACTGTTTCCGATGCGCATTTTCACGGACCCTTGGCCATGACGCACAACTGGCTCTGATGGCTCAGTCATTACGCACAGTTTAACGCACGTCTCCACACAGCTCACACAGCTCTGTACGGACCCGCTGATCTGTATGGAGTGTCTAACAGTAGCGCTGACTGCTTTCACAGCCTCATCTCACTCCGCTGCTGAATACAGTGAAGCAGGAGCGCGCGAGACAAGCGCAGGTGCTGAAGCTAACGGTAGAGGCGGACTCAGAACGAAACACAAACTTTTAACCTCTCTCTCTCTCTCCCTCTCTCTCTCTCTCTCTCTCTCTCTCTCTCTCTTTCTCTCTCTCTCTCTCTCTCTCGGGCATGTGTCCAGGTCCTGCACGCTCCTCTCTCTCTCTCTCTCTCTCTCTGTATCTTTCTCTCTCTCCCTCCTCCCCTCGTCCCGTCCCGTCACGCTGGGGTGGGGTGTGTGTGTGTGTGAGAGAGAGAGAAGGGGTTGAGAGGGGGGAGCCGCGCGCGCGCTGGCGCACTGCCGCCTCGCTGCCTCCGCTATATAAACACACTTTGGGAGCTCGACTAGCGACTCCAACTCACGTTGAGAAACTGAGAAAGTGTATGTGAAAGAGAGAGAGAGAGTAAGAGAGGAGAGAGAGGGAGAGAGAGACGGAGCGCATCAGAAAAGAGGCAGACAGAGTCTGAGCAGAGTCATTTAGAGCTTTTTTAACGCTCCAGCCTTCAGCATCATCCGCGCGCAGACTGCACAGGATTATTCCTCCACTTATTAACCTCCAGTACCTGCTGCTTTTTCACTGCATTGATCAGGTCTGAGGAGGTTTGGTTTTTTGGGGTGAAGAGATTTTTAAAGGACTTTTTTCTTTTTAAATCCTCTTTTCTAATAGAGAAATTGAGAAGGAAAGGCACTAGAGCAGTTTGAACAGCCTGAACAGCTTTTCCCACGTGTTTGCACTGTAGTCTGACAAGTTCACGCGCAATTTGTTCTAGTTTTAAACTTATTTTTATTTTAAAATGATGCACCGAGGTCTAACCTCCACTTAACCCAGTTCATTAAAGACTGAACCAAGTGTTGTCACTTAGACCTCCAGAGCTACTTTATGAAACTTTAGCTCCACTGCAGTGAGAGAAGTTTTGAGTCTTTCAAGCGAGTTATATAGTTTATTTATTGTTTTATTTTGTTGTGCATCATTTTAAGGAGTGATTAGCACTCCTGTGTAACAGTACACTACCTGTCCAGCAGAAGCCCCTCAGCCAGCTTTTTTCCCCCCTGCTGGGCCCCTGTCTGTCCGCGATGCTCTTCCAAGGCTTCGACGTGCTCTCGGCGCTGGCCACTCTGGCCGCGTGCCTGCTGTCCGTGGCGCTGCTGCTCGCCGTCTCTCAGCAGCTGTGGCAGCTACGCTGGACGGCCACGCGCGACCGCAGCTGCAAGCTGCCCATGCCCAAAGGCTCCATGGGCTTCCCCATCATAGGAGAGACGTGCCATTGGGTCCTGCAGGTAAGTGAACTCAGTCACACGCACATTTACAGGCGCACACTCTCAAAACAAACGAGCTAAAATGACACGTACGCATTTTACGTTACTTTTAGCGCAGCTTGTGGCTATGTGTTCGTTATAATTACGCGAAGTTCTGTGCTTAAATGGTGTAAAAAGTGACAGTGATAATGATGATGATGATGATGATGATGGTGATGATGATGATGATGATAATGATGATGATGATGATGATGATGATGTTGATGACGAATCTTCAGTATCCTGTAAGATTCAGCACGTTTATGCTCACGTTCACGTGCGCGTGGCGTAAACAGCTGCTCTCTTCGCATTTTAACCGGTTATCGCGATGTGAACGCGCGCGCGATCAGTGCGCGTAGGTGCGCGCTCGCCTCCCAGCCGCGTTTCAGGAGGATCCCGCGCAGCACGTGCAGTGAGCTGTGCGTCTTCAGCGTAGTGGCACGTCTACCAGCTACTGTTCCCTCCGTGGCGCGCGCGCTCTATAACTCCGGTCCCGGCTCCGTCGTAGTGGAAAAGCGTGCGCGAGCCCAGAGGAGGAGGTGTGAGGGAGGAGAGGGCTGCAGGGGCGCCTGCCACGTCTGGTGAGTTCCACCTGGGTCTTCTGCACTAATGGCTACTTGGCTGAGGCTGCTGGAAAATACGTGCGCGCGAGAGCTCACGGCCACAGAGTTACTGTTTGCCACCGAAAAGTCAAATCTAAACGGTTTTGGAAGCCTGAGAGTGTGAGGAACAGCGCCATGCGCGCGACTTTTCCCTCAGTATTTTTTCATGTACAATGAGATGAAAGTATGTTATGTGTTATAGTTGTGCGCATGTGCTATCTGGGGGTGTGTATGTGTGTGTGTGCCCGTTTCTCTGTGGAAATGCCCCGGGACGGCGGAGCGCGTGCATCACTCTACTCCCGTAATAGATTCCCCAAACTTGACCCAAATCCAAGAGAGACTTTCCGCACATTTGGCAGCGCGCGTGCAAAAGCAAACAGCCCTGACTCGGGCTCGCGGTGATATATTTGAAAATCAGTGGGGCTCGGGCTGTGCCAAACTGCTGTCACCTTGCATTTTTTTTGTTGTCCTTTCTGGGAGGGAACAGTAAGTAGCGCGAGCAGAGTTAACGCCACCGCGCGGAGCTGCAGCTCAGACTATAGACGCGCTTCTGTTGGGAATTTTCTGCCGCGCGAAGAGCCTCAGGCACAGAGTCTGGGTCAGCTCCTCTCGAGCGCGCCTCGGCTGATCCCAGCCCTGTATCCACACTGGATTCCCCTGCAAGTTTAAAATTGAAAGTTCCCTTGATTTAAAGTTGTGTTTTATCATTAATACTTTAACGCAACGTAACTTATCTTATAACATACAGTAAAGTAACCCAATGTACGTTACAACCGTAGCGTAACCCAAACTTTATGCTTATGTTATGTTTAAGTTTATGTTAATACATTGTTTTTCTCTTTGCGCTTCTCTCGCGCGTCTCCTGTCCGCGTGCACGCACGAAATCTACTTCATTGGTCACTTTTTTCACTCCTGCTCTATTTCTGCGCAAGTCCCTGCTGTCATTTCACGACTCCGCTCGTGCAAAGTTTTTCCAGATGTGTTGGGATGGATCTTTTTCTACGGATTCCTCCGTTATTAAGCGAGCGCAGCGCACTGATGTGGAAGGCCACTAGTGCAGCGCTCCAGCAGGGGGACAGAGTTTCTCAGCTGGAGTCAGCAGAAAGTTCTGTGGTAAAAAGGGCAAACATAGAGGTCATAGAGAAGCATGTACGCGCAAACACACGCGCACACACGCCTCCGCGTCTCCACGAGATGTAATTTTCTCATCATTTGTCATTCTGCTAACGGTAATGTGCTATCTGACCACCCTTCTCCCCCCACCCCTATATATAAATATATGTATGTAAATGTCTAGGTGTGTATATCTATCTATCTATCTATCTATCTATCTATCTATCTATCTAGCTAGCTAACACACATACATATACGTGTGTATGTATATATATATATATATATATATATATATATATATATATGTATGTATATACATGTATATATATACACACATATATATATATATGTATGTATATACATATATATATATACATATATACATATATATATACATATATATATATATATATACATATATATATATATATATATATATATATATATATATATATATATATATACATACATACATATATATGTCAGTGTGGTAAACTTGTGGCTCAAGGCCAATTTTAAAATCCACTTGTAGTGCACAGCATGTTAGGGGCACTTCATGTTTTGCTCTACTATATTAGTATATTAGTATGTGTCTATCAGTTTTTATCCTTTATCACCTGCCTAGATAGGTAATGTACCCTGAAATCATACATGCATGAAAAAGTTTCCACTATCGGCACAGATACTGTAGTGATGCCCCCACCCTCCCCTTCACTGTACACTACAGTATGTACACTGTGCAGGTCCTGATACATTCTTCTTGAACCTCCTCACTATCAGTGATAGAATTTTTAATGCTTAAAACTCTTTCCACTCAACGCAGCACTGTAGAATGACATTCACATAGTTGAACACTTTCATGTTGCCCAAAAAAGCCCTGAAACATCCATAGAACACGGAGAGCACATCAACGTCATGGTGAAAATCGTGAAGAATGGAAGAGCTTTTAGTGCTCATTACTGAGTGAATGGCAGTCTTTAGCCAATGAGTTTAATTGTATCACAGAGTGAATGGTGGAGAGCACAATCCGTTGCGCTGTGTGTGAGAGGCCTGCTGCCACACTCTCTCCAGGGCACAGGTCACCCAGCGGGCACCAGCGAGGAACCCTCTATCCCTCTGTCCTGCCCTTCCAGCTCTGAGCCCCCCTCCCTGCACCCTGACCCAGATCGCTTCTGTCTGGGGGGGACCACAAAGTCCTCCTCTAGGGGGATCATACTGATCTTAACCCCCCCACCCCCCACCCGCTGGGATAAAGGCCACAAGGCTTAGGGCCTGATCAGCATTCTTAAAACATGCACACTCGCTCTCTCTTGCTTGCTCGTTCACTCTCACCTACACTTTTAAGGTTCCTTGACTTGGACAGATGGATCTAAGAAAAGAAATTAATTCATTTAGAACCTTTATGTAAAGTTCCTTTACACTTCTCTTTTGAAAGGTTTGAAAGGTTTTTAGGGAACCAAAAGTGGTTCTTCTATGGCATCACTCCAAAGAACCCTTTTTAGCACCTTTACTTTTAAGAGTGCACCCACTCTCAGTCACTCATTCACTTGTTCACTCACTCACTCGCAGCCACTCTCACTCAGTCAGGCATTCACTCCCTCGCTCGCTCCCTCCCTCCTTCTCAGCTCATCCGGGATTAGTGGGCATGAAGCAGGAGTGAATGGCAGCACCGCAGCATGGCCCCTCTTTCACCCCTGGAACGCACCACCAACCCCTCAAACAGCCTCTTGTCTTATTGGGGGGGAGTGGAGAGAAAGAAGTTGGTGGCAAGGGGGCTTGGCAGCATGAGCTGGAGGTCGGGATGGGGGAGCGAGAGAGTGAGAATAAAAGAGGGTCCCGGGGTGAGCGCTCACAGCACACTGAACAACCCTAATCTCTCTCCACATACTGTTTCCAGGTCAAAGGGGAGCCCATTCTCCTGGCCCGGACTTGTTCAGCCAGCTTTACTCTCTTTTCAGACGACTCGTGGGTTCTGGCGCCCACTCAGCTCCGAGTGAAACGCCTCTTTCTGTGGGGATTCCTACCTGTTATGCTTCATCCCTGCCTGCAGCTCTTCAAGCAAGGATCCACATATTGTATTTCCATGACATTAAAGGCCTTTACACACCAAAACATTTATTTAAATATGTATAACTAATGATACAGTACTGTGAAAAAGTCAGAGACCACACTTAGTTTATTTAATTTTCAGTCAAAAGTACACGTTTTTTTTAGCTTCATGAAAAAAACAGAAAATATATTTAACATAAAAACACAGAAGCCTCAACAACCAAATATAATATCAATTGTCGATGCTTTGACTTTATTACAGTTTCTATTCTTTTCGGGAGACATACTTTCTGCAGGGATATTTTTCAACACGTCCCAAGTTTATTCTTAGAAGTTGGTTGCATTTTTTGCTTCTGATGATTCAAGTTATTCCAAACACATCCAGTAAAACGTAGGTCTGAACACTACTTTTGGGAATTTCTAGTTTTTTCACTTTCCTTTGACTTCCCTTGTCCCTATGCAAGTGGATTATTTTATATCCTGAAAAATAAACGACTTGTTTTCAATGGTTATTCTGACTGGACATTACGCAAATTAAATGTGGTCTCTGTCCTTTCAATACTGTATTTTGCATATCAAACAAGATTTTTTGGATGGCGAAAATGCAACATTATTTTATTCACCCCTTACTCAATTTTGCAAATATTTCTAAATGATGTGAACTCAGTTAACCAGCAATTGCTATGTTGTGTTGAAGTAGCAACAACGTAACCCACATACTGCTAGTCACTTCTCTGGATCTGCTAGCCTAGTTAGCCTTCTGCTTGGTCTGGTGTGAGATTAGAGCCTCCGAAATCCGGTCTAGGCTTTATGAGCAGAAGTTTTAGCAATGAGGCAGTGAAAAAATAGTTTCTGGACATTTCTTATTTTCAAGCTGTTTATTCACATCATGTTCGGTGTGTAAAGGCTTTAAGACCCCATGCTTTCCCTTCGCCCTTCACCCCGCCTTAGCACCCACTTTGGCAGCCTGGCACAGTGGCTCTTTTTTTGGGCGGGTGAGAGGGGTGGGGGTGATGGATGGTAGAATAATGGGACCTCCACTTCTCCCTCCTTTATTCTCTTCCTCTAATCTCTCTTTCCCCCTGCCCGTCTTTTGCGCCCTCTCCTATAGCTCGGTGGAAACTGTCCAATGTACACATCCTGAGAGATTCCAGCTGGCCATTGCAGTAAATGGACATATTAGCCGTATTTATACTGAAGGTGCAGGTTAGCATGGAGAGTTCCCCTCCACACTGTTGTTACCTGCAGCACTAAATCAATAAACACCACGGCCCACCAGATACAGAGCCATCCAAACACTCACACGCATGCTGGAGGGGATGGGGGGATGGAAGGATGAGGGTCAGATGAGCAAAGGGAGAGAGAGCACGCCAAAAATGTAGGGAAAGCCGAGGAGGTGGAGATAGATGGAGCCGACGTGAGTGCCAACCTAAACAGGGATTACGTTTTTCAAATCCTTCTGCTTTGTCTGTCATTCTTCTTTTCCTATGTGACCCTTTCTGTCTGTCTTTCTGTTTCTGGCAGCCCGCTACTAAAGAAACACATCTGAGGTGCTTCAAATAGCATACAAAAAAAACTTTCTGCCTTCGTCTCCCCGCCCCCGTCCGTTCGCTAAGCGCCCCAGTGCCTGGGTCACCCCCTTGCTGATCTGAATAAATATAATTAAAAGAGTTTTTGTGGTCGTAATAAAGGGGTCATTTGTATAACATTTCCACTGCCACACAAAGGCTACATTTATGGAGCAGGGAGGCTCGACCGGTGTCCAATTTACACAGAAATTTGTATTTTTAGTTTGTATTTTAGGCTGCACGGTGTGCGTGAAAGGGTACTGGTGGAAAAAAGTAGTCCCCTTTATTGCCCCCCTTGTAAAATATCTGATAAATTTCTTTTCAAATGTAAAAGAAACTATTGAGCGTGGCGGGTTAACCTCTTCACAACCAGACCAGACCAGACCAGACCAGACGATTGAGTGGAGTACAGATGTGTTTTGTGTTTTTAGCACACATCTGGTCCCTGCTACTATTTCAATCTCCAGGACTGCAGACTCCATCTCTCTATTTGTCGTCCCCTTCCATCCGTCTCCTTCATCCCTCTTTCCAAACACGTTCTCCATCCGTTTATCAATCTGCCTATTTCCTCATTCCTCCTCCTTCCCACCGCCACCATCCCCTCATTCCAGGGTTGTAGGCTTTCCATATAAATGAGCTTGACAGACTAAATACATGTGGGTTAAGAGCAGGAAACAAAAGAACAAAACCTAAACTCAGCAATGAGATTCATTCTTTCTTTCCCCTGGAGCATACCCACATCTTCCTCATCCTTCATGTGTTTCCCTGACCGAAACCCAGTCTCAGTTGGCTCTCTTGTGGTAACCCTTCTTTTTTTTTCCTGCGGTACTGAAGAACATGTTCTGGTGCTGACGCAGCATTCATGCAAAACGTTCAAGTTTTTGGCTTTGAGTGACAGCTGTTTGGACAGCGCATGGTTCACATAAACAAAGTGCGTCTCTTTGCATTCGTTTGATGGTCGCAGGGCGACAGCTGCAACTGCACGTATTTCGCCGGTGGACGGACGAGTATACAGCCAGGCGTGTACATGTGTGTGTATTTGAGAGAGAGAGAAAGAGAGAGAGAGTAAACTGCACATTATTACCTCATTGCTTTTCCAGGGTGTGTGGCGCTTTCGTGCGTCAGTCGCCCTTTTGGGGTTTTCCTTTTCTTTTTTTCTCCTTCTTTCTATGCACGTCTGCGCCTCAGTGGCCCCGTGAGAAGGGGGCGGACATTTCTCACCTTCTGGCCAAATGTCATCTGCTCTGCCACACCCCGTCCAGCTTCTGTCCGTGTTTCATCCACTCCCGGCCTGCTCGGCTATTTCCAGCCCAGCGACTCAGCCACCTATGAAGTAGACTCCATTCTGTTGCTTTGTCCCTCGCTCTCTCCCTCAGCCACTCCATATTGTTCTCAGTCTCTCGCTCACTCATGCTCTGTCCCCTTTGCACTCGACTTGGGGCTTTCATTTTCATTGTGGTTTTCATTTGACTGATGATGCTAAGCATCATACTTTGGGAGTCGCAAAAGAAACTGTTACGGTTCACCTACCCATGCTCCGCCCACAATTGACTTCTTTCAGAGCAGCTGCTGTATAGGTGGGCAAGCTTTACAGACCACAACTCAGTTTTGTCAAAATACTTCAATTTAGCATGTTATTAATTGCAAACAATATTATTTTTTACATGTGAAAGGTCACACTGTTGGGATAGATCCAGTGTAGATGAAAGTAATGTTAGCATTGTGGCAAATTCTTTGTTGTCAGTGCCAACCTGTCTAGTTTTTATTAGCTACAACAACATAGTCCTGCTTAGTAGCATACTAGAAACGTATGTATCAAATGTAAACAAACACTATAATGATCTGATGTAAATAATTAACATATTTTGACAAAACCTGTTGTTTACCCAAATGCGTACATTGTAACACATATACTTTTAAAAAATGTTTAAAGTAAATTAACAAATTCATTTCAAGTCTACAGATTTCTCTTCTGAAAAAATACATATTTTTAGTAAAGTATGCTATTGCCTTTTACAGTGTAACAACCCTGAACGGGATTTTTGACAACATTCTATAAAGCTTGTCTAACCTACCAAGAGGTGCTATTGTGAATGTATTTGTGGGTGGAGCATAGATGGGTCAATTGTCCAAATTCCATTCCATACAAGTTGCCTTCCATCCCATTCCATCTGTTCCATTTCTACCTACCTCTCTCCATTTTCTCTCTTTTTCTTTCTTATTGTCCTGTTACATAAATCCCTCACTGACATCTGTACCAATATGCACAATGCAAAAGTTGGCCATGCATGTTTTTTATTTGTAAGGGTATAACTGTCCTGCTGTTGGAACAAGTGCAGGATGGCCATCAGACTCTTGCTCTGTGCAAGTGAGTGTACATATCGGCTTGTCCATATGCATTTCGTTGCCCATTTACTTTACTGTTACATATGGAAGTGTATGTACAACACGCCTTCTGAGTTTTCTGTGTGCATGTGTGTGTTTGTGTGTGTGTGTGTGTGTGTGTGTGTGTGTGTGTGAGAGAGAGAGAGAGAGCTCCCATGCAGCGTGTGTGTGAAAGACGCCCTTGTCCGTGGCCTGTCGTGCTGCACCGAAAAACGGCTCCTTTCTCACACAGCGCACAGCCCCTCTGCTGAGAGGAGAGCAGGAAGGGGCACACACACTTAGGGGTGGGTGTGATGGTGGGATTTAGGTGTCAGCATAAAGCTAAACTGCATTCCTGAAGAAAAATAAATGTACACGCAAACACAACTCTTGCAATGTGGTGAAAGATGCTACATTTATTTCTACACAGTACTTTGGATGGGTTTGGAGGAGAGATAGAGTGTGTGTGTATGTGTGTGTGCATGTGAGTGAGCTAGTGTTACCCTTTGCCCTCACACTCACTTGATATGTTAACTCCACACATTAGCTGTACACTGAGCGTTAGCTGGCTGTTGACCATTTAACCCCCCACTACACACACACACACACAGGCACCCCCACTCACACACCTAGTCTGGCTAAATCCCATCGTGCCATGTGTGTGTATGGCACCAAGCCAAAGTTTCACAAGGGTGAAACATCAGCAACGATGTTTAACTCTTAAAAGTTAAGTTTTTTACTTTCATTTTTTGTACTATTTAAATATAATTGGATAATTCTGTAATTCTGTAAGTTACATTCAGTTTCAACAGGTGTATGTCTGTACTTCTGACTTTTTTCTGTTCATTCCATGTAAAGAAATGACAAAAACATTGTAAAAATGTAAACAACTGTTCTTCTTTCCCCAAAACAAGACTGTGCTTCACATAAAAATGATATCAATTGTTTATCAATCTGCACTTTCTACACTTGTTTCAGTGAATTACATATGAGATATTCATATCAAATCTAACCTTCTAGGGATTAAGGATGGAGCGGTTTCTGCCACTTTCTTTATTTTCTGTCTATCCATTTTAACCCCTTTATCATTTTTGCTGCTACTCCAGTGGCCAGCCATGGTTCACTTTGTTAGGTTTGAAATACTCAAGTTCAAACTTGCAAGTTCCTTTATTTATTGACAAACCAGTTTATCCTGTGAACTATACACGTCAATACATAACAAGACCAAAATGCAAATTTTGAAAGAAGCTTGCCTCACCAGAACTTTCCGTCAGGTTCACACTCAACACTGAACCCGCAGAAGTTGTAAAAATGACACGCAGTCCAATTCAGTGCTCAGACTCACACACATATACACATCTCATAATCCTGTTAGTGTGATCGTATAAGCATTTTATAATTAAGCCGATAATTCTTTCTCCTTTTCTGAGAGGGTGAAACACTCCACAGCAGCTGGTCACCAAAGGTCATGATGTCATTTTCAGAGATCATCCAAGCACATCCAATGGGCAAGACTGAGACTGAAATATTTGAAAAGGTCAGACTGCAAATATGAAACATGTTTTAGAAATTCATCTAGAAATTTAGACCAGAAACATACAAAATTCAGACTGGAAAAACTAAAAAATTCAAACTGGAAACAGGCAAAATTCTGACTGGAAACATGCAAACTTAGAATTCTGACTGGAAAAATTAAAAAATTCTGACTGGAAACATGCAAACATAAAATTCAGACTGGGAACTTGAAAAAGTTCAGACTGAAAACATGTAAAAAGTTCTGATTGGAAATATGCAAACTTGAAATTCAGGCTGGAAATTTGGACAGAAACAGGCAAGACTGGACTGGAAACATACAAAACTCTGACTGAAGACATGCAAACTGGTAGTTCAGACATGCAAACCCTTAACTTGTGTTGTTGCATGTGACAGCATTTCATGTGCTGACCACAGATTGACTTGTTACATCTCTTTAGTACCTACGACCCATACCCATGAGCAAACGCACACACACACGGCACCAGTGTGCTGAGGTGAAGTGTATTCAGGCTTGCCCTCTCAAACAGCCAAACAAACAGGAAAAAAGCCCTCCATGCAGCTAAAATTATCCCCCCCCAAAAGAAGCGCCTGTGTGCCGGAGCCTGTGTAGCATGCTATGAGAAACAGGTCACAAATCTTGGCCTGGGGAGGGAGAGAGGGAGGAGGGGGCACAAGGAGCAAACAGCTCCAACTAAGCTTCCTGCTGTGGGATCAGAGTGTGTGTGCGAGTGAGGCTGTGAGGTTACAGTGGGTCTTTATGTGCATTGCAGAGGTCCCAAGGGCTGCAGTCAATTACTGTGTATTACATAGGGCAACACATTCTACTACTTAGAGCTCTGCCATAGACCCTTACTTCACTGGCCAGTTAGATATAGCTCAAAGTGGCTTGCGAGAGTTTGTAAGTGTTTTCATGAGTATTGAAAGCCTCGTCCAGCATGTATGACATGTGTACTGTAGTTTATGCTACATGCTGCCTATTTAGGATTAAAAGGGAAGTTGCACGCGCAACATACTTAAAGCACTTACTCAAACAATCTCAAACTGTGGTTTGCTTTGTACTCAAAATAAATTCACAACACGTGAAAAAGTAATATGTAAAAAACTTGTTTTTCCACCAGCAAATCTGCAAACCTAGTTGCTTGAGCTCGACTACGTGCAGGGCTCTGCTCTGCTTCACGTCATGGTAGTTGTCTGAGAAAGCCTTAATTGTACTGCGATTATTCCCCTCCGGCCACACCCTGCACCGATCATTAGCCATTACACTCTGATTAGGCAGCACCATTCTAGCCTGGCTGGTCCAGATCCATGAGACTCTTGTCTGTTTTACTTTCTCAGTGAGCTCCAAAGCTGAGTATCTCTGTTTTAATTCATGCTTTCTCTCTTTTTTGTCTCACAAGCCGAAATATGTAATAAAGAAGCAAGGGCAGGTCATGTGACCATGTCGTGCATAAGGATATATTTAGTTATTTGCACACATCCAAATAATGAGTCTGGTTTGTGTAACTAGCATTTTTGCACTGAGAGAAGTTAAAGTTCACCGGATATAGTGGGTTTACTTTCAGACATGACACATACATCTCTCATCTCTCATGCAAACATGCCATTGTCTACCACATACACATATTAGATCACTTCTCCACTGTGATTCCAGAGGCTAAGCTAGACCCACTTCCTTGCTAATCGCTAAAACCGACCCACGTACAGAAAGTCTGCCGCAAACTGGACCTTTGCACCCTTACAAAGCACAAACAAATGAGAAGACTAGTCATTCAGGGCTAACACCCTTTCCTCTAAATGGCCATAAATGCAAACACCTCATCTGTGCTGTAATATCCCAGCAACTACACCGAAAGCCCTGCAGCTTACTCTGAGAGAGTCAAGCTGGGGTCTATGGACCGTGTTCATCCGCTGCATTAAGCAACCTTACTGAGTCTAAAGGCTATGGATTACATTAAGTGCATACCCCAAATGTGGTTAACTTGTGAAGCATGCACAGTGCAAAACAGGCATGGTGTCAGTAGTCTTGTCTCAGTGTTTCTTTACTGTTAAATATAGAATATTACTTGACCATTCCATGGATAAAGGTTGTGACCATGAAATTGAAACCTACATTTCAAGAGTCGCTGAAGCTTGTTTGATACTCAGCCTTGACGGCTGCAATCGGCTTCAGTTTGTGGAACAACGTAATGAAACAGCCAACGATCATGTTAAATGATATCATTTGAACTCACTGATTTTAAATGACACAAACAATTTGTTGGAATTGCTTATTTGGTGGTAACCAATTAGCTTAACTTACTAGTTAGCTAGCAAGTTAAAGTGCCAGCTGTTTGAATAACTTTTTCTGCTAGTGTTTTTGGGCTTTGTTAGCTGGCTGAATGATGACATACACAGCATTTTATTTTCTCCTCTCATTATATAAAGTTGATGCAAAGATACAAATGTAGGCTACATAACATGTTGCAGATCATTTTTATATAGCCAAAGTGATACAATATATGAAAAATGCTGGCTTATAATCTTGCCAACATTAGAATCTTCAAATGTGTTGCACTTGATTGCTTTATGTTACTGTCAACTTGAACAGAAATGTTTTACGCCCCTCACAACCACTAATTGCATAAAAGTGTCACTATTTAAAATCTAAGAATTGTTTATATTCACTGAACACCATATCTGATCATATATTTTCTTTCTCTTCTCTTTTTTCTTTCCTCTATTCTCTTCCTCTCTCCTTGATGAAGGGCGCGGGGTTCCACGCCTCTCGGAGGCAGAAGTATGGTAACGTGTTTAAAACACATCTGCTGGGCCGTCCGCTGATCAGGGTGACTGGAGCAGAGAATGTGCGGAAGGTGCTGATGGGGGAGCATACTCTGGTCAGCGTGGATTGGCCCCAGAGCACCAGCACTCTGCTGGGCCCCAACAGCCTTGCCAACTCCATCGGAGACATTCACCGCAAGAGGAGGAAGGTATGAGTTTTCCGAGAATTCACACAACTGCCCAGACACAAGCCACAAATCTTTTAATTAGAAGGTGTATATCATCACTGAATATCAAATTACTTGTAATAAAATCTCAATCAATTAATGTACATTAAAGTTAAGAATATTTTTTCCTTCTCAAATAAAGTTACTATTTACGAAATACGTTGTTGTGGAGATAGATGGCACCTTTTTCTCACAGTGCAAAACAGCAGAAAGGGATCTCTAGGTTAGAGGCTGAAAGAACGAGAGAGAGAGATAGAAGGTCAGATGGAGACAGAGAAGTAAACACTATTCTCTCTGTCTTGTCCCTGTTTGATTTGGGGGCAGATATCAGCTCTCTCTTCAGCTTGTCTTTGCAGTCGCTCCATAACAGTCTCCAATCAGTGGCCTAGCAGAATATTATAAATCCTTTATCCTTCGCTCTGACACTATTGTCCAGGGCCAAAATGACCCTTTTTGTAAGTCTGGTTCCATCCAGGCCCACAGGGGCTCAGGTTTCCCCCCACACACACCTGTCCCATTGAGGGGTCAGAGGGGTGTAATCAGTCTGCTTAATCCTGCAGGCCTGGGGCCTCACGCGAGCCCCACTAATGACCACTAATTAGTCAGCTTGCCTCAGACGCACAAAGACAGCCTTATCCACTCACAGGCCTGCGGCAGGGTGGACCCCCACTGGCCACTTCAGACAGCCTGCAGTGTCATGCTCTATGCAGTCAGGGCATATGTCATTTTGTCTCTATGCTTACCAGGTTATCTGGTTCCCCTACAATATAGGTGCACTTTGTACAACCCATGGTATATATGTGTAAAAACCAATGACACTACTTTGTACATTTATTCTAGTGCAAAACAGACTAACATCCCAATACAATGTCACTGCTGTGCTGAGAATGATCCACTACTCCAAAAATAACTGGTCAGCAGTGGTCCTTTTTCATTGATAGAAGGGGCAGGGAGAAGCTGATAAATTGTGCTACAGCGGATGGACTACTGTCAGTAATTGTAAACCAATAAAGTTTGCCTATACAGTAGGTGTGTCTGATGGCCAGGGAGCATAAATTAAGTGCCAGTAATTGTAATTAACTGATGTTCAGGTCAGGATTAAGCTTAGTACTTCCCCTTTGTATAGCACTATGTCAGCAGTTCACAGTCCTGGCCGTATCCTGTAAATTTAACTTGCTCTAAACTCTAAAATGGCTTATTAATGACCTAATCAGTTGGCTTAGGGGTGTTACAGCAGGGGCAGCACCAAAATATAAAGTGTAGAGGTGCTCCAAGGCTCAGAACTGGGAACACTTGCATTATGTGTTTCAAAGTTTTGTCTCAGGGAGTACTCATTGAAAAGTCTACTATTAATCGATTGCTGGCAGATATGATCAACTACCTTTCCGGACAAGTCTGTAATGTACAAATTCCTTGTGTATGTCCCTACTTTATCACCACTGAGTGACCTGACCTGTGATGGAAACTTTCCCCTCAGCACACTCAAAGGCTGTTCTGGGATTTAGTGGTGATAAGACTTAGCTCTTGAACTCTGGAGACTAATCCGTCACTAAAGCAACATGAGGAGGGCCATGTGCCGCCCAGGGCTCTGAACACTAAAACAACATTCACAACAATAACACAAACACAGGCTGGGGCGAGACCCCAATCCCTCCTGTGCTCCTAAGCCCTTAGGGATAGCTGGCCCCAGGCATGACCTGGATGAAGGAGAGGCTGTGTGCTACCTCATGTGATGGGTGCTGAACTGTGCAAAGAGTGTGTCTAAGACAGCCTCCAGTATGAGTTTCAGTTTCCTGGAAATCCCTTGTTAAATTCGGATTGCACTCTTAAAAATAAATGGCTCTTGGCTTGGATGTTTGGTTCTAGGAAAAAAAAGTAAAGTTTCATTTATAGAAAATCTTTGTGTTTTAAACTAAAAAAAGGTTCTTCACACTGGCAACGAACCATAGGAAGGTTCTTTTGGGAACCGAAAGATCTTTTGTGGCATCGCTCCAAGGAACCCTCTTTGATACCTTTATTTTTAGAGTAGGGCTATGAATGGGTGATAGTTACTGCTCTGAAATGTTCTAAAGATGGTCTTTAAATTGACCTTTTGCCATTCTTTACTGTGTTTACGTCTCACTGTCGCCGTCTGTCTTGCTCAGTTGCTCTCTCTCTGCTGCGCTCGTCTGGACCTCAAGCTCCTCCACCTGTTTTCGTTGTTCTTTTGGCACATTTTTTAGCCAAGTGTGCCAGAGTGTTCTCTTCCCTGCTAAGCAGAAGCAGGTAGAAAAAGGAACAGAGATGGAGATGACTGTGAGTGAACTTCTTGAGAGGTCATGAGGATACACCACAGAGGACTTTGCTAATGCTATTCTCCAACTGGTCAATCTCCAATTCGCAATAAGGTCCGTCTAGGTGATCCCTGAGAGACCTAAATGGGTTTTTCACAGTGATATATGAGTTTTCCACTCTGAATGGATCAGCAAATTAGGTCTGTATAATGTTGCAGTTACTGGAGTGGTCAGTAGAGGGCACAGTCCTTTAATTCTACAGCTCACCTGCTTCCCAGCAGATTTTTCCTTGTGAATAAGGGATTGTGTTTTAGTTCTGAGAGAGAGGGAGAGGGAGAGAGAGAGAAAGAGCGGGGAGACAAGCAGAGAGAGTGTGAGAAAAGAGAAAGAAGAAAGAAGCCTTTACATTCTGCTCAAACCAGCAGCTTCGAGCTGTTTCATATAATTTAAGGCATATGGAAATTATTAAGGCCGGGGAGTTTCAGAAGGTCTGTGTGTGTGGGTGCGTATGTGTGTATATGAAGGGGAGAATACAAGCAGTCCCTCTTTTTGTAAGGAAGACAGAGGAGTAGCTCTAGTATTTTCTTCTGTAATATATGGAGTTTCCTTAGATGATGTGGCCTGGCGTTCGCTATATTTGACTGACGTCTGTGCAGCAGACAGCAGACACTGTACTCTCCACAAGGGAAAACAAAAGCCCTCAAGTGCACTGCCACTGACCCATACATGAATAAGCATGGAATGTGCTATTGTATGGCAATGAATCACATATGTGGGCTCTTCAGTGCGCAGCCTATAGCTAAACATGGGCTAATGGAAGTTTGACTGTTTTTACCATAGACACAACATGTGCAGTCATACACAGACACATGCAACATTTAAGGACAGTTTATGATAAATGTGTTTTATCATTTTCTTTGAGAAAAACATGAAGGAGCTATGAATAGTAATACAGGTACCGTTAATAGGGAGAAAGATATTGTAAATAGTGACACATAAGCAGTAAATAGTGAAATAAAATGGACAGGGTAGCTGATATGTGCATGATGTGGGGATGGAGTTAACCCATAAAGCTGCTGGCTTGCTTATTATTGAGTTATTAATCTTAAGTCCCCCTTATTTACTATAGTAATGACAATTCAATAACAATGCAATAAAAATGTATTGTCGTTATACATTTACGTTAGTGTAGAATTTAGTGTAGAATGTGTTTGGGCTTTACTCATGTGCATAAGACAACACTACAAATATCACAGCAGCAGTGTGGAAAAGTTATCCTTGCAGTATTACATATAAGTACTATAAATAAGTCTGTAAGTTTCTGTAGGAAACTAATATGTAAGTTATGTAGTTATGAGTGCAGTGAGAAATTAAACTGTTGACCCACATATGGACCCTTACAGTTAAAGGTTTAAAGGAGCACAAACAGAAAGAATTGAAAGGCGAAAGGGAGGCAGGGCATGCAGAAGTATTGAATGCTTAACTTCTTACCATGCATTACAGTCTCTCCGCTTTTATTGCTACTGTGGTCTCTGAGCTCTGATGGCCATTGTTCATTCATTCACAACAGAGAGAGAAAGAGAAAAAGAAGGGAAGGAGACAAAAAAGTGAATACAGTACGAGTCACTTTTTAGAAATAATGATTCTGTTAGACATGGGTTCACAGAGTAAGTAGAGGAGACAGAGAAGGGGGTGTGGAAAGAGAAATGCAGTGATGGGTAGAGACAGTTAGAGAAAGTGAGAGAGACGGAGGGCGGACCCATGAGTTTTTGTCACTGGCTCCGCCCCCATCATCTTTACAACGCTGGAAAAGCGGTGAGCAGCCAAAGTATTTGGGGGTGAGATGGCATATAAAAAGTGCTATTGTTAGTCGGCAGAGCCAGAGTTTTTAAGGGGGAACATGGATGTTATTTCACCAAACAAACCCGCGCGACTGAGGCACATTAGAAATGCACTGCCGTGGCCAGGAAAATCTTACCTTCCCTGCTCACTCTTTCTCTGCTGATGGAGAAGGAAACTCACTCTGTCCAGCTCCACTATAATGGAGGGATGGGAATGTGGGGGGAGGGAGGTGATTAAAAGCGAAAAGGTCAAAAATAGTGGGGACTTGTGAATTAATGAGAATGTTCCATGTTCCCTGCTCGAAGGAAAATAAACCTGTACTATAGCTGCTGACTTGTGGCTTCAGGATAATATTTAGATGACATTTCTGTCCATACTTCTGTTGAATGTAGCACATGCTTGGTCTTGGTTTCAGGGGTCAGTGGAATTGTGGGACGTGTAGTTTTTGGTTATTGAAAATGCAGTCCATACACCTGTGCCAAAAAGCATGCTTTCAGGATCCTTCATATATTAGCATGCTTTTATATTTGTCATTTCAATCTTGTGGAGTATGTGTAGTCAGTCAGTGTTTGAGATTTAGAGGTACACCAACCTCATGCCTGTCAGTGCCAAGTCCTACATACACGCTAAAGTTTCTCACACTAAGACCTACATGCCCATGAGCATTGCTGAGTCACATACGACATATCTCTACATCTTCTACTCAGCTGTTAGGCTGTTTGGGCACTTGAGCATATGTATATACTTGTTGCCATCATAAAAAACTTAATAATTCCATTCCTTTTTCTTTTTTTTACTTGAAAACGCCAGCCCCCTTACATTGTGTGAATTTTTCATGACAAATGGACATTCTCAAGAAGTTTTTTAGGGTCAAGTAAGAGATGTTCACCTCTAAACTTCAAGGATGTACACATTCTAAAGCAGGGGTCATCATTTCAGGTCCTGATGGGTTGGTGTCCAGCACAGTCTGGTGATTTTTATGCTCAAACAGACCCACTAAACCTGATAAATAAATGCTGAGATGAATCAAGCAGCTTTGGGTATGGAATACACCAAACTATGTTGGACTGGCCCTCCAGGACTGGTTTGAGGACTCCTGATCTAAAATTCAGGTTGTACATGGAAAACAATTTAAAACGATTGCATTATTATGAAGTTATAGGAATTAGAAATAGAAGTGTAGACCTGCCAGGGAGCCTGTAAATTTTAAGGGGTTAAGTTACAAATGTTTTTCCTTCTTCTATAAAGAAGGAAAAACTTCTATAAAGTTACTTTTTTGGAGGTTAACAATAGTAGCAATGTATTTCAGCATGTGTATGAATCCATGTGATGTAGAAACTGATTCAGCCTTTCCTTTCTGGCCAGATTTTTGCCAAGGTCTTCAGCCATGAAGCTTTGGAGAGCTACCTGCCAAAGATCCAGCAAGTGATTCAGGAGACACTGCGGGTGTGGAGCTCCAACCCAGAGCCCATCAACGTGTACCGTGAATCCCAGCGCCTGTCCTTCCAAATGGCCATCCGGGTGCTCCTCGGTTTCCGCGTGTCCGATGAGGAGATGCGTTTCCTTTTCCACACCTTCCAGGAGTTTGTGGATAACGTTTTCTCGCTGCCCATTGACCTGCCTTTCAGTGGCTACAGGAAGGTAAGAGGTTACAAGAGCCAGCATTATTCAACTTGAATGTTGTTATTAAAAGTAAAGATTGCTAAATTTTTGGAACTTGAAAATATGGCTCTCGCAAAAACCTTTATCTGGTTTTGTTCACAATTCCCCTTTAGGCAAGTGAATATACTGAATCCACTTTGGCCCATCATATATTCAAAATAACAATGTTGTGTATATTAATGTTTATGTAGGGCATTCGTGCAAGGGACACCCTTCAGAAGGCCATAGAAAAGGCCATCAGAGAAAAACCGCTGTGTACACAGGGGAAGGACTACTCCGATGCTCTGGATGTGCTGCTGGAGAGTGCCAAGGAGAACGGGACAGAGCTCAGCATGCAGGAGCTTAAGGTTTGTGCCGTTTCGTATTAATCTCCCATTTTAGATGGAGCACACAGTGCCCAAACTTGTTGTTTGAAGTGCATTGTTTAGTTACTCTCTTCATGGGCAACATTGCATGACTACGCATTAGTAAGTTAGGATTGAGACAGGTTGAGCTGTCTGAATAGAGATGGGAAGATCTGAAACTGACATCAAACTTAACTCAATCTTTATCAAATAAGTGATGAGCCATCTACTGCTTGGATTTTCTTTAGACCTTTTTCAATTTTGACCTAGATTTCTTGAACTCATCTAGTCTTAGCCAGTTTAAATAGAGTTGTACTTCAAAACCAAATGACTCTCCTCATCTACTTTATGTGCCTTACGTTGTCATTATACTGTATTTGAAAAAAAAAAATCTTTTTTTGTCACGCCCAAATCCATACTCATACATTGTTGACCTCTAAAGAAGCCCGAAATGAGAAGGGGTATTCTCTGTCCTCCACTCTCACATCACACTGGGGGGACATAGACAACTTTTGAAACAAATGATCACCAACAAGTACTTTCCACACATGCTGTTTTTACTTTACTGGTGAGTGGATTTTCCTTCCTGGAGAGGCACTCTACCCACGTTCAGACAGCGGCAGACGGGTGGATCCCTCAGGCCTGTCGGCACTGGCTCAGTGGCATGCCATTAAAACAAACGAAAGCTAAAACCTGACCTCTGCAAGATGGCTGCCAAGCCTCAGAAAGAAAGAGAGAGCCCCCATTCTTCACAAAAAAACATGGAAGGCAGCTAAAAGCTTAGGAAAACCAGGACTTGTTCACCTCCTGAACTTAATATCTGCGTCACACATACATAACACAAGTGCTCACTTGCTGAAGGGATTGTAGGGTGTGTTAAGTTAAAAAATACATCAACACAGCAGACAGACTGTTGCCCTAGCAGTTTTAAATTTGATAACCGCCAAGTTACACTGCTAATTAGCAGTCCATTCGGCTATCATGATAAGGTAAGCTGACATTAGTAAATTATCTTTAGCTAATATTATCTAGCTAGCAGCTTCAAGAGGTTGCAGTTTATCATTTGCAGTTGACACAGACAATGTTAATATTATCATACATGACATTAGCTGAAAGAGTATATCTGCTGTGGTTGATGTGGCATCGTTTCCCCTTGTTTGTGACCAAAAATCAGAAATCTCAGGATGTGGCACTGCCTGACATCTAGAGTTTTCTAGACTCCCTCCCTTTGTTTAAATGGAGGGTTCAAGAACATGTGAGGTTTTCTCTTAATTTCCCTTGACCCTTTTGAGAATCAGAATGGCAAGATGGTGGCAGGGATTACCCTGAGAAAAAGTGCATTCAATATGTCTCCTAAAGAACTTTGAGTGTATGTTGAGTCTATCTTTCTTCTACCCTCTAGGAGTCCACCATCGAGCTGATCTTCGCTGCCTTTGCCACCACAGCCAGCGCTAGCACCTCTCTAGTAATGCAGTTGTTGCAGCACCCTGCAGTGCTGGAGAAGATGCGTGAGGAGCTACGCAGCTGTGGTCTGCTGCATGACGGCTGCCTGTGCCAAGGAGAGCTGCGACTGGACAGCATTTACAGCCTCAAATACCTGGACTGCGTCATCAAAGAAGTCCTGCGCCTCTATGCCCCTGTGTCTGGAGGCTACCGGACTGCCATACAGACCTTTGAGTTGGATGTAAGTCATGGAGAAGGCTGGATTTGGATGGCTTAAGCATGCATGCAATTTAAGGGAACATCACCTTTTTACCTAATATTAACCTCAATCCAAAATTATCAATCAAGACATTTGGTTCCCGATTACTGGAATTAATGTAATCTTCTCCTCTTTTTCTTTTTCTCTCACTCTTATCACCCTATTCTCACACAGGGTGTGCAGATTCCCAAAGGCTGGAGTGTGATGTACAGCATCCGTGATACTCACGACACCTCGGCTGTCTTCAAGGATGTCCAGGCCTTCGACCCTGACCGCTTCAGTCCGGAGCGTGGCGAGGACCGCGAAGGCCGCTTCCACTACCTGCCCTTTGGGGGTGGCATCCGCTCTTGCCTGGGCAAGCAGCTGGCCACCCTCTTTCTGAAGCTGCTGGCTGTGGAGCTAGCAGGGGGCAGCCGTTTTGAGCTGGCCAGCCGGACATTCCCGCGCCTGGTGTCCGTGCCCGTGGTCCACCCCACCGATGGCCTCCGCGTCAAGTTCTTCGGCCTGGACTCCAACCAGAACCAGATCATGGCCAAGACAGACGAGATGCTGGGCGCCACTGTGTGATTGGTTGGTTGCGGGTGGGGAAAGGAGTAAGTGGAAGGAGAGAAGTGGGTGGAGCCTTTTGACAGTTACTGTTGAAATATTTGCCCTCTCAAGTGGCAAACTGTTAGTCGAGAGAGACTCTCATAACTTTCTCTTTGTAACTTTCAAGATGTCACTTTCATCTGCCAAAAATGTACAGTCTATCATTTTTTTCCTAAGAAAATGTAAAAAAGCAAACAAAAACATCAACAAAAAAGAAAAAAACAACTAAAACGATAAGGCTACATCATCAAGAGATGCTATGAGATAGAGAGCACAAGATGAAAGAAGCTGTTTCCGAATGTTCGTAGGAAGACTGGAAGGTTCTAAAGGAAAGAAAGATAGTCATGTTATTTGTGCCTAGCTAAGTAGATGTCACAGGGTATGGCCAAATGTGTGATCACAGTAAAGCGGCCAATTCTGAGCAAGGACAAGTGTCATTGTTATCACGGCCTGAAAAGAGGTTCAGTACAGGGGTGTTTTTCAGGGTTAGTATGCATGTGTGTGTTAATCTGTTCACTTTTTTGTATGTCTGTCAACAAATGCCTATGTATGAGTGTGTGTGTGTGTGTGTGTGTATGTACATATTTGGGGGGGGCGGTAGATCATTCAGGCATTTAGGAGTGTAGGAAACAGTGTAAGCTAGAAAGAATGAAAGGATGGTGGAATTACTCAGGTGTGTATGTAGTATAGAAGGACCTTTCAGACTAACCGAAGTCTATGTTGTATCTGTATCTGCACATAAAAGACAATTCATTATCATATTATTCTATTAAGAAGTGTGTGCTTGTGGGTGGGTGTGTGGATGTGGATGTGGAAAAGTGTGTGTGAGAGAGTGAAAACGTGAAAATACTCAACCTGTGCTTTTTTTGCAATGATTTCAGTGTATCAGGTTGTACAGGCCTCTGAAGACACGTCTGTAGTCGATGTCATGCCCATATTAGGAATTCTGGATCTAAGCAGATTTCTCTTTGAGAAAAAAGAAATTGTCCCCATCGCATTCTGTGGTGAACAAAGATGTTCCAAAGAGACATTTTGCTGTATGGACATTTTTCCTCTGGACACTGCTGGATCCTCTGAATAACAACCCTGTCAGCCCAAATATGAAAGCTAACACTGCTGTGCACTGATCTGACATCACAAGACTGGCAACCTCAACAAAATACCCTACAAAAATGATCAAGGCTTATCAAATGTGGCAGTAGCTGGTGTTGCTATGGCAGTAGCTGGTGTTGGTATATAACAGTGTTTGAGTTTAGTAGTAGACTTACTATCCAGTTATTAATGGGGGAAACACAGGACAAAATGTGTTAGGTTTGACACATTTTTGTTTACCACACATATTTTTCATACAGAAAATCTGCTTTGATCCAGATTTATGAATATTGGCTTAATGCCAACTACAGAATGACACTGACTTCGGAGATCTATCGAGTACTTGTGTGTGTGTGTCTGAATGGGCATGAAACTCTCAAAACAAGCTATTCTGGTAAGCAGAAGTCATTCGTACTGCAAAGTGTATATTCTGAAGACTGATTTCAGTCAGACAGGGAGACGACATCACTACAGAAGCCGGAGGTTGCTGGTCACCATATTTGCTGCTTGAGAGTTGCTTATGTATTCTTATGTAGGAGCAGAGTGCTATTTGCCCTCTGTTGAGGATGACTGTTTTTTTTTCCTGCTGCTCCACTTTGCAACACTATAATGCGAAAAAAGAAAAAGGTCAATGATCAGAGATGATGAGAAGACACGTTTGCTAATCATCAGTCCGTCTCTTAAATATTTTTTGTGAACTTTTCAATGCCACTTCACAGGAACTATTTATGTGAGTGACTTGCAGTGGGATTTAAAAAGAGGGGCACTAGGACCTTTGGCGGAAACCCTTTGGAGGACCTCTATCACTTCTTCCACACATCATGCGAAGGACTTTTATTTTGATAAAACATGCCACTGATATTCTATTATTAATAAATGGACATTGAATTAAAGTCTGCTGCTTCCAATGTACCGCTTTCTAACAGAGAGTAGACCGCTACAGTAGTGCGCACGTTCTAAGCAAATGATTGTGTGAGCAAAGAAGGCTTGGGAAATACACTCATTTCAGAAAGCCATGGGTAACGCCTATTTGCATTGTCTAATATCCTAATATTATTCCTATTAATATTATTGTAATATTATTTGAAGTGCTATTTTTGTTATATTTCAAAATAGAGTTCTAGTATAAATAAAGTTTGTTGGTAAATATTGTTATATTTAGAATATGAATGGCAGTTATATTGTAAACAGTGTTTAAATGTTAATATGGTTTTATGTTATTGTAATTATTCTGTTATCAATATTATCATCATTGCAATTAGTTAATATTAATAAACACACAAGCACTTGTGAGGTATGTTTATATTGAGTGCCATGCGACTACATGTTCTGTTCTTTGTTGATTGTTGAGTTTGTCTGTACATAATTTTATTTCTTTTTACAAATCCA
The DNA here is from genome assembly GCF_904425465.1 of Colossoma macropomum. Lineage (NCBI taxonomy): Eukaryota > Metazoa > Chordata > Actinopteri > Characiformes > Serrasalmidae > Colossoma > Colossoma macropomum. The sequence continues at coordinate 708,746 of NW_023495247.1, read as the reverse complement.
CATTTCACTTAGTTAAAATATGAATGTTTTTCCTCCTTTTCCTTTTTTTGTTACAATGATTCTTAAATGTACTTGGCAATTTTATAAAACCCTGTAATAAACTATAATGTGAAAAGCCATTACTTTGGCATCTGACTCATTTTCTATCACAAAAAATACTCACTGTTAATGTCTGACACAAAAACATGGCAAAAACATCAGCTCTTCTCTGTTAGCAATGTGATTTCTTATTGGGGTTGACACATTTATTTCATATATATAGAATGTGATCTAAAAAAGCCAAAAAAAATCACAGATTTTTATTTATTTTGTCTCATGACCTAACCTTTTTGAATAAGCACATAAATAGAAATAGAAGTCACATTACTCTCATTAAAGAGTAACTACACCCCACTATTTTCAGCTAACTCCACCCAGGCTCAATTTTGAAAAATGTTAAAAAATGGGAGGGGCACACTGGGAGAGGCACTGCAGTGATGTACAGGTTTGAAAGCGGGGCTGCAAGGGAAACCAGTTGGGCTGGGCTGCTGTGTTTTTAGAGCCAGTGTACATTAGCTACCAGAAAATATGGAGGGTGACAGAATCAAATGCGCTTTTGCAACTGAGAGCTCTTACCACCTTACCATCAGTTCAGCAGGTCCATATTCGACATAACACAAGTCCTGATTACTTACATGCACTGAATTCTGAATGAATAAAGTGGTTTTTTTTTAACTTTGTCTAAGTTTTGTTCAGTTTGACATCAAGGTCACAGACTGCATCACCGGTCAGCCAGGATTTGCTGCAGTGGCCCGAAATCCTTACGTTCTGCAAGCGGTATATGGCACTTACCAGTGTTACATCCGATCCAGTTCCCACTTCATACACTGAACCCTCGGGGGGCGCACTCACTGAACAGAAATCAACAGCCAATAGCACTGAAACTACGGAAAGCGGAAAAAAAAGTTTGAGAAAGGCTGTACGGACGAAAGGTTGATGCAGTCAGTAACAATGGCCATTTAATGTTAACCTTTCCTGAACCATTTTGCTTTCCGTAGTTTCAGTGTTGCTTGCCGTTAAATTCTGTTCAGCTAGTGCGCACACAAGGGTTTGAGTTGTGAAGGGAAATGTGAATCGGATGCAACGATTTATTCAGACTTGCAAGAATCCTCACTTAACTGATCCAACATCTTTATTAACTAAGCGTAGATTAACTGGGTTATTTACAGTTGGTACAGACATCTAGCATATCCCAGCCTTGTGAGGTGGTGATGGGGGTATTTAGCTCAGCACATGAGTGTGGTTATCCCCTCCGTCTAGGCTCCTATGCTTTTACCAACTCTACACGCTGATACATTTCACTCTGACTGACGTAGACATGCACACGCTGTAACTCCCCTGGCAGCAGATTTAAACCAGTTGATGGGGCCATTGCCAAATTCTCAGAACAGATTGCACTTGGTTTGATAGGGTTAAAGGTGCAGTGTGTAAGATATAGTGGCATCTAGCAGTGAGGTTGCAGATTGCAACCAAATGAATACCCCTCCCTCACCCCTCCCTTTCCAAACATGTAGTAGAACCTATACTGGTGCTGTAATAGGATGCCTCCTAGATATTCCATGATCAACTGTGGGTGGTATTATTGAAACGTGGAAGCATTTAGGAACCACAGCAACTCAGACATGAAGTGTCAGACAACGTAAAGTGAGTGGGGTCTCCAAGTGCTGAGGCACATAATGCATTAAAGTCGACAACACTCTGCTGATTCAATAACTGCAGAGTTCCAAACCTCCTCTGGCATTTACATCAGCACAAAAACTGTCTGCCGGGAGCTTCATGGCAAGGCTTTCCATGGCCAAGCAGCTGCATGCAAGCCTTACATCACCAAGCACAATGCCAAGCGGCGAATGGAGTGGTGTAAAGCACGCTGCTACTGGACTCTGGAGCAGGAAACATACTCTTTGTCTGGCAGTCTGATGGACAAGTCTGGGTTTGGCAAATGCCAGGAGAACTTTACCTGCCTGACTGCATTGTGCCAACTGTAAAGTTTGGTGGAGGAGGGATAATGTTATATGTTTTTTTTCAGGGGTTGGCCTAGGCTCCTTAATTCCAATGAAGGGAAATCTTATTGCTTCAGCACACCAAGACATTTTGGACAATTGTATGCTCTCATAAATAAGGGGTAAGGCCCTTATTTGTCCCAGCATGAATGTGCCCCAGTGCACAAAGCAGGTCTATAAGGGATGGTTGGGTGAGTTTGGTGTGGAAGAACTTGACTGGCCCACACAGAGCCCTGACCTCAACCCCATCGAACACCTTTGGGACAAACTAGAAAGAAGATTGTGAGCCAGGCCCTCTTGTCCAACATCAGTGTCTGACCTCACAAATGCTCTTCTAAGTGAACGGGCAAAACTTTCTATAGACACACTCCAAAATCTTGTACAAAGTATGGAAGCTGTTATAGATTTATAATGGGAAGTCATAAAAGCACCTGTAGGTGTCCCAATACTTTTGTCCATACAATGTATATTCTATGTCTGCTAATAGATCCCCTAAATCTTATACACTGCACCTTTAACATGCTAACTAAACAACATATTAACGGCTTAACTTGAAGCTTTTAGCCTGAAGCTTCTTGTGATGCTTTCAGTGATCAACATGAGCTTTTGATTACGATTAAACACGTTTCACTTGTCAACCACACAGTCTTTTGTCATTGTCCCACATTTCCTGGAGACCACAGAACATTCTTTTGATGATCTGTGGTGAAACTCTACCATTAACCCATGCTTGTTTTGTAAAGAAGAAAGAAGCCATCAATTATATAGCATTGGCTCCCTTTATAATGTATTGTAACCATAGAACTGGGTCATTCATGATGCAGGAAGTGCCTTGTTGCAGACATATATCCTGTCTGAAAAAATGATAATAGCATGACACCAAATTTCCTCTGTGATGATCTATTCATGTGATACTTTGCAATATGTGCACACACATGTTTCATCTTCCTTTCAAGTGGAAGAGTAGCCGGAACAGCCACAGAACACAGTTTACAAACAACAGCTAGACCAAGCAGAAGCAACATGTGTGGACCAGCACGTCCACATCAAAACCCGGCGCTGGTAGACAACTCTGACTGGAAGTACCCCTACACAAAGCCATCCATTCCACACTTGTAGCTTCGGAAGTTTATTTATTCTTCTTTTTAGCACAGTATGTACTGCAAACCACTTAGTTCTAAAGATACTGTCCGAATGTGAACATTACCAGACAATGCTGAAGTGTGTTGGAGTTATATAATACACAGCCTTTACCAAATGTTAGCTTGGCACATTTTTGGCCTTATAAATGATTTAAGAGATTGATTTCTTGTGTAACCTGTAAGTAAGATTAGTGAGAACAGGCTTGGGCCTTGGGGAATGATCAAGACAAAAGATTGACAGGGACAAATTGAAGAAACCAAGAACAGCTGGAAGCTGAGCTATACTTTCACTCTCAGGTTTCAGACCACACTATGACATCCTTTGTGTTAGCTCTATCAGCTATTACTGGTTATCAATCAATGGTGATCATGATGATGATGACGATCAGTGCAAGTATTAACAGAGAAGTCACAGAGAGCAATAGATCTCCAGCTAATTGATCTATCCATGCTCCAACCATGAATGCACTCTTTTGTGGCAACTTTTGAAAGGTTGTACAAGATTTACAGACAGCAGCCAAATGTTCCATTCATCTGTTTTGACTTGTACCCAATTTTTCTCAATTTAGTCATAGCCAGTTCCCACCTACAAGCTAGCTCTCCCTATCACACACCATTACTAAGCTAACATTTCTATACATATCTATATATACATAGCCAACAGATGCTGACATTGGCTAGCAAGTCGTTGAGTGATGGGGGAGTGAATTATGCTGTCTATGACTTTCAGGCATGAATGCCAGTGACATTGCTGGAAGCTAGCTTGCAACTTCATAACTACTGTGCCTTTCAGGAGCTCAATAGTTGAAATGACTCAATTTAGAGTGTACTATTAATTTCAAGTGGCATTATTTTGCATGTAAATTAACACCGTTAAGAAAAATTATATGCATATTTTTTGTCATGTAATCAAGCTGACATTAGCATCATGGGAGATTCGCTGCTGTTTCTTTCACCTTACCTATTTACTAATTCCATTAGCATACATAACCAACATATCCCAGCTTGGTACTGTATTTTGTTTAATATTTAATGCTATGTATATATGAGTCTGAACATTGCTACAATTTTTCTCTAGGTTAATAACGTTTTGTAAAGTTTGTTGCAACATATTTGTGAGCGGAGCACAGATAGGTCATTTGTTTTCACACTTTTTCATATTTACGGTAAGTTTGTTCTGAAAACCCCCACCTACATTACAGTATATATGAAGAGACCCCGTGGTATACCATCTCACCCATCTCTACATCAGGCCTGTTCTCCACAGCTGTTTGTGTGACTCCACTTGCCCTCTACTTCTTATCAGCTACTATGAAGAACAATGGAGTCCTTTCAGCCTTCAGCCCCCCAGCACCCGCCTCCGTGCCAGGAATGCTGATTTCCGACCGCAGTGTCTGGGAGTGTGCCTGGAAGGAGATATTTGGAGAACGAGGAGATGCTTTTAGGATGGTTGGACTCCTTCATTGTTCTCAGAGGAGAACGCTCAGTGAGGGAGCCACGGTCACTACTGAGCCTCGACCCCTCCGAGCCAGCAAGTCCCTCATCTACACAACATTCTTGAGGAGATTTCAAATGTTTTTATTTCTCCTGCAGACGTTTCGCCAATTTTCCTCAATTAGACACACAAAGGTTTCATTGAGCTGATACAGAGATCCTTGGGCATGCTAGCCTTGTGCTTTTCAACTGCAGCTTGATGATGAGGGAATAATGTTGTGTTTTGTTGTTCATCGATGTATCATTTGAAAGTAGATATATCCAGGGATAAGACTGATGCTGAAAAAATCAGGGTTTTAAGTCCAGAAGTAAGTTGATTTTTGTGTGTTAAGCTAATTGTTTGGAAGAAGAAATGAGCCTCATGGCAATACCCAATGGTGGTTAACCATAGCCAAAAGAACAATCTAATTAAAAATTTGAGATAATCGTACAATCTGATATGAGCTGGCTAAGGCAACTGAACTACAAATCCAAAGCTGTAAGCTTGAGGTGAAACAGAGTGCCAGTTGCACAAGTTAATATGTAAATATATGTCTTTTGAATGTTTAATTCATGGCACATTCATAGTTCCTTTATAATAAAAGCTACCCAAATTGTTCATCAAGTTATGTGAGCAACTTTGGCTTGCCAAAAAAATGTACAAATACTGGAACATGCATCTTCACAAAACCATAGGGATACACATTTTCAATTTAGGAGTAATTGCTACAAGCTGATCTGGGGCTCAAACTCTCAGCTGTAGAGGGAGATTGGGAGTGGTGACAGGACCTTAAGATGTGAGTCCATGTTTGAACCAAGTTTGAACCCACAAATCATGGCCATTCACTGAGGACGTGCAATAAAGGTAATAGTGCTGTGAAGATGCCAGTGAGGTTAAGAGCAGAGAGATTACTGACTCAAGCCATATTTGAGTGGGATTAGTTTTACCAGAGGAGGTTCTTTAATGTAATTTGCAAGGGATTTGACTGGGCAAATTGTCTGGGATAAAGTATCTATAAATTCCCCAAATTACCACAGATAGCCTGAATTAAAATGCCATAGCTGGGCCTACTCATCAGCGTTACATCACAGGTTCAAATTCATGCTAGAATAAAATCAAGGCTCTCATCATTACTTACATTTCACAACATCTACAGGTAAAACTAATTCAGCTTGAATTAGTTGATACATGTAGGCCCTTTAACTGAGGGAAATAATACTCAGTGTTTTTTCTTCCAAAAAAAATTACATTTGACCAGGAGCACCCAAACTTTTGCATACAAGTGTACTTGATCATCAGGAAAACTTGTCTCACGAAAACATATTCTACAAACCTTCAGTCCAATAAAAATGGGACAGTATGTGAGCTTGAGCCCAGAGAAGTCGGCGGCATTTCTGAATGTTGTTGACATAAGGCCGGTGCTGTGCATAGTAGATCCTTAACTTGCATCTCTAATATCCATCACACAAGCATACCAGTTTTTAATGCTGTGCCATCTGATGAATTGAAGGTTACATGCATTAATATGTGATTATTACACATAGTTATTTCTCCAGATTTCCATAAACCATAGAGTGTGAAATTCCTAAAGTCATTGCAATCACTCATTGATGAATGTGGTTTTTAAACTCTTGGATTATTTACTGATGCATTATCACATTGTTGCATGCCTTGACCCAACCTTGCTAATAATGGATTAGGCCTTTCCCTTTATACTGCAGGCATCAATTACAGAATGAGCATATCTTTACAAAAAACAATGAAGTTGATCAAGTAAAACATTAAATATCTTTTCTTTGTACAGTTTTCATTTAAATACAGGTCGAAGTGTATATACAAATCACTACTTCCTGTTTTTTTGCGTTCTGCATTCTGCCCCAAACATTTTGAAATTGATGTTTGTACATGCAGGTCATTTTCTATCCATTAAACAAAACAACTGACCGAGACTACTGCTTAGTTGAGAATGATGTTATACTAAAATGACATCACTTTGCTAAAATGTCATTGAAATGGTCAACACTGCAAAATTAGAAGACACTTTCTTCTATCATACCTTGTTTTTTTGTGGCCCTGGTATTTAAACAGAGACGAACAGAACAAAACAACGTGTTCCAAGTGAGCACAGTTTTTCTGATTGATTTTCATTGCCCCGTGTCACTGCTCATGTGTGCAAAGTTGAGCTGAGCTCAGCTTCATTGCTGACATCACTCACATCACATCCCCAGCAGTCGCTGCTCATCTTGTAATGTTGCTTGCAGTGTGCATGCAGGGTTACACATTGGCCATAGAAGATATCAAGTCTGCCTATAAAACTTCGCAATCTGGAATGTGTAGAGAGGTATGGTCTTGGCATGTTCCACTGGGATGTCATTTTCTTTTCTCCTGACTTTGAAAATCTACAATTCCCCAAAATATTCAAAAATAAATGATGGTGAACAAACAGGCTCCTCAAAGACTGCAAAAAGCACCAGAATCCTGATGGAGCCCTTGACTCTCAGAACAGTGCAGGTGAGCTGACTTCTCCTGAGATGCCAACACAGTTAGCAATTGGTAATGCACACCTGGTCATGTTTGCGGCACCCTTTCATGTTCATTCAGACACTTAGACTAGCTGGTAGGGCATCAAGTTAGACTATGTAGACTGTACAGGGCTTTAAGCATCAAGCCAGGTGGTCTTACCTTTAATGCTTTACAGCGACCCACTCTTTTAATCGAAAAGCCACAGTCCAGGCCAAGAATACTCCAAAGCCAGGGTAGAAAATATGCTTGCCTTAACATGATGCACTTATGGACCTTCACTCAGCTGATTCAAGAGGCTCCTTGAAGATCAAAACCCTTTTATACAAACAGTACAGGAGGAGGCTTGCTGTGGCTATGAGGTACAAGAGCAGCCCTCAGGTTCAGCATGGATACTTCTACAACTGTGAAATTCTGCCTCTCCACTTCTCTCTCTACATTCACAATGCTCCCATTGTGCTCCGGATCTGGCGAACAGAGTGTACAGCCTCTTACTCCTGATTGTATTTTGACAGCATGTGGGCTTGAGACTGTGTGTATATGTGTGTCGTATGTGTGTATGTGTTCAGAGTTGTTTATGGACATGACCTTTCAGAGGAAGGAGAACCAGAGTTCTGTTAATGGACTGAGGTCCAATGTCAAAAAAGGTCCAATCTGGGACCATTTTGGGGAATAATAGTCAGAAATGCTACATGATTCATAAACACTCACCAGGGTAGACTTGGAGACAAAAATAAAACTGCAGTCAGACACTGCAGGAAAAAAAGATCACACAACCCTGTCCAATAAACTAATTTTCCTATTCCCAGGTTCACTGGTGAGCCATGTGGGTTGCGATGTGATCAGGTCAGGGTGATAAAAGCAATGAACTACGCAGGAAAAACCACACTAATCTGGATTCAGATTTTGGCTATCTTGAACTTGAGTCTGACTAAAAAATTTCCAAAAGAGAAACTTAACCTGGAGTTAAATATCATGAGTAACATCTAATGTCTTCACTTCAAGATTAGTGTGACTAAGTAGTAAATAAGTCTCTGAACTCAGAGGTCAGGGGCTCAAGGAAAAACGGAGTAACCTGAATGTGAATAAAAGTTTTATTTTATTTACAGTATATGACATGCAGTCTTATCCAGAGAGACTGATATTGTCTCAGACGAATTGTAGTATTTGTAGTATTTCCCAAGGTAGCCCAGAATATTTGCATTGCTACCCAAGCAGGGACCCAGTCTAAACCCCAGTCTTTAGTGTGTAAGGACATGATGTTATCCTCTACACTATCTAATCACTGGAAATGAGAGTTACAACTCTCTTTTAGAGGTCCACATTGCCTCACACAGGTTTCATTCATTTAACTTTTTACAATAACAAAAAACTTTGAAAAATGGTACTATTATTATTATTATTATTATTATTATTATTATAATTATTATTATTTGAAAAGCTCCTATCACCACTTACTGACATTTTGTTAGGTTATTGCTCAAAATAACCACATTACAGAACACTTTCTTAACAAGGCATTATCTAGTGCAGGAGTCAGCAACCCAAATGTTAAGATGAGCCATTCCTTTAAACAAATTTCAATCCACCTTGCAAGCCACGACATTGTTTGTCCATTTATTTACGTACCGTTTTACCCTCTTGGCTGTAAATATGTCTCAATATGTGCTAATGTCCTAGTGTAGGCTAAAAAATATAATATAAATGAAAACACTGACTAACTTTGCTCTGCTTTAAGCTTCAGGTCATCTGTAGCCACTTTTTTTTTTTTACTACATCACCAGCAGGAAACTTTTCCCAAAAAGTAGAATGGTTTCTTGTAAAATGTCTCTCAATGTTTGAGTTTTTACAAGGCTGAAGTCAGCTTCTCATTCGCCAGCTTCTTGTTTGAATTTTCCTGTTCCACCTTAAATGGTGCCTGAGGTGCCAGAATGTAACTGCTGCACCTTTTAAGGTGGAACGGGAGAATTTAAATAAGAAGCTGGCGAACAAGAAGCTGAGTTCAGCTGCATGAATTTTTAGTGATTGAGAGTTTCTCACTGCAGATTAAACATATCAGAAAACCAGCTGCAGTGCTTACAAAAGCAAATAAGTCCATTCATCTCCAAATTATTGATGTTCGTCTTAAATCTTTCTCTTTGCCTTTTCGTTAGCTAGCTAACATTGCTAGGCAAGACTGTTTTCTGCGTTGCTATGGTGACCAGCAGTCTGCGCACTGATCTTCAGGGTTACAGGGTGAATTAGCAGTTATACATTTACTCCAGCATTTAAGACCATTTACTCCTAAAACTGTTAGAACAATCAACAGAGCTTTATTTTGCTGCAAAGGAGGATTACTTTATTTTCACCTAAAAATCCAATTCTGCTGTGGAGCCACAACAAGGCAGTAAAAGAGCCACCTGTTGATGTGCCTGATCTAATGTCACTACTGATTCGGTGGTGCATATTTAACCTACCAAAATGGAACCTGAACAATGTCAGAGGAAATTAAAACACGATTATCGTACACACCAACCAAGTGCACACTAGTGCAATCTGATGGCAAAATTGCAGGGGCTTGAGCCCCCTCCGGGGTCTATCTGTGCATATACCTTGTGGTAACAAAAGCAAGTATAAGACCGAAGGCCACAATGGAAAATGAGACTCTTTTTGTCTGAACACTTTGAGACTAGACTTTAATGTCATGCTTGAGTCTTAAGACTTGATGGTGAAGATTTGAGACTTTTTTTCTGACTGCTAAACTATGAACTGCTAAACACTGAATCTTTCATCCAGAGTTATTTCAGCCAGCACAATATGGCAAATGAAGACAAGTTTTAGGAAACATGTCTACGTGATATTGTGAATGGTAACTAAGGACCACCTACAAACCACACGTAAACAAGGCAGCCAAATACAGAACATAACCACGGGCAAGCCGACACATGATAATATCAATGCTTATCAGCTTTGGTGTAGAACAGGCACAGCATCACGTCCTATACCCGAAAGCCTCTATATGCATGCATCTATGTCTAATAGTATTGTTTTGTTCAAGAAACATCTGAAACAAGATGAATTTGGTTTAGTTAGACTTAGTATTGAGAAACATCTGGAGCTTAAGGCCAGCACGAGGAGAGTGCTTTTTAAAAGGCTCAGTTTCAAATTATGATGAACTTTGGAGTTGAAATCAATCTCTCGTTAAGTTGGGCAATTTCCTCCCCTCATTAAGCATGGAGAATGCAAAACAGGAATGAACCTATTGAAAATGATCACTATGATGACACAATAAGACTGCTGCTTTTCCCATCTCCATTAGGACTCTCTCTCTCTCTCTCTCTTTCACACACATACACACACACAAACCTCATCAAGACAGTATGAGAGAAGATTACATTAGTTACATTCTCTCTCTCTCTCTCTCTCTCTCTCTCTCTCTCTTAGTATCTCTCTTTCTATGCTAATCTAAGCTCTACTGTGTTCCATCACACTGACAGTACTGTCTTCAAAGTGCCACAAGTACACACACACACACACACACAGTGCAAATGTCTGTTTCTTGTTTTCATTCATTACTCTCTCTCTCTCTCTCTCTCTCTCTCTCTCTGTATCTCCCTCATTGGTGATTTCTTCAAGTGGGACATGTTCCTGGATCTCTTTGTTGTTCCTAGAAAATCCTTTTTAACCAATCACTGCCATCAGATGTCATCATCATGTCTCATACACATCACACTGCCCAGTACTCTTTGTTTATCAGCGCATGTATCTGTATACACATTTAAAAGACAAATGTAACCTGGTGTCTGATTGGAATGTGTCTGGATCTAGCTGTTCTGATCCAGAGGTAGTTGAGCACACACTGTGATCAGATCTCCGTGTGTGTGTGTGTGTAAACGCAATACGACCAGCTTGGCTACATTCACGGCATAACATCATGTTCATTCCACCCACAAATTTCAATATCCTTCCCTCCTCTCTTGTTACATTTAGGCATCTGCATGTGATTTGAAACATTACAAGTTGAAAAGCAATTTGCCACCTGTGAAAGACAGTACACAAATCTCCTACCACTGCTGGCAGCACTTTTAACCCATAATTTTCTTTCGACTGTGCTTCAGTGTGGCTGCAAAGCAAAATGTAAGCAACTGTATGCAACATAATGTATGTCTTTTTTCAGTGGTGATTCTAGGACTGTATGAATAGGATGGCCTGTGGACGGCCAAAGCAATTTCAGGGGGTTCAAAGTCCATAAACCCATATGACCGAGAACATTTGGTTCAAAAATGATCAAAAAAGAGGAAAGAGTGCGATTAAAGCTATCGGAGCTGGAGTCGTATTACCTGGGGAGGTGCTGCAATTTTAGTGTTTACCGAAGACATCTGTGGTTTTAATCCAGTATAAATCTGCAGTGTCTGTGGTTTTTACAAGTCTGTTAAATAATAATTCCAGAGTGAATTACCTTATACAATTCATCAAACTTGGAGCTGCCTCAGTAATAATAGTACTGTTCAAATCAACATCACAGTGATGCAACAACAAAACCTTTTAAAACATTGCAATAACAAAACTTGGATTTGACCCAGTTCCTTAATCCTCAGGTTTATGACCAGACTACTGAAGCCTGCAACAATTAGGTGTATATTCCCTCCCATGTGCTATGATTATGCACAATCATTTTGATTTGCTGTGTTAATGAGTGTCACCTCAGACTGAAATGGTTTGTAAAGTCTTCTCCCTCATTTGGTGTTGTATTTTGTTTTTTTTTTTTTGGAGCCATATTTGCCATTTGGCTGCACAGTGTGTTGTAATCTGGAAGTGTGGTGCCTGTTGCATAATGCTGACGTAAATGTCTGTACGATGATGTGTCGATCTGGGCTATTTGAGATAATTTGGGGAAATTACAAAGATCCTTTATCTTGTACAAACCGGCCAGTCAAATCCCACACAAAGTACATAACCGGACCTCCTCTAATAAAATCAATCCAGCTCAAATAGCGCTTAAGAGTGGTTTGTTGTTGTTTACTGAAAAGCTGCTTGAGTAATTGAGCTACTATTTTTCTGAAGATATTTCCGAGTTGACTTGGCTACTTCATGAAAAAGAAAGCTAAACATCATGTACAAAGAAAACTAAAGCCAAACACGCAATTACCTGAGGAAAAAAGTGTTGAGTGCTGAGACCACAGTACGCTAGTGCACATTTACACATCTTACTGTAAACTGTGTAACGCACCAAGTTGGTATTAAGCTTCATTTGGTGGATGGTAGGTGATTATATAAGACTTCCTAGTTTATCTACCCCAGTGCAGAGTTTGTTACTGTTTAAGTCTATTTTCTGATGTGGCCTAAAAATATAAAACAAAAAGAAAATCCAGATTGTTTGATAAAAACTTAAAATAATGAGTAGATTACTTAATTTACTTAATTATTTCACTTAATGAATACATTTTTAGTAACAGTTGTACTGCCCATTAGCTCATTGAATGTTACATTAATAGGTGACAAACTCAACAGACAGTAAGCATTACAAAAAGACTCCAAGGTGTATTCATTCACTGATACCTGTATAGTACATTTCTACCATTAAAATCATTAGCAATACCAGCAATTTATCCAGTTTTGATTTTGTTAACTTTAATATATTCCTCTGATAATCATAATGTTTATTTTTACTTTATTTAAAATAATGTAACACAGTTTGTTTTCATCTCTCACACAGTTAAAGACAAACAGAAAGATAACCTGAAAGCCAGGCTGTGATCTGTGATGAACTGACAGAATAAAGTATCACCTGTAAGGGGAGACTGAGGAGTAAATATATCTTTTTACTAAATTACCCTCCAGTTGCATCAACTTTAAGGTTTTGTCAACAATCAGAATCAATGATTATCTGAGTTTTACAGCACAACACGTTTAAATTCTGTTCAAGTGGCTCTCTGATTCCTCTATTGGCTCATTTCTTATGTGAACGTCCTAAGACAAAGGAACTTGTTAAAAACAAACAGAACATAAAAAACAAATCTGAGCTCAACATAATTATTGTCCAGAGTTTATGGAGAACCTGTATTAGAATAGATGTCTTGTATCACAGACTTACATGGCCACATACCTCCAAAACTGTATGGACTGACACTTGTGTTAGCTAAAGTAACTAAAAGGCACTTGTAATAAAACAGAATAGCCACCATTTTATTCAAAAACGACAAAGTAAGAAGAAAATAGTAAAAGAACACACAGTACCTGTTTAGCTAGGATTAGTGAGATAGGATTACCAGCTGGTACTACTATTATGCTTCAGGGTGGAAGCTGAGTTGTGGAGGGTGGAGATTTTGAGAGGCAGATTTGGCAGCTGATAATAATGCCTAAAATGAAGAACTGATCCTCTCTCTTTCTCCAATAAACTGGACCTGAGTATGTGAGTGGTGCAGAATGGAAGCGGAGCGGCGTGATTTTGCCCAGAGTGCGGAGGGGCTTTATACAAAGTCAGAGCCCCGGTGTTCTCTCTCACCCTGAAATCACTTCAATAGTACTCCATCCCATGAGCCAGACACTCTTTTCTCCAACACAGACTACATCTGCGTGACATGAATGATGTGGCAGCGTGACTGCTACAGCTCTCACACAATGCCTTTTTATACACAGTTTGTGCTGCGTAACTGTTCAGCAGAGCTATTCAGGAAACTCTGAGCAATCACAACAAAGTTCTACAGATATTACACACACTTAGTTTTGTGTTGTCAATTTTGTGGCAAAAATGATAAAAGAAAAATGTTTGTGTTAAAATGATGTGCATTTTCCTTCGGCAGTTTTCTGGCTTGTGATTGGACAGTCATTTCAAACATATGCCTAATGAAAAGGTTGAAGTGAGCAAGGAGTGAGAAACAGACAACATGGAGCAGACTTAGAGTGCAATGAATACCAAATGCTTTAAATGAGGAGCGGAAATGTCTAAACTGGATGTCTCTGAACTCATGAGGGCTGAAATGTTTTTGTGGTTGGGAGCTGTTTTGATGGGCTTTCAGAACTGAATTTTTAAAATTAATTTCTTCTTATTGTATTACGAGCTGATACACTCACTTATTTTTACTCTGTAGTGGATATTAAAATGAATGTAGTGAAGTAAAAGTATTTTGTCAGATAAAAAAGGAAAAAAAATGTACTCAAGTACTGTAACTATAGTAAATGTAATTCATTAATTTCCACTACTGTGCAAAACTCTCTTATGTCATGCGCTGAACTACTTTCTCCTGGTTGAGTGAGTGGAAGCATCTAATCAGCCAGTTACATGACAGAACATTTGAAAAGGCACCTGCAGTGGCAGTGCCACCCATGGTACCCCTCTGGCTATGCCTCTGCTATTTTTTCTCTGTAACTTACATAGCTTAACATGCTTTGAATTGCAATCAGAATGTTTCATAAAGCACTAAACACAGCATAGCCTGTATAGGCTACACCTACTCTTGCTCCAGCTCTACACCACCCTAAAAATGTGACTAGTGTGCAAGGAAATGACATCCGATCAATATCTAAGTGCAGAGAATATCTTTGAATGGGGCAATTGTAAACACACTTTGTCTGAACTGGATGGTGATCTGATCACTGTTAATGCCAACTGTAAACAAGACCTAACTCTCATTATCTTAGCCATCTAAAAATCCCTCCAAATCATGCTGTTTTCCAGAGCTGAAAAGCACCGGGTCACTCTGCATTTCAGTTCTTAACTTGATTCTTTGAAAATATTATATCACAGCCTCTTTCACCATTCATTTAAATGAGGACTCATTAAACACATATACGAACTACTAAGAGGGCTTAAATAATTGTCTGCAGATAAATTTGATCAATGAACCAGACCATTGTATTTCTGGTGAAATGAGCTCAGAAGTGGTAGGAGTAGGAGGCACACTGATGACATCAGATGGTAGGAAGTAGTTAAAAGTAACATTAGGAACAATAAATAGACATTAATCCAGGAACATGTCTTACTTGAAGAAAGGTAGTGATCTTTTTTGTACCTCTAGGCCTTTTCTGTTTCTCAGTACTCATGTCTTTAGCTTTTACAATTTCTTTCCATGTGGTAACTAATACGTTCCAGTTCTACTGGGAGGACTTCACTAAACACTTTCTGTGCTGGCCAAAAGACATGTTCTTCAGCCTGATCTCCCAGAGATGTGTGGATATAATAAGAAGTATTCATTACAGTGACATTAAGTGAAATAAATATACCAACATCAACTGATATTTATTCCATATCCCATAAATATAGCTTCTTATTTTGACCTAACCCTTTGTAGATGCTTATGCATGGAACTCACTTATGTAAAATCGTCTTTCATTGTGGCAGATATCAAAAAGTTGAAGAGCAGGAGGTCACAAAAAATCACAAAAATATTCAGAAAAATAGCCAGCGCAAGCGTAAAAGATGGTGCACAAGTCAATTAGGATGTCATAACAACATGTGCTAACCATCCATATCAGATAAAGTTCCAGCGACGTGTTCGGCACTCCACGCAACACACACATTTCACCACACTTTGTGAGAGCTCCCACAGGGGACCCGTTTGATCCTGTGTTCCAAAGACACACGCTAACACTCATGCACACACACTTACGCACACACAGAATGACACATCTGGGTTACTGGCAATTTTACAAGAGCTTTACACTCATAACATTGACATCTTTAGGTGAATCTGGTGGCAAGGTCATGACTTATAGTGAGAGTTCTGCATTAGAGTTTGAGTTAAGAAGAAAAAGAGTGTGCAGAGCCAGCCTTTCATCATTGTCTAACGGCTCTAACAGCAGTGTTGGGGGTAATGCAGTAAGGAGTAACATGTTACAGTAATGTTACTTTTTCCTATAATGAAGTAGTACAACATATTATGGTTCAAATTCTTATAATCACTTTACAGTTACTGTTTTCATAAGAATTATGTTACTTATGTTATACTTGTATCTCTAATACAGCAATATTAAGTATGCATATAAAACATATATTTCCTCTATATAGATTATCCATACCTATCCTTGTGATATCCAGAGGTGAAAGGTGTGCTGAAAATCTGTCTGTAAGCAAGAGTATTGATAGTTTACTTGAGTACAAGTAACATATTAATAAAAGTAATTATTCAAGTTGGAGTAAATAAGTTGTTTATTGAAAAACTAATAATTATGTGCAACTGTTTTGTAAATCCACCATCAGAGGTGACTTGGCTACTTCACTGGAAATAATCTGTACAAGCAAGCAAAACATGATATTACATGAAAACTGACTCTTAAGTTTATTGTTCTTTCCTCTAACTTGTTTATATTACTCTGCAATGGTTAATAAAATGAAAGTAGAAGTACTTCATTACTAATTAACTCAATGTGAGCAGCATGAGCACAGGAAGTGCTGCAAACACAGAAACAACTGGTTTAACATGAAACCAATGGATGGTTATGCTGAAGAAGAGAGAGTCCCAACATGAGAGGCCAGACTTGATTTTCAGAAATGGTTCTGCTTTTACATTTCATTATCAAAGAGCCATTTCTACTGGCTAGTTTTGTAATAACACCATCAGCCATTCATCATTTTGACCAGCATAACTGGTTACGTTGAAAAGCAAAGACAGAAACAGGCCATTTAAATTATGTTTACTGTGGTAAGTACTGAAAGGACTTTTAGGTTCCCCTCATACTTTATAGTTGGTACAGATGTGTATGGTTTAGAATAACGCATAACGCTGTTGTCAGAAGAAAAACCTTGTATCTCCAAAATGGTAACTTTACAGGAGAAGGAAAAAATCTACTTTACTTTTAATGTAAGCCAATGGAACCAGACGTTTTTCCAAGTCATTTTGGGTCGTTTCTTTTAGTCCATTCATCATGAAATTTACACACAATGTAAGGGGTAACAGGTATTTTCAAATTATGGCAAAAACTGAAAAATGGCAAAAATGGAGATATGAGGTTTTCTTCCGACAACAGCGATAAGCAAAAAGTAATGAGTAATGAGATTACTTTATCCTGGAAGTAATAAGTAATGTAATCCCATTACAACCTGAGAAAAGTAATGAGTAATTTGTAATGGATTACATTTTTGAGTTATTACCCCAACACTGCAACATACATACATACATACATACACACACACACACACACACAATCTTAGCCAATTAACTCAGCTTAAGTGAAGATCTGCTACTCTGGGTTCATAAGTTCATGTCTGGTAGCGTCATGTCAGGTCACAATCCAAACCTCAAATCAGCTCAGAGCTATCTGGAAAAAATTATACACAAAATAAATATCAGATGTGTGTACCTCTCCTTCTTCCTGTGCTTCCATCACAGCCTCTTACTGATGACTGGGCAGCAAAAACTTCAACAACAAAAAAAAGAAGTTATGAACTGAAAGTTCAGACATTTTTCTGGATGGACACTGAGGAGGTGTCACTAATATGAACTGCTTGAGCAGGGCAGCCAAGGTCCCCCTGCTTGTGATTTCACTGACTTTCTCCACAGCTCCAGGAGAAAGAGCGCTAAGCTGATTAGCATTTCACCACAGGTCTTTTCCCTTTCCTTGGACGCAGGGTTCCTTTTGCGTCTGGCCGACCCTGTGGTTATCCCGATCACCAGATTAAATGTTCCTGGTTATCCTGAGAACATTTAATCTGGCCCTCCTGATGGAGCCAGGTGTCACAATGAAAAGAGGTAGCTGGAATCCTGGCCCTTTGCTGGTCTTGCTGACTAGCACCAAATACATGCTGATGGACCCAGTAACCCAAACCACCCCGAATACTGGAGTGAGGTTCCAGAAGTTCTGGTCTGTGATTATGATTCTGAGTGACAGCTGATAATGTTATGGCATGGACATTTCCCCATTTTGTGGCAGTTTGAAGAAAGAGGAGCAGACAAACTGATCCAGTTAGCCTACAGCTCTTGGGGATTACTCATAACTGGTGCTCCATGTGATGCTGGAGTTCAGGGATAAGGCCCTTAGTACACTTTCAGCAAAGAAGGATAATTCATATCCATTTAGACCAGAGGTCTAATTGGTCAAATTGGGTCCTTCCATTAGTTTTATCTCTCTTCAGACATCTTGCTAATTAGATTGAATATGGTGCATTTAATACGACAGCATGCTAAGCTTTGCAGTTCTGTTCTTGACAATTTAGACAGTATAAGTTGAGTATTATTTATCCATTTCATCCTAAATAAGAAAAGCAGCTGGTCATGCTTCACTCTTTAATGTACAATTAATAACCTGATTTCTCAATCCTGTTGACACATTTACTTTAAAATTGATGTAAATCATGAAGCAAATCAATAATAAGTCCTTGGTGATCTCTATATCCACGTGTGCATGCTCACTCAGAAATCGGTACATCCAGTACAGTACTTCTTCAACACAGTGATAGGAAACATGGAGATACATTGTTTCTTTTGGACATGCACACACCCCAACTACTCTGGAGGCAGAGTTGAACATGATGTTGCCAAAGTCTCTGAATGTATTGTCGATGACAAAATAAATTACTGAAAAGAATATTAGCCTAAGTTTGGGTTTTTGTGAAATATTTTTATTTGGTTTGGTTGGTTTCACATTGCAGTTGCTAAAGTGCACCAAAATGCACATATGGATCTCTGGCAGTTTTAATAAAGATTGACTTCTAATAAGAATTTTGCATTATAATATGAGCTAAGAAAAAAAGTATGCATGTTGCTTTCTCCTAATGAAGTAGTGTAACACATTATGCTTTCAACTTTTATAATCACACAACAGTTACTGACTTCACAAGAATTAGGTTTGTTATGTTACTCATTTATTTGTAATATGGCAGCATTAGCCGCTATGCATTTAAATATAAGTTTCCTCTACATAGATTATCCAAGCCTATCCTTGTGATAACTAAGAGTGGAAACAATACTGAACATCTATACTTAAGCAAGAGTACTGTTACTGTAGCGATAACTTCTTTGAGTAAAGGTATTAAAAAAGGATATTACTCTATTAAGAGTAAACTTATAAAGTAATTTATTGAAAAGCTAGTCATTTTGAGTACTTTGAGTGAGTATTTTATACATCTGCCATCACAATCTGAAAGTATTTCTAAGGTGACTTGGCTACAATATTGGATATAATTTGTACAAACAAGCAAAACATGATAGTACAAGAAGAAAAAACAAGAGTCCTGAGTCTGAGTACAGTATCTGAACACAGTATACTGTGTAAGGCACAAGGCTTCCATCTATCTGTTTCTAACACGTGGGAATTTGACAGTGATTCAAGGCAAGCTCAATGTCTAGTTGTATCACAATCAGAGTGATAAAAATAAACCTCATTTGATTTATTTGTCTACGACTGAATTATTCAATTACAAGTCAATTTGAATTGAACCAGTCAGGTTGCTGATGCCTGGTCCAAGCTATCAAAAATACGTTCTGTGGACCAAGTGACAAAATCAAATGCATTGCTATTACTCATGGCGTTATTAGTAGTTGCTGCAAGAACAATATGAGTATCTGTAAAGAGTCAATTGATAAAACAGACTGATTCTGCGGGTGGTACAGTACTGATTTGCACTGAAATAAACATGCCTAATGCTGAATTTCCTCTAAATTTGTTAGGTCTGCATCAAACACGATAGGTTTTGCTTTAAGTTTTCCCCTGTAATTTCCATTCACAATAGATTTGGGTTTTAGAAAGTAACTTAAAAGCAAAGTAATCAGCAGTTAGAATACTTTTCAGGAAGTAACAAGTAAAGTATCCCCAGTTTGAGAGAAGTTATTAATAATTTGTTTGACTTTTTTTGAGTAACTACCTCAATACGGACAAATAGGTAATCCACTTTCTGTATGAAATACATTAAAATGTGTATTTGATGCCATAATTTGGGGTCACTGTCTGAACCTTTAGTGACCTCACTGCCACTGACTGAACAGATGACTTCACCAGTCATGAAAAGGCATGTCAGAGAAGGCATGTCAGCATGCTCCTGAGTGTCACTCTCTATCTCTCTCACTCCCTCTCACACACACACAATGCGAGTATCACTTATGATGAGTTCATGGTAACTCTGCGGCACGTCTTGGGCAGCTGTTAAATTAATATCCATAAATTAACAGTGATGATAAAAAGCTGGTGTGATCATCATGGAAGATGAAAATATCAAATGTCACCCCTCGAGGGAAAACCCTTCACAGTGCTCACACACCCTGAGAGACATCATGATGTGGAACAGTTCTGCCTGCTTAGAACAGCTTGTATCCTCTTCACCTCTGGATGAAAACATGTAGAGGATGTACTGATAAAACGTTTAAAGCCAAAAACTTAAACATTTCTGAAGGCAACTCATTCTGTGCTACTAACACTTCTCATACAACAGTTAGCACTCAAGATTGTTTCTTGATTTAAGTGGTATCAGTTGTCATTAAGCACCCCTGAATATGTAATTGTGTTCTATCAGGGGCATCATGAAATCATTACTCTATCTATACTATCCATGTGTGTGTGTGTGCACGCTAGGTGGGGGCTATAATGTGGCAGAACTGAGTGTTTGGAGAATAATAAGGCAGGAATTCTGAAATGTGTCATTGAAAATAGGGAATGCGCCTCGCAAAGTATGAAATTAAAATCCTTTGTATTCATTTCAAACTGTTTGGATTCAGTTGACAGTTAATGTGTTCCAGAAGTGTTTCATAAACAGTACAGACCCTGACCCCTCACTGCACTGTTCTAGAACAACTGGTGTCAAAGCTCTCTCTTTGTTGTCCTGACATGGCTGATTGGGGCTTTTTGGATGGCAATGTTTATATCATACAACATTTCATTACAAGTTTCGGATTAAACGCCAGAGTCAACAAGCACAGAGTCCAGTTAAACATCCCAGATATCCAAGTTCTTAATTGTTTATTTACACTCTAACTACTCTGAAAATGTACAGTAACTTACTGGCAGCAGAGTTTCCAGATAGTTACTGTAATTATAATTTACTGCACTTATACTGTAATGTTTATTTACAGTATTGACATAATGTACTGAACTATTAAAATGCAGTATTAAACTGTATTTTTTGAGACAACAGTATTACACTAACCAACAATACATCCTTTTCAGAATATTATATTAATGCACATACTTATTGGGAAATTAATGAGTAGCAGTTTAAAATTTTCCATTGAATTGCATCTTAAATACTTTAAAGAGTCAAAAATCCTAAAAAGAATGAATTGTTTCAGTTCACTTCTTTCAGTTCAGTTCTTTCAAAAGCTAACATGCTCCTCTAATATTAGTTATAGTTATTTGTAAAGAGTCAATTGTTAAAACAGACTGATTCTGCGGGTGGTACAGTACTGATTTGTACTGAGATAAGCTTGACTAATGCTGAATTTCCTCAAAATTTGTTAGGTCTGCATTAAACATGATAGGTGTGCCTTTAAAGTTTCCCCTGTAATTTTCATTCACAATAGATTTGGGTTTTAGAGAGTAACTTAAAAGCAAAGTAATCAGCAGTTAGAATACTTTTCAGGAAGTAACAAGTAAAGTAACCCCAGTTTGAGAGAAGTTATTAATAATTTGTTATGAATGACTTTTTTGAGTAACTACCTCAATGCTGACATATAGGTAATCCACTTTCTCTATGAAATACATTAAAATGTGTATTTGATGCCATAATTTGGGGTCACTGTCTAAATCTTTAGTGACCTCACTGCCGCTGCCTGAACAGATCACAAAAGTCCATAAATATACTTGAACTTTTACATGCTTATTTTTATGTTGTGCAGTTTGTATGAGGTAAGCTAGCAAATTTGCATGCTATTAAAAATAGCTTTCTAGTGTTAACTAGCAAGGTTAATGTTAACTAACTTTATCACTATGTATAATTTGTTGTATTTATCTTGGTTCAGAGATATTAATGCAGCTCAGTTAGCTCTTTTAACATTTACATAATGGAAAACTGAAAAACAAAATTAAGATGTAGTTAAGATAATGGCCCTTAGTATTTTTGGTGCCTGGGTTTACAGTAAAGCTGATCATACTGTACATTTTGATGTATTATTAGTATATTGTTACAATAATTGTATAGTACGCATACATTAAAGTGTTTGGTGCAATATAATCTGCCTGCACTGTAAATACTTTTTATAATTCAACCTGAGATGCTGTGTAAAACTGTAAAACATATTTAAAGTATCATATTAGCTTAAGCACATTATTGTATAAAATAATTTTTCACAGTGTAGTTCTGGGATGGACCATGAGACCTGCTTTAAACTACATTTTTCATAGAACTCTATGTCCAACAAGAACCATCCAAGAACCTTTATTTTTAAGGTACACACACACACACACACACACACACACACACACACACACACTCACTCACACACACACGCTTTCAACTCTCACTGATTTGAGCAGAGCAGAAAAGCCTACATCCTTAACCGTTTAACAAATTACAGTGGTTATGTCTCACTGTGGTTTACAAGGCACCTTATCAGGTCTTATGTCTCTATATGAAACTGTGGTCAAAAGAGACTTGAAAAAGTACGCTCATGGGACATCAAAAGCCAATAGCCCATATGTCTGGAGTCTACCTAAGGGTGGGCGCACTCCAAAACGGATCTTATTGCTCGGTCTCTGCCTCTGGCTTCAGTTGTGGTCCTGTTCGTTAAAAATAAACTCTCCTGGGCTTCTGGAATTGGTTTGATTAATATGATTTCTAAAGGCAGTGCGGAAGCCTTGGCTGAATTAAGGTTTTCATTAATGTAGCTGTCTCCTCTGCTGGCAGGTGCCTTCTAACAGAGGAGCTTTCTCTCATTGCTTTCTCTCCCTGCACTCAAAACACATGTTTTATATCCATGTTCTCCAATGAAGTTATGAAATATTCTGCGGTTCTGATAGGCAGCCAAGACACATTTTAGTGAAGGAGGAGAGACACGAGTGCTACGTCCACATGCTAGAACCTCAAAGATGAGAAGAACATGAGGAAGGAGAGGATGAGGAGGTGCAGCAGATTCAGTGAATAAGAATAATGGAAAACAGAAAATGATGGAAAGAGAAGAGGAAAATAGGAGAGAAAAGAAGAACTGAGATGGAAAGCTGAAGGACAGACGGAGGGAACAGAAGATGAAGGAGCTAGGGAGAATGGAGGAAAACCTCAGCAATTTTATCCAGTCATCTCTGCAAGGGTCAGGCTGGGTGCTGTAATTGGATTCATATTCGCGTGCGTGCGATAGGCCGATAGCATCTACAGGGAGCCGCCATGCTGAGTGTTGGAGAGGAGGAGGGAGGGAAGAAGGGATGGAGCAACAGGAGAGAAGGGAAGGTGTGTGTTAACCTGAGGAAGTGATCTTGATCCTTGCTGGGCTTCTGATACTGGAAACCTCCCAAAGGGCCAGTACAGGAACTCTCCTTCACCTCCATGAAGCACCCAGCATTACTGTTCCTGTTTACTGATACACACACACATGAATAATGTGTGTATATATATATATATATATATATATATATACACACACACACGATACATATGTACCTGTAAATAATGGTATAAGTAATGGCTCAAAATGTCTTGGAAAACAAGTCTGTTTCCATTGACTTACATTGAAAGTGAAGTAGGTTTTTTCTTTCTCCTGTAAAGTTTTGGAGATACAAGGTTTTGACAACAGCGATTTATACATGTACACATACAGGCATATTATGTCAAAAATTCAAAAAGACAAAAATGAAGATACGAGGTTTTTTTCCGGCAGTAATATCATTATTCGTAGTGCAATTATGTGTTACTAATAACAATATTGTACAACATAGTTATATGTATGTAACTACCTATATGTAAACAACTATTTATATATAGCATTTATAGCAAATCCTAACCCTAACCTTAACCTCAGTTACCAGAAAGAAATATGTCTACTCTTCAATAAAAAATAAATAAATAATATTTTGTAAGAAAGCCCTTTAAAAGGTCAGGTTCATTATGTTGTTAAATCAACCTGTTTTCTGTTTTCCTGATTTTTGTCCTTAAAATGTACAAAAACAAACACACTTGTGCTCTTCCACTGAGAGAGCCAGGCAGATGGATTGGATCCAGATGATGTTCAGCATGGAGAGGACGTGAGAGAGATGGAGCACATGGAGTGAAATCTCACCATCTTGCTCATCTGTGTTCTTTTATGGGAGGTTGCCAGATTTTTGATACACACTAGCAAAGCACCATATCTTAATTGTGTCTGAGTAAGCACCATGAGAT
The DNA here is from genome assembly GCF_904425465.1 of Colossoma macropomum. Classification (NCBI taxonomy): domain Eukaryota; kingdom Metazoa; phylum Chordata; class Actinopteri; order Characiformes; family Serrasalmidae; genus Colossoma; species Colossoma macropomum. The sequence goes on along the minus strand of NW_023495247.1, from coordinate 684,359 downwards.
TTGTGCAAATTAAAAGCCAGTATCTAATTTAACCCCTTAAACACTAATATTATTATTCAAATATTGAGGCCTATTCTCCATAAATCACTGATCTGATGACCACTAAGAAGCTCTGAAAAAACCATAAGATGTGCAGTTGAAAGAGAGGAACTGAAGCGTGGGCCTACATACAGGACTTTAGGGAAGGGTTTAAGGGGTTTAAAACTTCTTAAACGCGGAGCACTATGTTCTATTTTGTTCTTACTGTCAGAGCAGCAGAATGCAGGGTGTCTCTTGGATGACCTTGGCATTTTGGATGAGTGAGAGTGTGTGAAATAGGATCAGGCAGTAAGTGGGGCAGCCCTTGGGAGGGGTCCTGAAGGGATGTTGTCTACGGGTGTGAACATGAACAGACTTTACATCAGCAGCTGCTCTAATCAGCAACAGATATGCAGGCACCTGGACTATACATGCACACATTCACTCACAAGTACCCACATATTGTAGGGTTGGCGTAGAAGAAGACGCAGAAAACATAGCGCATATAGAAGAATGCTCTTTTATTTAGAACAGGCACTTCACCAGGCAACAAGCTCAACACAAAACCCAGGGAGAAGTAACACAGGAGGCCATGACATGTGTGGAGGATGGACACATCAACACACTGTGAACCCACTCTCCTCAGTCACAATTACTCTAAACAACACAACTACACTAATAACATCAAAAACAACAGCAGCGGCAGCAGTACCTTTTTAACCTGGGAGCATGGCGTCTCCTGAGAGCTGCTTTGCATGGCCACACCTCCTAAGTTTCTCAGCATAGCCTGTGGTGGACACCACAATATAACATGGCCCACAGGTATTATATACAGTATTTATGGTCACTGTCAGAAAAAAAGTGTGTTTCCAAAATGGTAATTTTACAGGAGAAGGAAAAACATTCCAAACTTTGAATGAAAATTAATGTATATCTTTTGTTCAAGTACTTTTAGTCCATTTATCATAAAATGAAAGCCATAAAGCCAAAAAAATATATATATTTATGAGTACCTATATGTGATAAAAACTTTGTAAGTCTAACACTAAACCTATACACTAACTTTAATCCCAGTTCTTTCAGTGAAAAGAGCTATTGTAAAAAGTAGTTTACAAACTCAGCACCATTTTGCTGGTCCCGAGATTGTAGGTTAACCCTGTTTTTCTCTGTTTTTCCTTGAAAGTGTGCAAACACGCACACAGACACACACACACACACCTGACAGGTAACGGAGAAAATGAGGTATGTCCTCTGTTTGACCTGCCACCTGTTAGAGAGCTTTTCACACAACCTCTATCTGCTCTCAGCACTTGCATCTGCACACACACACACACACACAGACTCATTACATCACCTCTCTCTCTATCTCTCTCTTTGTCACTGTCTCCCACACCCTCAGTATGACTGGACAAAACAAGTCAGGAACATGCATACACTTTCACCTTGGGCAGAATGGCCCAAGTGCAGATGAGTAACAACAAAGTGGTGCTGGCATTTAGCCAGCTACTAATGGATGTGTTTAAATAAACCTGCATGTTTGAACTGTATTATGAATGTGATTTATTTTCCTTGTTGATTATTAATCAGTAAAGATTTGTAATAGAGCTGTTATTGAACTGCTTTATTGATTATGATGACATCACTTTAGCTCTGTGTGTGTGTGCGTAAGTGTGTGTGTGTGAAAATGAGAACATGCGGACCCCTGAGGCTGTACAGATGGACTCTGTGCTTGTCTTCCAAACAGCTCTGTGTGAAGTTGCATCAGCGTGCCACGGGATATGAATCATTCTCACCTCGCAGCACAGTGGCATTTAGGAGAAGTCTCCTACTTCCACTACCTGCTGCTGGGTTACAGCGCCACTGACCCTGATAAGTGCCCTTTCTGGCAGCTTGTGCTCTCATTCTGTTCTATTCACCTGTTCATTAACCCCTTACACCAGGGCTGTCCTGAGTGAGGCCTGCAGGCCAGCAAGCCAGTGAGATACATCACAGCTTATTTTATATTTATCTTTTTATAACAAAACATGGTATGTTATAAAACGTTTTTACCAATTTAATGACACCATACCTTCATCACGAACTGCAAGACCAATCGCCAACATGTTTACATTTTTTTTTTTACTTTTTTTTTCAGAAATTTTTCTGCATCATTGGAACACAGCAGTTGTCTTTTACATTGTGTGGATATTTCATGATGAATGGACCAATAGAAATCCTCCAGAGTTAATTTGGAATAAAATATGTTTACATTGACTTTCATTAAAAGTTAAGAATGTTTTTGCTTTCTCCTGAAAAGTTACCAATTATGAAGATACATGATTTTGTACAGCAACAATATGTAGCTATTAGGTGGCACACTGACATGCTTCATATGTTAGGAGATCGACACAGAGTTTAAAGAATCCAACATTTATCAAGATCAGGAAAGCAAACATGCTCCCAGTTTTTACACATATCATTGGTATCAGAACAGAACCTGCTATCTCCAACACGGTAATGTTAGAGGAGAAGGAAAACACATTCTTAATTTAATGGAAGTTAATGAAACAAGATTTTTGTACTATTTCTATCAGTGTGTTCTTCCCGAAATATTAACACATTGCTAAATGTAACTGGAGTTTTCAAAATGATGCAAAAAAAGGAAACAAATTACAAAAATGGAGATACAAAGTTTTTGACATGTGAAAACTTTAAGCTAACAACCTAGCTTGTCTGTTTTGTTGTTTCGGCTCTTGGCCCAACACAGACATTATACTTTGCCCCCTCCCAAAAGTTTGGGCACTCTGCCTTACAATCTTGGATTATTATTTAGTTATTATTCAACTTAAGACTTGTTAACTAAATCATTTGCTAACTACTATGAAAAATCTATAAATAGATAGTTACATTTTGAAAGAAGTCAAGCTATCTATGCTCCGTCCACAAATGTCTTCTTTTGCAACAATGTTTCTAGGTTGGACAAGCTTTACTGAACTTTGGCCCAAATCTCTCTCAAACTAATGAATTTAGCTTAGAGTTAGGATTAAATACAACATTGAGTTCCCAGTTTAAGATGCTACACTACAAAGCTGCACTATGTTGTTGTGATAAATCATGCTGTAAACCACAGTGAATTTATGGCTGCGCTAACATTAGCTTGTTTACATGACAAAAATGTATGTCCAGTCCTATTTGACAGTGACCTTTCACAAGCATACAAAACAACAATCATTTGAAAATAAGGACACACTCTAAAGAGACATATTTTGCCAAAAACTGAGTTGAGTGCTACAATTTCTCATTTTTTGGTGGAATGAATTTTTCTACAACATTCTGTAAAGTTGTCTAACCTAGCAACGGTTTCCACAAAAGAATGCAAGGGTAGGTCAACTGAAATGTGGCCCTTGCAGTTTAAGAGGTTACAATGGGTTGTGACTTTAATGAGAAATTCAAAAGGAGAGAAAATACTGTATTTGTTTGGCTTGTGCGTATACAGATACGCATGCATTTGATCTCCACTAACTATAAAAGAAAAAATCATCTCTCCATCACTTTGAAGCAGCTTCTCTCAGCTTGGTGCTAAAGGACAAGGGTTAGGCAGGGACAGGAGCAGAATGAATGGCCATGCTAAAGCCCCTGGTGAACTCACCAGGACCCTGAACATGAAGTCATACTCATAGACAGAATGCAGAAAAGACTCGATTGCCTCTGGGCTTCACTCACCTGTCAAATTCTGTTCTTTCATTAGAGTGCAAATGTAAGCAGATGCGATAGCGGGAAAAGGACGCTTCTGTAACGTCTGGAACTGATAAACAGAACCATTAAAGAGAGTTGCAGGAGGCAGCGAAAGAACAAAATTGCAATATACTATCACTCTCCAAAAATCAGGGGTGATTCAGAAACATGTGTGGATATGCTGTGGTCAGCTATTCACAGCTTGGTGTTACGTTCTGTCTGACCATGGCCCATAACCATTGGCTTTTTTCTAAGTGGAATCACACCGATGGGAGCTATTCTCAAAGGACTACTTCAACAGTATTGTATTCCGCAATATAACTATATAAATATACAGTTTTTCTTGATTGCTAAAACACATTTAACGAAACTGGAGTCAACTTAATCTTCATTGTCAAAGCAGAAGTGTTTTTTGTGACTGTGTTAACATGTTCTTATTGCCTTTGGTCAATTTTCAAAAACTTTTACAAAACAACACAGATCTCACAGAAAAACATAAACGTTGATTCAATAACTGTGCAAAACACAAGGAGAACGTGTTGCAACAGCAACATATATATATATATATATATATATATATATATATATATATATATATATATATGTATAAGAAGTGATGCAAAGAAAAAGCATCGTTTTGGCCAGTAAGCCTCTGTTTAGCATCATGTGTTAACTGTTTTGAGAACTCTGAATGGACAAAAGTGTTCAAGCAACTGGGAAAAACTGTAAATATATATAAAACAATTGGTTTTAAAAATCACTGAGAAAACACTTTTTTATTTTTTTTAAATACATTTGTACAGACTGGCTTTCCTTCCAAACTGTCATTTAATCCACTCCCGACACCTGGACCAGCCTCTACTGCAAAAGAAATATGCTCATTATCCTCATCTTACTTTTCATTGACTGACGATTGGATCCCATTATCCCACTGTCCTCATCCAATGTGCTTTTTATGGAGCAAACATCATCACTTTTTCTTATCTTTGCCTGATCCTTCACCAACTACTGGTTGTGGTCTTTTTGGAACAGATTTTTTAGAGGAAACTGCTTCTGAAGGCTTGTATCCTGTTTGTGTGTTTTCAATTTGCAAATAAATAAATATATTATTTGCAAGTGTCCCCCAGTACAATGAACCAACAATCATGTTGGACCTCATCCCATCTGATCATTCTTAAACAGATGCAAGATGTGGGTCTCCGTGACTTCGTAAAGACTGGTGAGCCTAACTGAGCCTGTGGAGACAACAGGAGTGGAGTTTTAGTCATATTTCAGTCATAATAACTGTGTGATGCCTTTTGTCAGCTATTAGATATTATCTTCTGATAGAGGTCATATCATCTACAGTAAGCATTATCTTTACTGTAGACAGGTAGACAGTGTAGACCATATAGAGATGGAGAATGAGAGAGACTAGAAAAGAGAGAGAGAGAGAGAGAGAGAGAGAGAGAGAGAGAGAGAGAGAGAGAGAGAGAGAGTTTAGTGAAGAATGCAGGGCTGATCTGTAAGTAATTTGGCGGTTGGTGCTGCTTTGGTTTATTCATGTCTCTCACAGCCCTGAGGGGGTTTACATCCAGTCAAGCCACTGAGAGACACAGCTGAGAGGAGGGATTTCTCAGAACTGAGAGAGAGAGAGAGAGAGAAAGAAAGAAAGAAAGAAAGAAAGAAAGAAAGAAAGAAAGAAAGAAAGAAAGAAAGAAAGAAAGAAAGAACAATGCAGAATAATAGAGAGGGGTAGAGAAAGACAGAAAGAAAGATAAAAGAAAGTAGAGAGAGAGAGGGAACTTTGTAGAGTAAGAGAGTGAGAGAGAGAGATAAAGAAAGAAAGAAAGAAAGACAGAAAGATGTAGAATAAGAGAGAGCACACATTCGGGTAGAGAAAGAGAAAGACAACAGAAAGTGAAAGAGACAGAAAGAGACTAGAGAGAATGTTGTAGAATGAGAGAGAGAGGGGCAGAATAATAGAGAGGGGTAGAGAGACAGAAAGAAAGATAAAAGAAAGTGAAAGAGGGAGAGAGAGAGTGAGAAATAAAGAACTATACAGAGTAAGAGAGAGAGAGATGCAGAGTGAGTGAGTGAAAGAGAGAGAGATATAGAGTAGGAGAAAAAGAGACAGGTACAGAGAGAGAGAAAGAAAAGGACAGAGACGGAGAGAGAAAGAGAAAAAAGAGAGAGAAGTAGTAAGAGATGAAGAATAAGAGGGAGGTTGAGAAAGAGAAAGAAACAGAGACAGCGAGAGACAAGAGAGATGAAGGCTGTAGAGAAAGAGAGAGTGAGAAAAAAACAAAGTGTGAGAATGGGAGAAAGAAAGAGTAAAAGAAAAAGAAAGTGAGAGAGAATGAAAGAGTGTGTTTGAGAGAGAGAGAGGGGGAGAGAGAGAGAGAGAGAGAGAGAGAGAGAGAGAGAGAGAGAGAATTTATGTCTATGCCAGATTTTAGGCCTTTGGACATAGCACTTTGTCAACACTCCTGAAAAGATAAATCACTCTTTCCTCCTCCTCCTCCTCCTCCTCCTCCTCTTCCTCCTCCTCTTTCCTCCTTTTATATTTTTCTTTTGTCACTCCATTGCTTTGTCACTGATGGAAGACATACCGAGCTTTAATCCCATGTTTTTCCTCACATATTGTAACATTCAAAACAGAAATATATTGAAGCAGAGTCATCATCACATCAATAATCAAAGCAACAGACACAACCACAGAGCAAAGGAGAGAGAGATAGAGAGGGAGAGAGAGAGAGAGAGAGAGAGAGAGAGAGAGAGAGGGAGAGAGAGAGAGAGAGAGAGATGGATCAATTCCTTTCTGATCTTTCTATAGTGACAGTGCAAATTAAAGTGCAACTGGTTAAGAACAATGCAGCATTACTGATATTCATCATTTCATCTCTAAAGCTCATACGGCCGTGGTGTTTCTCTTTTCTTTCTTTTCTTGCATTGGTTTGTTTAGTTCATAAAAGAGTATGGGGTGAATTAACATCAAGCAGAAACAGAACAGTGTGCATGTGCTGTCCATGTGAAATGTTAAAAGCTCTAAAACACTTGAGTACATGGATGGACGTGTCACAGAACTGAACTCAGAGATTACAGACAGACAGATCATGCCACAGTTTCTCAGCCTTGGCTCAGTCCCCTCTATGTCACCATTTCATTCAGTGTCCTCTATTGTTCCATCTCAGAATTAGTGTTAGAACATTTCAGTGAGGATTTTTTTCATAAAAAGATCAGTGAGGTCAGGTACTGATGTTGGATGATTAGTTCACAAACACCCTTCTAACTCATCCTAAAGACGGTGGATAATGATTCTAGAGAACACAGATCCACTGTTTGACAGCCTTATGCTGGGGGGCTTCACATCCCTCTAGGCAATGTTTGTCTCTGGGCATTGTGACTTATCATGTGTGGCTGAACCAGAGTGTCCCATTGTTTTGACAGTGCTTTTCTATAGACATTTTACAAGCTAAGTGTGCACAATTGAACACCTGTGTCAGCAATGAGGAAACCTAAAAGTATTGAAATCACTGAATAGAAGGAGTGTCTGGATACTTTTTCCACATTTGTGGACATGTTTGGACAGTGTCATTAGGTTTCCCTTGTCTTTCAGCTGTACTAGTAGATTTTGGCCTAGTGTTTTGTTAAATTCATGATAAACTTGAAGGGGAGTTTAAGTAGGTAAAAGTCAGTAACTTAAACGTTTATTATAATATTCCACTGATTTTTCCAAATTTCTGCATGATTAAATGGCTAAGCAATAACGAAAGTCATTCAGAAAGATTTGATCTAAAATGCTCCATCCTAGAGAAATTTACCAAGTCAGAATTGTTCACAGCAGCAGTAATAGGAACCAGACGTCTGAAGAGTCTAATGCCTCTAAGAACTACATCACAGAAAGTTATTACATGAAATGGTTATGAATATGCTGCCTAATGTCTGAGACATTGTTCTGTGATAGTTTTGCGATAAGATTTTAGCCTTTTCTTAAATGTTTTATTTTCTAAAACCCAGTCATGGTGGAGGGGTACATGCAGGGTGCTGTACGGAAAAAGTCCCCAAAGAAAACTTGTTTTTTCAAATGTACCATTATTTTACCATCATCAACATTACACATAAAAACTCAGAAAACATGTGTAGGTTCACTGCTGGTTTTGTATGGGAAATGAAATTCTTCTGGTTCCTATCACCACCACTGTACAGAAAATCAGACTTGGTTAGTTTCCCTACAGCGAACCATTTCACATCAATCCACTCCAAATGACTTGTTTAGACCTCAGTGACTGAATTAGGCAGGCATTTTGAAAAATCAGTGGAATTATCTTTTAACTTGCACTTGTATCTGCTCACTTCTTCTCTTACACTTCTTGTCTAATGTATGAAATACTGTAGATACACTGCAAGCATTTTGCAGTACAATATACAGTATTATAAAGGCAGTTTATTCATCACTAAAGTACTGTAAAAATACAGAACTGAATTGAAACTGTCATTTTACAGCTTTAACCCCTTTTCACAGGTGCAAAAGCATAAAATGCAAGAAATGTTTATGATGAAAATATATATTTTTACAAAACTGGAGGCGAGCTGGATATTTGTCTTTGCAGGCGTTTAAGGAAGTCAACCAACAGATTTTTATTGAGTTTTGTATTGTGCTAAATTGTATAATTTATACCTCAACAAAAGCCGCAGTTCAGTTTTATCTTGGTCTTGGGATCTTGGGATCTTTGTGGAGAGATATGAATTATTTTCATGGCAGGAGGTTCATTTTACCCATCATTGCACACTAGCAGCTCAACACAGAGCCACTGCATTTCATACCCAGACAGCCAACAGTGTCCTAGTTAATCTGCTAAAAATATTGACTAGAAAGGGCCACTAGGGGTCTACAAAACGAGGTAAAAATCATTGCAAACTATTATAAACACATCTTATGACAGCTCAAGAGTACCAAAATGTAAAACTACACACTTAAAAATATGGTTCTTTAAGGGCTCTTTAGTAAAGAAAACGTTCTGTACACAACCATGACCGCTCAAAGAACCTTTTGTATGACTAAAGGGTCCATTGCATGGTGAAATGGTTCTTCAGACTGATGAAGAACCTATTTGAACATGGTTCTATATAGCACCAAAAATGGTGCTTGTATTGTTACAAGCTTGACATTGTGACAATAGAAGAACCTTTTTCAAAAAGGTTCTATATGCAGCACATTCTCCATCAATCTGAAGAACCATTTCACCATGCAAAGAACCCCTTTAATAATGCAAAATGTTCTTTGCGTGTTCATGGTTACTGAAGAACACTTGAAGGACCACATTTTTTAAGAGTGTACTGTAAACTAGACCTCTAATTGACATTACAATTAAACATTACAATTAAAGTAGCCAGTCAATTGCCAGAACTTTACTGTACAAAGTCCGAGGTGATGTTTAGTCACTGGTGTGAACTACCATGCTGTAACTCTACAGACAGCTGTGTCACTACCCATAGCAACACCCTAATGATTCACTGTCCACTTCTCTTATGTTTAGACCATCAGAGCCAAACAAAACTACTTCATAGTAGGTTATGTGTTTAATGTGAGCCTGGTTCATGATCACAATAGTGTATTTATTCACAAATCAGAAGGAGGTTTTGGACTGAGGAACTTCTGCTCTCAGCACACATGAAGTTTGATTACAGTTCATGTTCTATTGCAACCTTTGAAAACTATGCTACGAAAGCAACCATCAGTAATCTCATTAGTGTTCACATATTCTCCAGAATGTACGTACAGTGTACATAAACACACGGTCAAGGTCTGTGGTCGGAGTTAGGTTTACTGTATTTCGTCTAACTAAAGGATCTTTTTATCCTTCATCCTTTCATTTTCATCTGACAAACCATTAATCATACATTGGGCAGACTAAGAGGAAATAATTATAGTCATGGTTCTCGGGGTCAAATTTCCCTGAGTTATGTGGTATAGAATTCAAAGGAGTACGTCAAAGTGAAACACTCTTGTTGAGCTGTGATTCAGACGTTGCACAAATCTTAATAGGTGGGGACTTAAAAACCTCTATAACGGTCACCTCCGCCAAATTAGATGATTCATTTCTGTGATAAGGTGTTAAGAGTCTGCTAAATGCTGAAACACATGACGTACCTTGTCCACTTGTCATATTTAAGAGGACATCATGACACGAAAATGAGCTGGACTTTACCTCATAGATATTTACTTCACTCTTTAAACATTACATTTGAAGGTTATTAAAATATAAATCCACAATCTACATTGCAAGAGGTGCTTACGAGGGCAGCATTGTTTTGCCTTGATGATATCATCAGTAGTGTTGCTGACCTCAGTGACCTCTGATGTCATGCTCATCGTGGCTTAGACGCTTACAGAATCGTGAATCAAGCCTGTGCAGCCACCCAGGCAGAACAGAGAGACAGATAGTGTGAAATATGGAGTGGAAAAGAAAGAATATTTTCAGTATGAAATTGCAAACAGCGTATTTCATGCTGTCAGGGATTTGGAAGGAAAGGAAAGGAAAGAAAGAAAGACTGTGTGTCAGGCATTCTCGGAAGGTAGCGGAAACCTTTCTGGCCCAGAGAGACGTTCACTTAAAGGTTGTGAAATATGGTGGAGGGGTCACTGAGGGGGAGCAGACGGGGGTCAGCAGAATCAGACTGACCCTAAACAGACGCAATTACTCATATTACCACGACCACTAACTCTCTTTCAATGCCTGCTCTCACTTTACCTCTTCACCTTTTTTTGTCTCCTGATGTCTCTCTCTTTGTAGCTTCATCTATATCTATTCGGTTGTTCATTCTTCACTGCAAACACTGAAAAAAGTGCATTTGCTTGGACATCATTTCCACATCAATAAAATAAATTACAGCAACAGTCCTGTCTTTCATCAGTTATCTTACTTTTGGCAATAACTGTGTTGATGTAATCTGTTTTTTACGTGTGGAAATAATGCACACATTTCAAACAAGTACATTTAGTGCATCATTTTTTCACTGTACTGCCCCACTGTAGGCTGGGAAAATGTTTTCCTCTTGTTGTAACAATACAAATTCAGTGTGGACCTTCAGGCAGGCTTACAGTGAGCCATTTTTTATGCACTTTTTTAGCTTGATGACTGTGGTTTTGTGAAAGAAATCATGATAATGGCTTCAGCACTTCAGATTAGCACTGATGGCCTAATGGTTTCTGTAAAATAATAAAAAAGTTTGTCATTTTAATTCATTTTTACTTTACATAATCATGAAGCTTTGCAATCATTTTAGTAGTACTCATTTCATTTTAAGGTTTTGCTGGAAAACACCCAACAGGAAGTTATCCAATTAGGATTTGTTTCTCCATGGTATCAAAGTAGTTACAGCCAAAGTATTTCTCCCATTTGTTATGACTTCAGAAGCTGAACTGAAGGCCTAACATGGCAGATTAACTACTAACACATTAAGGAACTGACAGTAGAACCAACCAAAACAGTAGCAGCTCTATTCCAGGGTTCTGTGCTGAACTACTACAGGGTAAAATATATATTATTGTGTTAAAAGCTCCACATAAAACATGAAATGTCTTTTACAAGCTTCAAATGTCAGCATTTAATCAGGAATGGCCAAAAGATATTCATATGAATGGCCGTTAGCTTAGTGCTAACATCAGGCCCAGATCATCCAGTTATGGGCCCCTGGCCACAAATGTTTGGTTAGCCCCTACCTGGCTACGTTTTTGGGTGGTTAGTTGTTTTGTTATGATATAACAGCAAATTAAAGAACATGCAGCACCACAATGGCAGCATGCTGACTGCAGTGCTGGCACATCACCACTATGAGCGACTGCTAGACTGCTTGACAGTTTTAGGTTTACTGCTTTTTCTATATTTATGCACATTTAAACTGTCTGATTGTAACTGATGTCATTTCCTTTGGGGTTAATGTTTTGCGTGTCAAGAATGGATGCATGCTTTATATTTATATATATATATATATATATATATATATATATATATATATATAAGTCTTTTTCCTCTTATATCTTATCTTTGATGATGTAAATCACTGCCAAGGACAAATCAACTTTTTAACTCAGGTGGTTGACATTTTATATTTGGCTTTGGAAATAGGCATCCTCTACTCTAAAAACCTGAAAGCTTAAGCAAGATAATGAAACATAGCATAACAGTTACTAAGCAGTGATTGGAAGAGAAAATGAAATGAATGTTTAGGACAGACCTAAAGAGCATTAGGATTATGATAAAATTACACCGTGTCCTAACAGGGGCTCCCTAGGGGCTCAGGCCCCTGAGCACGTACCCATAAAACCCATTGAAGGATCTGGGCTTGCTAACATATTATGGAAGTGTCATATGGAAAATAGCATTATCATGGAAACTCTTTTTTGTTTGTTTTTTTTTTTTCACGGATTTGACCAAGTTTTGGCATTTATGTCCCAAACTGAAGACCTAGCTCCAACACTCATGGTTTGCCACTCGTATTTGATATAGTTTTGATGATGAAATTGATTTAGTTGAACAACAAAATAAAATCTTTAAATGCAAGCAAAATAATAGATTTTAGTGTTATTGCAGTGAGTGTAGTCTTTCATTTCAACCATGCATGTCTGTTTTGGTTACTAATAGGTAGCATCGTCCCACCTGAACTATGTGCAAAATATCCCCTGAGCATTTTCATTCCCAATAACAGTGCAGCAGAAATTGTTTGCTTTGCAGGCTGCATTGTGCCGCTTCTGCTACAATGAAAAGTCATGTAGTTTGAAGCTAAATGTGTGGGAGACTAAACACAAAATGAGGAATCACCAGCAGAAAACAACAACTTTCTCCTGATTCTTAAAACAAAACGATGGAAGATATCCAATCCTATTCAGGACTGACAACCAAATAACCAATCAAATTCAAATCTAGCCAGTCTAAGATGTTCCAGATGAGTTTTGGTGAGTGTTTTAGATAAATCAATGCAAATGAATCCAGCGAATCCAAGGATTGTAAATAACTGTCAAAAATAATGCAGGTCAATCTTTATTACAAGGATCTTTCCAATTAAGCAGGAGCACACCTGTCCAGCTGCTTGAAGACTTAAATAGAATCAGGGGTGCTCCTGCTTGTTTGGAATAAAAACCTGCAGTCACACTGATCCTTTCGCAGGCAAGATTGGACACCCCTGCTTTTTGATATCATATCAAGAGTTCACTTATGTGTTTTTAGCACATTGCAGGACATATCACAATCGCGAAATGTAGCAAGATAATCAAAATATAATATTATGTCCATGCCATGTAGTCATACTTAAGATTTAGAAATGGAGAAAAAGTCAGAGTTGAAAAGAACTATTTGTATGGGTTTGATCCTTCTCACCCTACAATATGTGATCGTGTCTGCATGAAGGCCTACATACACACATACACCCCACTAACACACACACACTTCAGCACCAGCACATCTGTAGCAGGAAATCTGTGAGTTTAACCTTACAAGCAGTGTGGGATTAACTAAACCCACTGTTAACCCCCACCAGGGACGGATAAATCCTATTCTCACCTCTGCTAGCCAGCGATGAGCCACCTCCACCTCGTCTACACAGCCATCCACTGCTTCAAAACCTCCATCTGACCTTGCTGCAACAGAAGAGGGGTTAAAAGTGCAGGCCCTTTGGGAATTTAAGGGTCTTTGGGCAAAGGCCTTTCTCAACACCCTGGCTTTAAGCACAGGGCCATCTTACAGAACTGCTTAAAAAAGCTTCCATGCTAGTCATATATGCTAACAATGCTAGCAATGGCAGTAAATATACACATATGTAAACATCAATTCCAAAAAACCTGCAAAATGCAAATAAAAAGAGAAAGCAGAGACAGTGACAGGACATTAATGTATGTCATCAAATACACTCTTTAGGAAATTGTTGCGTACAACTCACTCCAAAAAAGTTTGGAAAGGGGCATTTTAAGACTGGGAATGTTGTGAAGTGCTCAAAAAACATCTCAAACTGGTGATGCAGTCATACTTGAATATAAAAGAACAGGAAAGACCTAGTCCGTTATGAGCAAGGATGGGTCAAAGCTCACCACTTTGCCAAAAATTCATCAGTGAAAAACCTAACAGTTCAAAAACAATGCAGTAGCAACTGCAATTTTAGGTATTTTACCCTCTGTGGTGTAAAATATCATCAAAACAGTAAAGATATCTGGAGAAATCTCTGTGTGTAAAGGGCAAGGCCAAAAATCACAACTAAATGCCTGTGACGTTTGATCCCTCAGATGGGACTGCATTAAAATGGATATCACCAAGTGGACTCAGGAATATTTTCACAAACTGTGGTCAATAAACTCTGCACCACAAATGTAAGTAAAGACTGTACTATGTACAGTGGAAGCCATATGTCGACAATGTCTGGGCTCAAGCTCATTTGAAATGGATTGATGCACAGTGGCATTGTGTGTTGTGGTCTGATGAGTCAACCTTTCAGAATGTTTGTGGAAAAAATGAACATCGGGCCAACAAAGAAAAAAGACCATTCAAACTGTTAACAGCATAAAGTTTAAAAGTTCAACAAGGTTCTGTTATAGTGCTGGGGTTTACTGGGGTTTATTAGGATTCAGTAGTGCGCATGGACAGCTTGCACATCCGTGAAGGCTCAATTAACACTGAAAGGTATATACACATTTTGGAGGAACACATGCTGCCTTTTAGACAACATCTTTTTCAACGGTGTAATCAGAGAATGCAAGAACTAGACTGACGTGCCTGGTTACATAAAAAAAACGTTGAGCTTTTCCCTTAAGTATGAGCTTTAAGGGTTGGTGTTCCCCTACCAAAGGGAATTCATTAAGGGTGTTGCATAAAATCCCTCAGGTGTAGCAGAGGAAAACTGCTGAGGGGTTTATTATAGTTACTGAGGGTTTATTGTAGTAGAATTCCATCGTATCCATCATTAATGAAACTTACTATTAGTGGCTAAACTAGATAAATACGGACACTTCCTGACTCTTGTCTTGTCTGGTTGGCCCATTTGAATGTCAGTCTCTTTATTGACAAAGGGCTTTAGACAAGTTCAACTGTGATGTTTATCAGCGTCTGTATGGAGGAGCAGAACAGAGTTAAGCTTATCTCACAGCTTCGAATAAAATCTCTCTTTTTAACAAAAGTAATATATTGGACTACTGCATGGCTGCTAACAACCATTGATTTTTTTCTGAAACAAAAAAAAGTCTTGGCTTCATGGCTGTTGCCGTGAAGGCTAGGTAGGTTAATACAACTTACAACACTCAGTCTGATGCACATTATTAGTGTAGAAATAAGTATTTATTTATTGATACATTTAATGTACATATATTTTGAAGACATTATTTTTTTGGAGCCCTTTGACTAAAGTGCAAAAAGTTTTGATAGGAGTCATGGAAACATATGGAAAAATGGTATTTACAGGCCAACGTGCTAGCTTTATACATTTAGTAAGTAGTGATGGTCAAATCTGCCCTCTTAATATTTTTTTTAATTTGTGTAAGATTCTCATTATCCAGAACAAAGTGCACAGGAAAATTCTCCTCTTCAAACATCTCCAAAACACAGCCATATCTTAAGCTTCTCATGCTAGCCAATAATTTTAAGGGAATATTTTCCTTTCCCTTAAATTATCTTAAGGGAAATGACAGTTAAGGAACTTGCAACGCTTGAGGGATTATTTAAGGGAAAGTTGATCGTTAAGGGAAAATGTAAGGGTGTATGACAGTTTCACTTTAGGAAACCCTAAAATAATGCCCTAAGGTTTTTTTGTGCAACAGAAAATACTTAAGGGTAATCTTAGAAAATACTTAAGGGTAATCTTAAGGGAAAATTCAACTTAAGGTGTTTTATGCAACCAGGCACAGACTTCCAGATTAAAAATGTGTGGCAAAATACAACAACAAAAGCGCTGTACATTTCTGCAGCTGAACACTTATATAACAGAACACTTGTACAAAAGAATAATGACAAAAACTTCTGCATTCTAAACTGGATCACTTGGTCTCTTCAGTCGCCAATTGACTATTAAATGTTGTCAAAAGGAAAAGCAATGCAACGGAATGTGTTGCAGGCATCAACGTGGAATGAGCACATATAAAACAAACAAACAAACAAAAAAGCAATAAAGTTCCAAGATAACTACTGCTTTCAATTTAATACTGTTCCAACTTTTTTGGATTTGAGGTTTAAACATGGTCATCAATGAAAATACATATGGCCATATGCAAAAAAATTACACTCACACATACACACGTGGTGAGGGAAGTGATGCTGTACATGCTGTTGTGGCGAGAGCACTAACCCGGTTCACTGCGATCTGCTGATGTGAATTTCCATTTCGAACGTTGTTTCCACGGAGACTGAACATAAAGAATTATTGCTGAAAACCACTCTGCTGTAAGGCTCAGCTGCTATTTTCTTGTGTCTTTTTCATAAACCTAACCTTCTGCTTTTACAGGGGAATTATTACTCTTCCACTGTTATGACTGTGCTTTACCTGTGGGGGCGATATTGCGCAACGCTGAAGAAAACTTTTACTGAAGTTATGCAATTAGATGAGCTATTCGAATGAACTTTGAAGAACACTCTTCTAAGCTGGAGGAGTGATTCTAAAACTCCAAAGCCAAAGTTGCTGCTCCCAAGCCAGCATCTTGGTCTGTTATTAAATGCCTAGAGCCAAAGCACAATTGACCTGGACTCACATGTCGCTCTCAGGCCTTTTGCTTACATGACGAGTAGTGTAGACATCCAAACTGTGATTTGGCACCACAGATGAACTTTGGAAAAGAAGACTGTGCCAATCCAGGAGGGAGAAAGCATTTATGTAACTCTCTCAACTTTGACCTCTCCCTTCTTTTCATGACCCTTTGTCAGCTTTGTGACGTGTCACTTTGGGTGCCTCCAGGCCAGTTTGTTTTGCTGCCCTCCTTTCAACCTTTCCTCCTCTGCCCTTTCCCTATCACCCTTTCTCTCTCTCTCTCTCTCTCCTTCTCTTGCCAAATGTGTATCTGCTTTCACTCTTTCTTCTTTTGTTTACGTTCCCTGTGTTTCTCTCTTGGGCAGGAAAACAATAATAATGTTCAGACAGCACATGCATATATGTGTTTACATGTATGAATGTGTGCGTGTGCGTGAACAAGTGCCAAACCTCAAACAGACTTTTGGCAAGTGGAGGGGTGTTAGTTACCCTCGTGACCTTCCTCAACCCTAAACACGGACACCAAGTCAAGCATGACCCGTAATGGAGTCCAGTTGTGGCATGTCGCTTGTTTGTTTCTTTCTCTTGAAATATTTACCTCAGTAGATCCAAAAGACTCTCTCTCTCTCCTTCTCACTCTCTCTCTAACTCTCTTAGTGTATTACACCGAGATACTACAGACATAACGAGATAAGGAGAAAAAGCTGCTAACCCAAGAGATAAAATATGTTAACAGCAGACTGCCATCAGATTAACAGGAAGTAGCCTATACCATACGCTGTTTACGCTAAAGTGTATTTTATCCTTGTCATGGCTCAACATTAATGCTTGTCTGCTTGTCTACTTGTTCAAGACATATGTGGATGATGACTTTTCCTGTTTGATATGACAAGTAATTCTTTAATATCTATGTTTTATTCATATTGCTCTTGGTTTAATTGTTATATTATCTGGTGTCTACTAGTGAAATGATGGGTTTCCTTTACAAGTCTTGGTTCCTCTCAAGGTTTCTTGCTCTTGGGGACTTTTTCCTTGTCACTTGGCTTGCTTATTTATGCTTTGGTGACAATGCCCATTGTAAAAAGTGCTATATAAATTAACCTTGAGTTCAATTCAATTTTATTAAAGATGCAAGGTAAAAATAACAAACAGGCTAACAGATTTGACAGTTTTACAGAACAAAAATGTGTTCAAAGAAGAGTGAAGACTTTAAGAATGATAGTTTCAGCACTTTAAAGCTGCACTATGTAAGATTTTTGTAGCATTAGTAAGTAAGGAGGACATACTAAAATATGGTGTGTGAGCAGCTGCCTGAAATAATCATTTAAAAGTCAGAGGTGTCGGGGCAAAATGCTGTAAAAATGCAATATCCTCCTAGAACAATGTGCACCACTTTGTTTATGATAAAATCACAGGAAGGTATGGCCTCAAGTGTTTTTTTTAAATCAGCAACAGCATAAAATATGATAAAATACACACATTTTGAATAAATATTTTATCTAATAAGTATATAAAACAGACACCACAGTGGCACACATTCATTTTCCCACACACTTATTTACTACTAATTAAGACAGATTTAACCAAAACACAGCCATTTGAAGTGTGTAAGAAATAATCGTAACATATTCTTAACTTTTTATATTTCACTTTTACACTAAATATTAATGTCTGAGCAGTTTAGCCTGTTAGCTATCTCTTAGCCTGATATATGTTAGCCTAATTGTTAAAAAAGTTCAGTCAGCCGCTCAATTTAAACAAACTGGATTCTCACTCTGTGGTCCATGCAAACAGCACAATGGATTTTAGTAACTGGGTGCATTAAAGCAGCATAATGTAAGAACTGGTAGTTTTTGCTCTTAGGCTCCCTCCACAGTTACGAATTGTAGTTCACTTCTGTACTACTATTGTAAATACAAATCACACCTCATGGAAGGCTGTACATGTGTGTTTGTTGACGAGCTGAAGGATATAGAATCCGACTCCCCTTCGTGTGCATGCACATCAAGCAGACACATGGATGCTACAAATTCCACTTGCAGTTTTGCTTGTTTCTATGTTGTCTCTAGCAGTTGAAATTGTGAGTGTAATGTGTAGTGTCCATATGCCTGTGTGACGCATGTGTACACGAAGGGGAGTCAAGTTCTGCCAGAGAGTCGGAATTCAGCACAACACCTGTAAAGTACATCAGAAAAGAAAGAAACAAATTGACTTACAAGGTAGAGAAATATTACAAGATTCAATTACAAGAGGTTGCAAACTTTCAAGGCTTATTTGGAATGGGATTGACAAAGACTGACCAAACATTTCGGAGTGCGATTAATTTATTATGCTAGCCTGAAATGCATCCCTTTATCTCTATTAGCTCTTGCCAACGAGTAAAAGCCAGTCAAAGATTTACTCTTGTCTGGTCTCTTTGGTCTGTTCACAGCCACCTACATGATGTCCATGCTGGGAATACCAAGCTACTTCTTATAGCTAACCGACGACCCATAGTTGTTGATGTGTGACGTGGTGTCATAAAGCATTACGTAGCTCTCGTGAGAGGTCTTGTGCATTCTCCAAAGTTACATGGTGCTATAGCAAGTGTTCTGGGCCTGGAGTAGCAATAACAGAGACACCATTGTCCCTATTATAAATCAGTGTACCATCAAAATCATTTGAAAGCTCTTATTTCAAGATACAATTCTACATAATGTTGTTTTAATATAGAATTCAGTTGTCTTGGATATTTTACAATGGCTTCAAATGACACTCACCCTAATCTTACACTGATCGGTTATGGATTGGATTATATATTATGCCCTAACATCAGAGAAGAACCTGTGGATGAACAACTTCTTGCATATTTCCTGTCTTTTGTAGAGCAGTAATGGGAAAGGATAACTACTAGTAGTTAAGAAAAGGCCACACACTGCCTCTGCCCACACAAGTGCAAGGTTGCGATAGATATATTCTAGTATAAGATGGGTTCAGAATAAACACCTCACTGAGTATAAACTTCAAGAAAAAACAACCTGATGCCACACAACTTGAAGAATGTCCTGTTTATATATTGTTGTAAAAATTCGTAGCCTTCTACACACACCGCACACACACACACACACACACACACACACACACACACACACACACACACACAAATGATATGGAGTAAACGCCAGTTCTATCTGTGCTTGGTATTCAGGTCATGAGTATACACTAAAGTTCTCCAGTGCACTCAGTCCTATGATGGAACATACATCCAAACAGATTATCATACCTGCAGCTTTTCCATATAAAACATACACTTTATAAGGAATTGCCTTGGCATTTTAGTCCTTATCACAGCAGAGAATCTCTGAAAGCACAGGCAGAGACCTTTCAAATATGCTAAAAAAAGTCAGCCACATGGAGTCTATGGGCTCCAGCAGGTTTACGTTATAACTACGAAATTTGCAGGTGTAGCTGGAAAGTTCCTTCCAAATGGAAACATGCATGCAAGCAGGTAACATGTACTGGCACACACACAGATTCACACACAAATGCTTTACACAGTGCTCCCTTTGTCTGCTTACATCTTAAAAGGACAGAGCTGCACTGGAGTCTAAAGGACAGAGCGTAGCTGCTGTATGGATACAGTTGCAGTTTCATAAGAAGTCAAGCACTGTTTTCATACATTTTCCTAGTAAAAAACTAGGACAGCAAAAATATTTCTGTTTGGTTAATAAGGTTAAGGTTAGTGTTGTGTTTAGGGTTAAACTTATTACATAAACATAGTTACATATACAGTACTTTGCCAAAGTAAGAGAGCACCTTTCATTTTGCTGCTGTCAGAACAAAATCTCGTATCCAAAAATTGATTCATAGAAATCGGAACTTCTAACAACATACAAGACCAGGTAGACGACCAAAACTGTCACCATCAGATAAACAGTACTTAAAGCTTTCATCTTTGACAGAGAGAAGAAAATCAAGCTCCACTCTTGCTTCAGATCTGAAAAAAACAAAGGTATTTCTGTCCATATTCTGTCCATTTCTGTCATGTCTCAACACTATGAGTCTGAAAGGATGTGTAGCTGTCGAGAAGCCCCAAAAGCAAGTCTCCTAAAAAAATGGAAGCTGCAATGAAGACATGTGTTTGTAATTACATATGGGTAACTGGGGACACATTATTATATAGATACTAAGATTCAAAATCATTTTTTCAAAAAAAAAGAAATATTCCGAATAGTCGGTACAAGCAGATCCATAACAGGACTGTCCCAGTAAGGATGGGTGTAATTCTGTGAGGAGGAAATGAAGGGCCATGTACGGGGGAACCTGCTCATACTGATGCACTCAAGAACAGGGCAGGGATGCCTGCGGCTGGAATAGTGTCACTGCTGATCCCTAGCACAGGAAGTGGCTTCAGCAGGCAGCTCCTCAGGGCCTGGAGATGGCGTGATCATACTGCAGGACACAGAATACCTTATCTTACACTTACCCAGCTCTGCTTTAGAAATGCTGTACCTGTGTCCTGTTCATAAACACTAGAGTTCTTTTGAGAGATCCTGCTGTTTTTGAAGACAGTAGAGAAACTGGAGAACTGGAGGACACTGGAGACAAATGCTGGAAGTACCAATTTGTTTTGCTACTGGAAAAAACTTGTAGTCACATTTATTGTGTCTGTTTTAATTGACATAAAGTTCCACATTTAAATCATGTCAAGTATAAGACTTCTGCTCAATTGTTTTTTCCAGTAAATCTCCTGTGCCACATTATTTCTGTTATAAATCTGCACACCTCAGGTCATCTTTGCACAACTTAAGAACTTAACCACTTAAACACACAAGACAAATTAACAACGCTTTTTATCAAGTCATTGAAGACTTGCAATCATCTCATTTCTCCTGCAGAATTCACATTTACATCTAATATATCAACAAAAGAAAACAATTCAACATTTCAAATCTGAAAGCTGTCCAGTCCATGCACATGTGGGACTATTCATTTACTGTAAAAAACAAAACTCAACTTACAAAAAGTAAGTTAAACCTGCTCCCTTAAATTTTAAATTTATTTAACTTATTTAACTTTAACTATGTTTATAAAATCTAACTCACAAATTATTCTTCTTTAAATTACAATTACAGGTTCAGTTAACTCAAAATTTTAATACAGCCATGTGAATTACTTTTTAAGGTAAAAAAAAAAGCAAATTATTTTGTTCTATGCTGTGGCTTATATGATACACTGTACTGATAGCTTATACAATACAATAATAAATGTCATGCTTTCAAAAGCACTGGTACTCTTTTTTCTCTTTCTCTTTTGACTCTTTCTTTTTTCTCTTTTTAGTATGTTAACACAGCATCTCTGAACCTGTTTGACAAAGTGCATTTATACATTTCTATTGAATATCTAATGATAGCCTGAATTTGAACAAGGTTTTAAGTCTTGTCTAAAAAAAAATCCCTTAGGCTGGCTTTACACTGTAAAACTTCCATGCAACTTCAGTTGCTTGAAACCTATGCGAAACTAAATTGCATTTAAGTTGCATAATGTAAAGTGTCCTGCAACTCTCTTGAAACTCAGCCACAACAGTTGCAAGTCTCTCAGCTTGAAACAATGAAATCAATTATGCATCACATGACCACTTTGAGCTGCTTTAACTTGCCAGCTACTGCTAACAGTTGTTTAAATGGCTGCTGCCACCGTTTATTCTTCAGCCTGTTGTTAATGTGAACTATGTAGCTCGTTCATTTTCTCCTCTATTGATGCCCCCAGAGTTTACACAGTGCTCAGCTTACTTAGGGATCCAAAGGATGAAAATTATTACAGGAGAGTGAGATGCTGTCTTCAATGACCTTGCTGTGTTTCTATGAAAGAATGAGCAAGACGTCAAGTAGGATATAACCGTAATGGCTACTTAAACATTAATCTTCAAAGGCTTATTATACACACCACAGATAAAACCTCAAAAGTAGATAGACAGCTAGATAGATAGATAGATAGATAGATAGATAGATAGATAGATAGATAGAGAATAAAGAATGGCAACGACAACTGGATTTTTTTTTAAATGCTATTTGCAGTGAACTCCCAACATGCAACTAGTTGCATGAAAGTTTCATTGTGTATAGCCAGCCTTTAATGCCATAGTACACCCACAGGACACACACAAACAAATGATAACAAACAGGAACATTCTAACATTTGTGGTTGTCCTTAGAATGTTCATAAAAACAACTGATTATTAAAAGATCCAGAATCATTCCGCAATCAGATGTTCGTGTTTGTTTGTGTTTGTCCAGTTGCTGTACTTAGGTCTTTACCTTGGTACTATCACTGGATTGCATGGCTTCGAGTGAGAAACAGCAAATATATACAATGTTGTGGCATCTGCCACAGGCTGCGCTGCTGTGAGGAGCTTAGAGGGTGTGGCCATGCAAAGTGGCTCTCAGGAGGCACCATACTTCAGGTGCAAAAAGAGACAGTTGATGTTGTTGTTTATGCTGTTGCTGATGTTAGCATGTAGTTATGTTAATTCTAAAGAGTAATTGTGTCTGAGGGGGGTGGGCTTTGTAGTGTAACAAGTGTTTAGAATTGTCTAACCTCCTGTGTTTTGTGTGGGAGTAACACTGGACTGGCTGTTTCTGTTTTTTGACTTGCTGTTAAAGTGCCTGTTCAATAAAAGAGCATTTGCCCATATTTATTTTGTTTTATGCGTCTTTTTCTACGCTAACCCCACAATATGGTAAAATACCAAAATGTTCAATAAAATTGTATTTACTATTAACAATAATCAAAATTAACAATTCCTAAACTGAAGAAAGTATGATGTTTAATAACTTGCCACATTAACTCAGAATTTAATTGATGTGTGCAGTCGTTGGTGTGTATATTACGTATTTAAAAGTTTTACACTGGCTTTAAATGTGGCTTAACCAATCAGATTTGAGAACAAGAACTGAGAATAGAGCTAGTACTGTATTTGAGTTGGTCAAAGCACTTTTCTGATGTCTGATTCTGGAGAAAAACCTTTGGCTTTGTTGATGAATGCTTAAAACATTTGATGATAAATTCACAAGATTTTCGCTGTGATCTATGAAAGTTATTTCCATTTCCAACTATGCTTAAAATGCCAAAAGTTTTTTTTTATCTGCTACATCTAAAGTAACGCTTTGGCTGTGTTCTTTGCTGATATCAGTCTTAAATTACAGAATCCAAACTCCAGAAATGTTCTGACATTCCCTTTCACCCACAGTCTGGAACAGTATCTCTGGCTGCGTGCCTTGGAATGTCCTCTGAGCAACACTTTAAAGACAGAAATATGCTAATAAAGCAAACAAATTGAGTTCTATTTCATTTCTCCAAGACTTATATAGCAGGGGACAGGAGACCACAGTAGTTTTTGGAGCTCAGCAGGCAGTCTTAAGCCAATAAAACAATCGCACCTACAACAAGCTGAACAGTTCTTTATCCAACACAACCTGATTAGATTTGACTCTTCATTCAAACTCTACTATAATGTCTCCCTGTACGCTCCTGTTGATGTCATTTAAGCAAAATGTCAGAATAAAGCTAATTGGTGGAAATGGCAAGCTTGTGCCCCTTGATAGATGGGAGGAATGCAACACTAAGAGGGCTTGAATAAATCTTGTGGATTTTGTCGACTTGGAGGGAAAGATTCCGCCGCTGGGAAGGAAAGAAAGAGAGAAAATGATGGAGGGAGGCAGGGAGGGTAACATGATTACTGCTGGCTCTGGACACAGGGGGATGTAAACTGAGAGGGATATGCTATCGCAGAACATGGCTATCTGCTGTAGCTGTGGTAGACTGACCCCACTAGTAGTCCCTTTGAGAGGTCAGATTAGATGGAAACTGAAAGAAATGATGGATTCAGCAGCCTGTTCCCCTCCCTCTTCATTACAGCATCTGTACACTCTTACACTGCAATAATCCCTTATAATAAAGGTACCAAAAAGGGTTCTTTGGAACAATGCCATTGAAGAACAATGTCTTTTCTTCAACCCAATAAATCCCAGGCTTCTTACATACTAAAACTTCAGCAATTACAGTGGAAACTTTGGGCCTGCCGGCAAGTCATAGCCATGTGATGAGTTAAAGAACAGTATCTGTAATCAAGATGAGTTTTTTTTAAGTTAAAGGACTTATTTTTTAGTTCTTATCATCATCACTGTACAGAAATCTAAGACTGTAATTATGTTTTAGTCCCAATGTTAACATTTTTGGATAAGCTGCATGTGTAACGTGTCTTCTTTTAAACTATATTAATAAAAATGTCAGAACTCAACAGAAATATGTTTTGTTATTTGTTGAAAAAGCTAGATGATCCTTACATTGTGGTAAAATTTCATTAGGAATAGACCAATGGGAATGGCCCAGATTATCCCATTACAATCGCATCAAATGAACATGAACTAAGAATTTTTTTCCTTCTCTGTTTCACTGTCACTGTTTTGGACATATGTTCTCTCCAGACATTGTGACCCCTGGCTCCTATCACCACTGCTGTAAAGAAATCAGAGTCTGTTAGTCTCTCTACAATGAAACATTTTACATGAAACCACTATTTTTGTATATATTTGTAAATATTTTTGTTTACATCTCAATGATGTAATTTCACTGGTGTTTTGATTCTTTGGAATTTCCCTTTATGGCAAGACAGAAATTATGATTTTGGTCCCGTTAGTCATTTCAGAGATTTTTGAATAAACTGCACTTATAATTTTCCCTTGAACTGCAATCATAAAGCATGTTAAAACTCAACAGAAATGCATTTATTTTAGTGGGTTTAGTCAATTCACATATTTGGAAGAATTTCCAAATATATTACTTGTAGTTAGATTTATGTTATATTTTTTTTACTACAAAATGACCTGAAAAACATTTTACAATAACGATGCCTAGTGTTCTATTGATTAAACAACATAACAATGAGACTTCAATAATCTGTTCTGTAAAACTATTTCTCCTCAAAGTTTTATTCTAACATTATCCAAAGGCTAAAATTCCCTTAAAGACATGCTAACCAATAAATTGTGAAATATTTCTGTGTATTATTGTTATGCCCAAGAAGCTACTGAAAATGGCATTGAAAACACTCAACACGGACCATGCCTCACGTTCTACCCTGGTAACACTGCCGTGGAACATGGGGGCTGAGGCAATGGGGGGTCTAGCAACAAGTTCTCTCTCTCTTGGCTCAGGTGCTCTTGCTGCCCTCAACTAGAGACAGCTGATGCTGGTTTGGCATCTGCAGTGTGGGTTCATGCTGCTTCCTGCAGCTCTTACCGCCGCTTGAGGCTCGGGCTATGGCCTCAGGCAACTCATGCCTTCTCAGTCACACCTGCCACATCCTTTGTTTAGCATATTTTAGCATATTGGACCATTACAGGTTTATGGTGCCCCATAAATCTCCTGAGAAATGTTTCTTTTTAAATGTAATCTCTGCGCTAGTTACTTTTACACATTTTGTAGTCAGATCATCTCTGTCTATTTAAACATAATAAGCCATCCAAGAGGGAGTTAATCATTTAAAAACACATTTTTGTGTGCAGGGGTATTTAAACATGCAAAACTACACATATTTAAGTAGATAACATTCTTATATAAATGCATTTTTTTACAAACTCTCCAACACAGAAAATACTTGAAAGAATATCAGTAATCAACTTGTAAATATTCATTGTATAACTATTATAATTTCTCGTGTCTCATCATCAAGTAAATTCATTGTGTTATGTTTTTCAATGTCTTCTCTCCTATCCTCTCAGTTCCTTTCAAGTTCCTTTTGGAAGTGTAACATTCCTCAGTGAACGTCTACAGGCCGGAGATAACATGGAAAGGTGGGAGGGGGCACTTCAAAGTCAGTTCTGTTGTGAAAAAGTTGTTGAGTTCAGCAGCTCATGTGTGTGAAACCTTTAAATTATGGTATGTGTGCGTGCGTATATGTGCATATGTGTTATACGATCATGTCACAATGTTCTTCAGTAATCCCTCTCCGAGCTCACGGTATGTCTCCTCAGCACACTCCTGTGGTCCTGTGGGTTATATGCTCATGCACTACTGCACGTTTGGGCATTTTTGGCACACTAATGTCACCTACTACATTTAACTTCTAACATAGGTCAGAGAGAGATGTGAGGATCTCCAAACATTGTAGCATTGACAACATCTCCTCAACACTGACATCAAAGTCTTTTAAGAAAGCCTGGATTTGCACTGAAACTTAACCCCTTAAATGGCCATGGCCTACCAATGAGCCTGAAGATACAAAGTTACTGAATAGTAAGCCTCAGTATGTAATAAGCCTGGGATTTTAAGGAGTTCATTGTTATCAGTTTAATGAGCTTCTGCTTTTTTTTAGCTGATGAAAACTGGATTCTGCCTCATCATCTAGATATGCCAGTCAGTGTGTTACTGACAGATTATTACATACATCATAATAAAGCCCTTATTATTATTATTAAGAGCTCCAACTCCTGGTGACCATACAGACAGGGATGGATTACTGACTGGGCCAGCTGGGCCAATGCCCAGGGGTCTCTGACTGCCAGGGGCCTTAAGAGGCCTCAGACCAAAATGCTCAAGATGGATCAAAAAAATGGGGCAGTCCACTACAGATATAAACATTAGATAAACAAACAGCCCTTGAATATGTACAAATTGCTAAATATATGAAATAAATGAGGAAATGTTATCTGTTTTCAGATCTGTTTTCAATTATGGACTTTATGGGATTTGCTGATGCCATTAAAATGGGATCTTAATGTTTGCATCTTGATTTGGTTTGGCTTGAAAGACGTGGTTCAAATCTTACACAGGAATCTTTAAATCTCGTTTAAAAACTGTAGACACAATTGGATACAGCACAGGAACCCCTATAATGTCCAGGGCTCACCAGCAGGCCCAAAGTTTTATTACACACACCTGTAACTTATGAATAGCTCAGCCAGTTTGCACTGAAGACCCTCTGGTTGCTGAATAATAAGCCTTTGTATGTAATAAGCCTGGGATTTTCAGGTGTTAATTAGCTTATTTCTTCCAAAACAAACATGGATGTAAAATTTTGTTTACTCAGGGGACTCGCAAGACCATGATCTGTCCAATCACATGGAAAGCGATTCTCTGTTTGAGTTTATAGTGTTCTTATTGACTTGTTCAGGACTCCTCTGACTGTATCCATCTATTTTGTTGCTGACCGTCCTTTTCCTCCTTTTCCTCTTTTACCTCTTTTAACTATTCCAAGCATAGTTGTCATTTCCAGTGAATTAGTTCTTCTCATAATATGGTCAAAACCATGGTTTCAGAGATTGATCTACAGTTTTTTTTAGTAGATGAGAGATTGTCTTTTTTTGTCCAACATCCGGTTATAAGCGTACATATGTAAATAACAGTTTCTCGCAATATCAAATAAAATTATTTCTAGAAAGACAATCATTTGAGAAAAAAGGTGAAAAATAAATATCATCACTGTTGTGAGAAAACCTCATATCTCAAAAAAGAAAAAAACTGTCAATTGTAATGTATGTTAATGTATGTTATTTTGTTCATTCCTCATGAAATGTTTACACAATGTAAAGGGCAGCTGATGTTCAGAGGTCTTCAAATCCAGACCTTGAATCCAGTTCCTGATCCTGGATTTTGCAGCGACTTCTAGGAATCACATTAGATGGCCAGTTCACTCAGATACCAATGATTACAAAATCCAGGACAGGAAACTGTATCCACGGAACTGATTTTGAAGATCTGTGGTGTAGATGAACCGTCTTGGTAGTGCTTGCTGTGCAGAGGCACAGGAGTGGTGAGTAAGTCTCAGAGGTCACACTCCAAGACAAACACTGGAGCGCTCTCCAAGGTGCTGATCTCTTTCACATCAGCTAGCATCCCTTTCAAACAGCCATCAAACATTTTGTACATCAGTGCATGACACATTTACAACACTTACAAAGACAAAGTGATTGATGATTATTATGCTCTGGCTACATTTCAGCTGTTTATACTGTGCATAAGAAAACGATTGTTATTCCACTAAGAGGGTTCTTTCTAAACAGGAAAGCCAAAAAGAGCAATTTTTGACCATGTGAGAGCATTTATGTGTAGACGTAAACAGCATGTGCCTAGAAGAGCTGTGTAAGCGGCAGCTGAAGGGCAGTTTGTCGCTGAAGGCAGAAGGTTTCTGCTGAGTCTGAACCACGTGTGTTGTGACTGCCCCAGCTGCGGCGGCCATCTTGGAGCAGCGTGGGTGTAATATGGACACTTTGCTTTTAATGTTCCCTTGCACCATTGAGCACAAGTGCGAATCATGACACCGGCACACACACACGCTCCCTTCCTCACCCTCCCTGAAAGATTATTCTTTGCCCTTTCTTTCCCCTCCCCTTCCCGAGCCTGTTTGCACAGCTGTATGAAATGTGTGTAGTCTGCTGACACTGCCACTGCTCTCTGAAGGAGAGAGGAGTATGGAAAGTCAGAATGACAAGGAAGGGCACGAAGGCGGGTAAAGAACAGGAAAAGCAGGCTTGACAATTGTTCCTTTGTTAGCACGGATGGCCTGGTCTTGTTTCACCATAACAGGGCAATGATGGGGGGCAACTGTGTGTATTTGTTTTTATATATTTGCTGAACAACAAGGTCCTGACATTCTTGGTGCTGAAACAAAATCTCCACAATGGAACTTCAGAGGAGTTTGCAGTGACAATTCTTTCAAAAGGCAGGCTTTCTCAATCCTGATCCAGGAATATGCCTTCCCCTAAACAGTTATTTCTGTACTCTAACACACCTGCTCCAACTAATTAGTTAATTAGAGCAGGAACACTAATCTGTGAAGAGCAATGGATACTCCAGGACCAAAAACCAGGAATCTCTGCTCAAGTGGAATCGAACAGTGACTGAAGCTCCTAAAATCAGTGGCCCAACATTCTATATAAGTCAATGGAACCAGACTTTTTTCCAAGTAATTTCAGGTCATTTCTGTTGGTCCATTCATCATGAATATATAATATATATAGGACCACAAGTGCTTTCAAATTATGTCAAAAAATGGAACGTCAAAAATGGAGATACAAGGTTTTCTTCTGACAACAGTGATATATATATATATATATATATATATATATATATATATATATATATGCTTAATATGCAATTAATCTTCCATGTGCCACCACCAAAACAACTAGTCCCACCAAGACATGGACTGAAGATGCCCTGTGGCATTTGGCACCAAGCCATTAACAAATCCTTCAATTTCTATAAGTTGTGAGGTGGAGCTGCCATGGATCAGACTTGTTATTCCAGCACATCCCACTGAACAGATGCTTGATTGGATTGAGATCTGTGGAATTTGGAAGCAAGAACAACACCTTGAACTCTGTCATCTTCCTTAAATCATTCCTGAAGAATGTGTGTAGAGTGGCAGGGAGCGATATCCTGTTGAAAGAGGCCACTGTCATTAAGGAATTCCATTGCCTTGAAGGAGTGTACCTGGTCCGCAGTGGGTTAAGGTAGGTAGCACATGTCACACTGATGTACACATGAATGCCCAGACTCAGAGTTTCCCAGGTGACACTGCCCAGAGCATCATCTTCACCCCATAGCTTGTCTTGTTCTCACAGTGCATCCTAGTTCCATCACTTCCATCACTTCCCCAAGGTAACTGATGCACACTTACCCAGCCTTCTACATGATGTAAAATAAAAAGAGGACTCATTAGACCAGGCAACCTACTTCCATTGCTATAAGATCCAGTTTAAAGCTTAGATGCCCATTGCGGGCGCTTTTGATGGTGAACAGTGGTGGTGATGGTGGACAGTCATCTGACCATAATGATTTGGCCTTTATCAAAGTCGCTCAGGTCCTCAGGTCAAACATGTCGACTGCGAGAACCAACTGTTTGCTTACCATCTAATATATCATAGGCCTTGACATGCACTGTGGTAATGAGATCAACAATGTTAGCCACTTCATCTGTGAGTGATCATAATGTTTTGGCTCATCACTGTGTTATTATTGCATATGGGTAGTTACATATTTAATATGGGACATATTTATCAACCCACATCCTGGCATTGTATAAATTAGACCTATTTGTATGCTCTGATGCATGAAGTGTAAAGTAGAAAAGTGCTTGCTTCAATGTGCAGTAGGCCTTACTAACACAAACACAAGGAGAGATGTCATCAATCAGCTTGTATGCCAAACTCTGATTAATGACTTTAAATGGGCTTGTGTGTGTAAGAACAGTTTTTGGTTTGTATCTAGATGATGCACACAGGATGTGTGTGCTGTGTGTGTGTGAGTGGGTCAAGAGACCAGATCTGTTTGTTTGCCTGTGTATGAGTGTGTGTGCGGGTGTGAGTAACTAAAGGAAAGTGCAGAAGAAAAATGTTTCTATAGCAGCACAGAGAGCCAGTGTTACTCTCCAGCCACGCAGAACTCATAACAATCACGCTGCAATAATTCATAATAATTATGACATTTCTGCCTGTCCTCAGCCAATCCCCCCAGCGCTGAGCAGTTCCCGCTCACTCACCCTCTGTGTGTGCGTGTGTTTATGGCACTCTATAATAAAACTCTTTATAGGTGTGGGTGGCCCAGTGTCGAACTCTACTTCCTCCCATGCTGGACTTTCTGGCCTTGTGCTTGGACGTATCATAATAATCACCATCATCAGTGTTAACTGTAATAACTCTCAGAATGTTCTGACTAAGTCCAGCACCTCAAACTCTTGCACATACAGAAGCCTCACTATGGTACTAGAGGTGAGTTACCAAAACCACATGGTAAGGGAGTGATATTCAAATAAAATATTTTTGCTTCAGTGAAATAGTGACCTATGTAGAAGTAAAAATACTGTTCCAAAAAACAACGTGAGCAGGACTACAGTTTAATTATTAAGTTCAGTAACTTACTGAACTGTATTGGAACCTCTTACTACATTCTGCATCTATCAGCAAAGTAACTTTGTTAGGCTTCGAAAATAGAACTCTAAACCTCAAAAGTCACAGATGTGACCAATCACAAAGCAGTACAGAGGCTGTTGCCAATTTATCAGAGTGAAATTAAACACAAGCAAAAAGGAATAAGTAGCTGAATATTAATGACTATGATATAATATTAATCACATTTTTTTTTCTTAAGTACATATAACTAAATAAATGTAACTAGTTACTGTCCATCACTGGGGTACGGCACCCTAAAGCCATACTCAAGCACAATAGAAATATCGTATGTTAACTTACATTGTCACCAACATTACAAACTTTTTTCTCCTTCTTCTATAAAGTAACTGTTTTGGAAGTTTCATATATTTTGATACCAGTAATGATATCTTCTTTTTAAACGCTTCTTTTTTATTTTTGTCCATGGAGCAACACTGAAAAGCAGTCATCTAGACTGGTCAACACATTTTTAAACTGCATGTTTAAGTTAAAAACGTTTGTGCTGCACATCCTCAAAAGAGCACCATACGTCACCACAGATGACCAGTCAATATTAAGGACACCTTAGCTGCATTCAGTTAGCTAGCCTGCAGCTAACTGAATGCACTAAGGTGGGTCCTCAGTAACACACTCCTATGAAGGCTCATTGTTTGTATTATATAATATAAATAACACATAATACAATTACGTTATTAACACATTAGAAAGAAGGTGGAGTGCACAATTTGATGGAGAAAATATTATAGATGTGTGTGATAGTAAGCTGTCAATCGAAACTGTCGTGAATGATGCTATGTGGCAGACACAACATTACAATTAGAAAAAAAGGTCATCATTAAAATCAAGGGCTTGTAAACAAATTAAAAAATTAACTATGTCACATTTTTTGGCAAGAATTGTGTTAATATAGCATATTTTATTTCAAGCTGAAAACTGTTCAACTCAACAAAAGCAGGTGCATTTCTACCCTCCATTCAACTTACACCCTCTTAAACATATAAGAATATAGGGAACTGTATATTCTACTGTACATTTTACTAGCCTTTTGAAACCATGTGTAGTAGTTTGTTTTATCTGTGGGCATTTCTCCTCAATTTTCTTTTTGGTATGTTTATTTTTAAAATAAACTGTAAAAAGATGACTTATCGTTACTCCCTGTGGACTGCAGTGGTTGTAAAGATCTAGCTATTTAGTCCCATTTATGGAAGCGGGAAGTAGCTATATGTTGGTGAACATGGTTGTCTTTCACCCGTACCTGACCAGGCCTAGAGGTGAGTCACTGTAGCTACCTCTGGCTGCTCCCTGTGAGAACCACTCTCCTGCTCTCGCTCTCTCACACATACATACACAAGCACACACGCGTTCCAGGCTCCGCCATGTTTACCCATTCCTTCCCAGTAAAATAATCACAGAGCATGAGCCTGGTGGTAGAGGGGAGAAGGCAGAGAGAAAACTGTGAAGTGACTGTTTTGCCTGCTAACCACGCATGCACACGCAGACACACACACACACACACACACACACACTTACACCAGCCAGCTTCTGGGACCTGGGTCCTGTTCAAGGTCACTATTGTCCTCCTTCCAGGAAGCTCTTTTCTTCTTCTCTCTGTTGTTTTTATGAGCTTGTGTTTTCAGCACAGAGGGCAAAAACCACAACATAGCAATGCTACTACATCATACCGCTGTAGCGGAGGTTTGAAATTAGAGCCGGGGTTCATACGGCCACTGCGCAGAACTGCCAAAGACTGTTTAAGGTTCACACAATGGCTTTGAATGGACCTTATGTGGATATCAATACCATGAAGAGCAAGTGTTTGACCAATGTAAAACTAGAGTTTGGATTGGATGGGCACACAGACACTGACACCCATTAAAAAATAGACCAAAATGGGTTGTTTGAGTTGCAAACTAAATATTTGTCAAGATTTTGTTGCACTTGACCTACTCGTGCTCTGCCCCAAATACACTATATGTCCAAAACTTTGTCAGCACCCCTCCTAATCATTGAGATCAGGTGTTTTAGCCACACTGATTGCTAACAGGTGTATAAAATCAAGCACCTAGCAATGCAATCTTCCTAGACAAACATTAGCAGGAAAATGGGTTGTACTAAAGAGCTCAGTGACTTTAAATGTGGCAGTGTCATAGGATGTCACCTTTGCTACAAGGTGATTTGTAATTTTTTTTTTTCCTCTGGTCAACTGTAAGTGTTATTATTGTGTAGGAGCAACTTCAGCTCAGCCACGAAGTGGTAGACCATGCAAACCCACAGAGCAGCACATAGTGCATAAATCGCATATTCTCTGTAGCATCACTCACTACACAGATCCAAACTACCTTTGGAAGCAATATCAGCACAGGAACAGTGTTTCCGAAGCTTCATGAAATGGGTTTCCATTGTTGAACAGCTGCACAAAGACCTAAAACTATGTGTGCTGCTGAACTCTGGAGCAGTGGAAAAGTGTTCTCTGGAGTGATGAATCATGCTTTGTTATCTGGCAGTCTGATGCACAAATCTGTGTTTGGCAGATGTCAGGAAAATGCTACCTTCTGGAATGCACAATGCTGCCAGAAAAGTTTGGTGGAGGAGGGATAATTGTCTGGGGCTGGTTTTCAGTGATTGGGCTTGGCCCCTTAGTACCAGTGAACAGTAATGTTAATACATTTTAGACAATTATATGCTTCCAGGTTTGTGGCAACAGTTTGCAGAAGGTCATTTCCTGTTCCAGCATGACTGTGCCCCTGTGCATGAAGTCCATAAAGACATGACAGGTTTGGTGTGTAGGAACTGCAGTGGCCCTGACCTCAAGCCCACTGAACATGGTGCAAATTTGGTGCAAGCTCCATTTGAAAAGACCCCTGAGTGAACAGCATATAGCAGTAGCCCAGTGCTATGTATTCACTGCTGCATTTCCTTTGTTTCATTTATGCTCGCACTGAAAATATAAACATAACTAGCCAACATTTTCCAGAGCAAATAGCAAGCTTGATATAAATACAATGTTTTATTTTTGCAAATAATCAATATTTGTCATAATTATGTTTAAAAACTGGCTAACAGCTTCCTAGCAGTACCACCCTGACTGACAGGGGGCCTGTGTCCACAGGTTGAAAACCACTGCTCTGTTTGATTGAATAGAAATGTGTAGGTGTAAAATAAGTTTGTTTACATATAAGGCATTTGGTAGATGTTTGTATCCAGAGTGACTAGCTTTTATTGATATATCACAGTGTTCTTGCGCAGGCAGGGAACTGAACCCCACTGCAGTTCATACAACTGACTATTTATTTAGGGGTGCACACATACACACACAAATGCCAAGAGCCTCTGACCCACACAGCTTTACCACCCTTTGTGGAATTACTGTACATAATTTTAATGAGACTACAATTCAACAGTCTTGGACAAAACAAGTTTGGCAGTTAACACCTTATAAACACCAGTGATTTCCTTTTCAGCCCTGTTTAAAGTGCAGGCCATATTTTACTGACAGTAACTAATATTGGAAATTCAATATCTGTTGACTGCAGAACAGATTTTGCAGAAAGGTGGGACTAGATTGTGTTTCAAACTGGATGCAAATCATTGAGGCAGTATACAGTGTGTGTATGTGTGCGCATTTGTGTTCTGAGTGATTTTGTCCTCAGGAGGGTCCTGATGAGTCAGAATAGAGGGCTAAAGTGACTGAAACTTGATGCCCAAATGTGTTCTGACCTGAGCTGTGGGCCACTGCCTCTTATCCGACTGACCTCAGGCTGACTCTCTCTCTGCGAAGGTCATCTGGGGAAACGGTTAATGGCAGCTTAATGACCGTGTAGTCAGGACAGAAGTATTGAGTAGACCTACCAAGGGAATAGTTCACAGAGCGCCAGTAGCCTTTTTTTCATAATGTATTCTGAGAGTGTCAACTTTCACCTCCTGATATGGAAAGTCTTATTATTATTGTTTGATCTTAAAGGAACATTACAGCATTTTATGAACCTGATCTCTATCTGCAGCATATGTAGTACAAGGTTCACTACCACAGAGAAGAATCTTCTTATATTTAGAAAAGAAACAAAAACCCACTGACTCAAAGCTCACTTATATTAACCGCTTAAATGGCCAAGGCCCGCCAGTGGGCCCAAAGTTTTCTTACACACTTCTAAAAGCTAAGAATATCTCCACTATTTTGCATTGAAGTCCGTGTAGTTACTGAATACTATCTACTTAGTTTGTAATAAGACTGGGATTTAAGGGGTTAAATGCCATTGGGCAGTTGCTTAATTTTGTGAAAAAAGGTCAGAAATACAGGCAGTACATTGTCTCACACTCTACTGATACACTGACTACATGCTACAAATTTGGAAGAGATTAGATTGCAAAATGCTGGATTATTCCTTTGTCTAATTGTAAATTTACGAAAATATTCCTATTGAATATTGTTACAACAATGCAACGACAGTGATGGTGCTACAACATGATATAACACAGTATAATATATTTCCCTTTGTATCTCTGTATCTGTGTAGATTATGAACAGAAATGAGGTGGCCCTTGCAGTCATCTTGCACCATATGTGTTTATGTCTTGATGATGGAGGAGGATTCGGGGTCAACTCGAGTTGCCTGGCAGCTGTGGCCCTTTTTTCGGCTGATACGAAATCAAAACTGAGCACCCACTCTTTAACTGCACAAGTTTGTGTTCCTTGACAGAGTTTAGGTTGACTAAGATGAATTGCTGGAGCTCAGCCGCGGAACCCACCATGAAGTCTATGAGGGAAGTCGGCATTGGCTGCCCTTAAGGCTGCTGCTGATAAAATAAATGGATTTGAGCATGTTACAGTGGTTATGTATATACTGTGTGAAAATTCGGTCAGAGTACGTGTGAGCTAACATAGTGAATGTATACTGGCTAGCTAGCTTCCTGGCCTTGCTTTATTTGTGCAGACTGTGTGTTTAGACCTTTGCTTGTGCTTGAGGCACTGACACATTTGTGGCCTATACACACATGTGTTCTCTCTGCGGTTCTCTACCACTTATTTCTAAGAAAGTGAGGAACATTCCTTGTCCAGCTCCAAACATTTGGTGTAAAGCGTTAGTCAGAAGTACATCGGCCCACGTTACACAAAAGCAGAGGCGTTTAATAGCCTTCATGTTTCACACCCTTAATGACATGTTATGGCAGAGGGTTCCAGAAATTGCTAATGGCTTGAGATCCTGACCGCTTGGTTGTCTGCTTCCTTTTTGGCCCGTCTTTCCGGAGAAGGTCAGCACTGCCTGGCTGTTTGGAAAGCTGTGGTCGGAAGTGAGTGTTGAAGTGCAGGCAGATGCTTCAGGTCTGGAAGAGCTGGTAAGGGATGGCACTAGGCCTTAGTGGGCCTTTATAACAGAGACAAAGAGAGGGATGGATGGAGGATGAGTTGGAGGAGTCTACGCCTGTGGTTTAGGGAATTGGCTTCCGAAGTAGAAAATAAACAGATTTTTTTTAAATATGACATGGATGTCACAAAGGCGTAGCGGCAACATCTGTTGTTCCAGAAACAGGTCAGTAGAAATAACAGCACGCACAGAGAGGAACGGAGACAGAAGTGTGACAAATCCGCAAAAGCATCAAAGACACTTACGGAAAACAGCAATCAACCCAGAACGTGTCCGAAACGTAGCAAATGCTGTCTTCTTAGGCACTTATGTTTGCATAAAACACTGCCTGCTGAGATTCCTCCATCTTTTTTTGAAGGCACTTTATCGCCTTCCATTTCCCATAATCCTGTGTAATAGCTCCACCCAGGAGTAAAAAATGGCCAAATGGACCAAACTGTAAAGTACTGATGTAAATTTCCAGTGGAGACACTGCAGTAATCCTTAAATACAGCACATTGCTATAAAGAATGATGCACTCTGGGAGATCAAGGTTGATGCTTCTTGACAAACAGTGTTAAAATGTCTAATTCTACAGTAATTAACTAATTAGCTATTATTTGCAGAGCATTTTGGGAAAGTGACCATTACATTGTGTAGTCCTGAGCAGCCTGTCTCTGAATATTGTAGCGATAGAGGTGAAGCAGGGTGGTGAAAGAAGTGCAAATGTGTTTTGTTGTGTAAACATTTGTTTGTGTTTTTGGTACAGTGGTTGTTCAGTTAAACTGAACTATTCTATAGGCCTAGACTGAGATAGACTATTTGCAGTGCACTGTTACTAAATGTAAAGTTACATCCTAAGTTTCTTATGTACATATAACAGCACATATAAAAGCATAGTATGGTAAAATGCATCATTTTAGTTCTAAAATCTGATTGGCTGAGCCATGTTCAAAACTGTTGTAAAATACTGATACACACCACATACACAACATATGACCACATACATCAACTGAATTCTGTATTAATTCTGGTTATTACAAACCATTGTGCTACTTACATCTCATAATCTTACAACCATGATCTACTCTTTAAAAATGGCCTGGTTTGATAGTTAATAATAAACTAAACTATTTGTCTTTGGTTTATTACTTTCATGGCTAACACTAATAGCTAAATGCTAGCAGGCATCTGTCAGTATCTGGACAATGTCATTGTTGCTGCCTTCGAAATCTGTCACAAACTCGATTTGTTTACAGGTAAGTTAATGTGAAATTGGTGCTTTTTATGAAACTCGCTCATGAGCCAGCATGGACAGCAAAGCGTAAAAGCAGCTCCCTTCAGTTTTGGACACAATAATGGAGCTGCCAATGTAGCATGTGAGATTGGCATCAATTAAAGAAACATGACAGACAGTTTTCATCCTTGATCACTGACAAAAAAGCCAACTTTACAAGCTGACAAATCCACTTTCCTACCCAGCTAAACAAAACTCATAAACAAAGCATTACCCTTTCCTCTGCTCTCTCCACTCCAATGGATTAGGAAAGGTTTTGTTCTTTGGCAATGCCACTCAACCTCAGCATGAGCTATTATGAAATAATAATAATGCAGTTTTATGAGTTTAGTGCTTGGTGTTAAGTCATTTCACACTCTGTTATTGAACTCTGGTGTTTGGAGTTTATGCGTATGTTTCTGTTTTTAATGATCTGTTGAATTAATTTCCCATGTGAAACCTGGAAAAATTATGAATAAAAAATTTTATTTGTTTTATGTGCCAACATTTTCAGTGCCATTATTCGACTTTCACTCATACCATGTAATTGCATTTTTGTATTTAGAGAGGAAAGACTTACTGCCAAGTAAGATTTTACAGTAATATACCAGACTGAAGATTAGAGAGAGAGCAAGAGCGAGAGAGAGAGAGAGAGAGAGAGAGAGAGAGAGAGAGACAGAGAGAGACAGAGAGAGAGAGAGAGAGAGAGAGAGAATGGCAGAGAGATACTCTTAAAGCTGTGTGCACTGTTTATTATGGTCAGTGCTACCTGCCTTTCCAGTAACTACTAATAATTTAACGTTTCCATTCCTGAATGCAAAGCCAGCTGTGAGCGCATTAGCCTGTACATGTGCGCCACTGCATGCTCATAATTACTTTGGACAGCGTCCGTGCATTCAAACTGTAGGACAATCAACACTGACTACACATGCAAACGTATTCATGGTAACACATAAAATAATATTGCAATTCAGATCATAATCAATACATATAAAATTAATAAAAATATGTAATGAGCAAGCAAATAATATTTTTTTTACAAAATAAGACTGCTGCACAATGCTCTATTATACTGTAAATCCTTTTCTAGTTCTGAAACAGCTATTTATATATATTAATTGATTTAATAACCAGGTTCATAAAGTATCAAATATTGTGTTTTCAATTTAAGACAGGCTGAACAGAATTTATTAATCAGTGCTTTCTGTTTTTATTGCCATTTCAAATACGGTCACAACTGTACAGTTCACTAAATTCTAGCATCATAATCTCTGTCAACAAAGTGAGAGGAAACACTTACAGTTGCTTGAATGAA
Source organism: Colossoma macropomum (assembly GCF_904425465.1). Taxonomy (NCBI): domain Eukaryota; kingdom Metazoa; phylum Chordata; class Actinopteri; order Characiformes; family Serrasalmidae; genus Colossoma; species Colossoma macropomum. The sequence goes on along the minus strand of NW_023495247.1, from coordinate 645,062 downwards.
AATGCTTAACGTTTGTCTGTTGAGATCTAATCTCCATAGAAGCTGGCTTGATTACTGCAAGGATGTGGATATGGTATAATTCTTGTGAAACTAAATGGAATTAACCTGACCACTGGCATTCAGGATGCCACATAAAGACTCGTCTGACAGCAGTAAACTTCATGTCTCTCACACGTCTGTTGCTGATTCACTAAACAGGAAATGAGTCATTTGCGTCTATGAAAAAATCTCATGGCGCTGCACCCGCACAGCATTCACCCAGTCCGATTGCACTATTGGTAAAAGTAATATTGGTGGCAATACCATTATGTGGCAATGCCATGCCATAGTGACTGACTAGCAGGAAGTTGACGCAGGCAAAGACGCAAGCAAAGACTCTTATTATGCAACAAAAGCTGCTCTAGAGTCTAAAAAATGGTTTAGATTAGGATTTAGCACTGTTTTTCATTTAGCATCTTCTGTCAATCAATGGTTAATCAACAATATCTGAAAAAAAAAAATAGAAAACTAGTTTAGCATTAAGAAAATCAATCTTTCTTTGTGTGTTAGCTATTCTACAACTGAACTCACCCTGAGAGCAAGACAAGACAGTGTCAAAATACTGTTGGGATGGATCCAAGCACTGAAACACTGAAATTGTATTGCTTTTTGAAAAATATATGCCCATTTTGAATTTGATGCCTACAACATGTTTCAAAAAAGTTGTGACATGGGCAACAAAAGACTAGTAAAGTTCTCACAACTCATTAGGTTATTAGTTGGTCAGTAACATGATTGGGTATGAAAAGAGCATCAGATAGCTTCAGATAATAGGGAGGGGTTTCGCTGTGAAAGACAACATAGGCAAATAGAGCAACAATTTAAGGATAGTGTGTCTCTATATGAAATAGCAAATAATTTCATCATCTACTGTACATAATGTCATGGAAAACTTCAGAGAATCCAGAGAAACCTCTGTATGCAAGGAACAAGGCTGAAAAAACAGCCTTTTTTGCCAGCCATGATCTTCAGGCTCTCAGACAACACTGCATTAAAAACAAACACGATTCTGTAGCACTGCACGCACACAGGAACACTCACAAAAACCATTGTCTGTGAACACACTTCATCACTGCATCCACAAATGCAAGTTAAAACTCGACCATGCAAAAAAGAAATAATACACAAACAGGACCCAGAAACACTGCCACCTTCTCTGGGCCCAAACTTATGTAAGATGGACTGAAGTGAACTGGAATAGTGTCCTGTGGTCTGACAAATCAAATTTGAAAATCTGTTTGAAAATCATGGACACTGTATCCTCCCATCTAAGGACCACCTGGCTTGTTATCAGCGCACAATTCAAAAGCCAGCATCTGTGATGGTATGGGTGTGCATTAGTGCACATGGCATAGATGACTTGCACATCTGTGATGGCACCATTAATGCTGAATGATATATATATACATGTTTTGGCAACATATGCTGCCATCAAGATGACGTCTTCTTCAGCAAGACAATGCCAAATCACATTCTGCATGTATTACAACAGCATGGCTCTGTATTAAAAGAGTCTGGGTGCTGAACTGGCCTGCTTGCAGTCAAGACCTGTCACCCACTAAAAACATTTATCACATTATGAAATAAAACTACAACGAAGGAGACGACAAACTGTTGAGCAGCTGAAATCCTATATCAAGCAAGAATGGGAAAACATTTTACTTTCGAAACTACAACAATTGCTTTCCTCAGTCCCCAAACACTTACAGAGTGTTGTTAAAAGAAGAGATGCCCTTGTCCCAACTTTTTTTTAAATATATTGCTGTCATCAAATTCAAAATGGCCACATATTTAAAAAAAAAACAACAATACAATTTCTCAGTTTCAACATTTTATATGTTGTCTTTGTACTATTTTCAAATAAATATAGGGTTTAAATGATTTGCTCCCCGTTGCATTGTTGTTATTTACATTTTGAAGGGTTTTTTTTTTTACAGTTTTTTGGAAATGGGGTTGTTTATGCACAAACAGTTAACAGCATTAAACTCTCATTTAAAAAAGAAAAAATGTGAGAAAAATGTAGTTTTCCCTGACATTAGATTTTACGGTTATTTTTAAAAAATGCACTCTTTTTTCAGATGACTCCTCCAAACCAGCAACTCATAGCACAGTGTTGCACTATTGTTAATGCTATAGAAAGGAATAACCAACACCCTCACGTGACAGATGCAAGCCAAAAAGCTGGAGGAGCCTGATATAAAGCAGGTCTGAGTGGGAAGGCGCCATGAGGCGCAATGATGATCTATTGGTTTGGCTGAGGATGCTCAGTGAAAGAGAGAGAGATGGGACTAGTGAAAGTCCAGGATGACAACATTTTCCACCTGTAACACTCAGCGAGGGGACAGCCAGAGGTTAGCTTGTACTGAGGAGCGCACAGCACAAATAAACACATCAGCAAAGGCAAATAAAACATTATGGTAGAGCTAGCAATACAAGGCAAGCAGATAGTACACACACACATTGCTCACAAATTATTCATATGTCAGCACTTTCCTATACGCCACCTGAGAGATTAATCATATAAATGACCATATTAACCCCTTACACTCTGGGCTTATTATTCAGGGGCCATATTGCAGAAACATATTACAGTTAAGATCTGACCAGCTATAGATAAGGTTTTCACAAATGCATAGTGTAGACAAATATTAAGAAGGGTGGAAATATCTTGTTGTACAGTATTTTATCTGGAAAATTCTAATACACTTATTAAAGGTTGATAATCAAGTGTTATGTATGTTATGAAGCAACTAATGATATACACACAGCTGAGACAAAACACATAAATGAAACATTGCATACAAAAATGAAAGTTATATAGCATTTTGGCAATTTAGAATGCTTCTGTAATACTCATTTTTGCATGTTTGACATTAGGATGTAATAATTACCTTAGAAATATTATTCTGTAATAGCTATTGTCCTAAATTAAGTCCTGTGAATAACTAGAAAGTGATTCAGGGGGCATACATTGTACATGTTTACAGAAGTTTGTATCCAAACGTTTGGGCACCACTGGCCAAATGACATGTTTTGCTGATTTTTGAAGCAAACACAAAAAATTAAGTAAATACCTCTACAGCAAAATATTATTAGCCTTAATTCAGAATCACTTTATTTCACCATGCTACACATACAAGCAATTTGTTTTGGTGAGTGCACACACATATGACATGTAACACACCAAACAGACTAGACAAGCACACAGACTAATAACAATATTCTCCAAGGTACAAATAAAATAAAAATACAATAAATAGAACAGAATAATAAAGGGTCATTGTGAAAGGAGCTAAAGAGATGTGTGAGTATCTGTACATATGCAGATATGAATATACACGTCTGAATATCTATACATATGTAGATCTTATATTATACATATAAAATAATGCTATTATATACAGAATATCACAGAATGATATGAACATGTTGAAAAAAAAGTAACATCTGTGTTATGTTAGTCTAAGTTTGAACTGCAAGTCCATTGTGGTTAATGAGCTACAGCTCTGGGGAAAAAGCTGTTAGCATGTCTGGTTGTGCTGGTCTTGATGGCCCTGAATCTTCTACCAGAGTGGCTGGAGGAGATGATGTTCAGGATGAGAGGGGTCAGCTGTTATTTTGCAGGCATGCTTCATCACCCTGCTGTTGTAGATATCCTAAAGCGTTGGTAGGCTACATCCAGTGATCCTCTCTGCTGTTCTGATTATGTGCTAGAGTTTGGCTTGTTCTTGAGAGATGGAGAAACCAAACCACATGGTTATGGATGATGTGAGGATGGACTCTATGATCACTGTGTAGAATTGGATCATCAGGTTTTACAGCAGGTTGAATTTTTTCAGGAAGAATATTCTCTGCTGAGCTTTCTTGGTGATGGAGATTGCATGGGAAAGTCATTAGCAGGTAACCTTACCGGCAACCCCATCATAAAAATCAACATCTAAAGTATGCAAAACAACTAGATAAGCTAGAGGAGTTTGGGAAACAAGTGGAGTAATGATGCAAATGAACAACAATGTCATTGCAATAAATATAGCTGTTGACACCAGACAAGAGCAGAGCTCCACTTTTGATGGACACACCTTTTATTATTGACTCTTTGCATTGCACTGATGTACCTCACCACTTGTGGTATGTGCAGTGCATGCTGGTTGGATGAAAAACTCCTCTAGCTCTCTGATAAAAACAAGCAGGTGGCTATCTCTGATAAAGCTAACCTTTAGCCATGTTGGAGGTAACTACCAGACATGCCAGCTGCTCTCCTATTTGTCACGCAAAAATTGAAAACATTTAAACTTTATATGACCCTGCATGTCTGCCGCAGCGGACTTTGTTTTTCTGAAAACCTGCATCTGCGCCGCACATCCTATTTAAAATAACATGTTTGAATGTTCAGAGGTGAATTGGCCATGTTAAGTGTGAAAACAGCTACTGCAGTCAAAGCCATCACTTCTCAAAAAAACAGTGAAATTAGCCAAAAACAGATGAGGAGAAACTAATCCATGAGGTGGAGAAACGTGAGCTGCATATTCTTTATTGTAATTTTTCATAAGGAAATCTGCTGTGAGCTACTGATATACACATGTTAAAGGTGCAGCTAGCTTACTCAAGCTGATAAACTCAAAGTTTGTTTACATTTTGTTTTTACATGCAGGCTTGACATTTCCAGTGTAGACATCTTAAAGTTTTTGCAACATGATATTTTAATGCAGCAGTGCTGGATTGGAACAATTTTTCTTATGGAATAGCACTTTCTCTTGTATATTATTGTGTAAGTATATAATCCCTAAATCATTCTTCAATATATTTCAATTTTCAAAAATAACAATGTAATTATTGTAAAAAGCACTTTACAATGTCAAGGCCATTGACGAGTTTGTAAAATCCACCTAAACAGAGCAGAAGACTTCATAATATGACGTTTGTACAACATCTGTACTTTGGAAAGTATTTTAGAGAAAAAAAGCAAAAGTGTTCGTCTGTGGGCTTCACAGGGGGGCTCTAAAATGCTGCTGCTGGATGCTTGGGTTTGCGGTTAAACTGTCGACCTGCTATTCATAGAAACCCACAATTTATCACTAACCCATCACCAGGGCATGGGCTGTGTGTGAGTGTGTGTGTGTGTGTGTGTGTGTGTGTGTGTGTGTGTGTGTGTGTGTGTCTGTGTGTGTGTGAAGTAGAAAGAGGGTCCTCCATCTGCTGAAAGGTTGGCTCTAACCAAATGGGTAATTACCATATCAGAAGGATTTATGAATCTTTTCTGGAAGTGTACAGCAGTGTGCCTGCTCTGGAATGATTTTTCCATAAATTTATTCACAGCAATAAATGCTCATACCTTGTCATGCAATTATGAAGCTACAAGCAGACACAAATGCACTTGGGATAAAGAACAACCCTTGCAATGCTAACACACACACTCAACTGGGGACGCACTACTTTGCCCTTATACAAGTACAGACACACACATACACACGCTGCTCGGTGTTCCAGACATTGTGGCTTTTGGCGAGGGGTCTCCTTTCTCTGCCGTTTAGAGATGAACTCCTGTTGACCCATGATGCATTTCCCTCTCCTTGACTTGTCTCCTTGACTTTTTTTTTTTGTTACCGCTGAATAGTATCTTGTGGAAAACTTATCTATGCTGGAATAGAGTGCTCCTCCTCAGTTCCTTGAAGGACGGATAATTCAACTTGAGGAAATTTGTCTAAATTTCCCCAGCAGTAGCAATGAGTTCATCAAAGTAGTCTCCACATCGCAATGCTTTTCAAAAATTTCAAGAGTTGCTGTAATGAGGGAGGATGGTTTATGATGAGGAGGAAATGAAGGCCTGAGACAGAGAAGGAGAAAGACAAAGAAATAAAAAGATCACAAACCAGAAAACCCAGGTTAAGTTACCCTTGCGACAATGCCAAGTAATCTGTGACACATTAGCAGCCATAATAGGTTAAAAAACTTTAACAAATTTATTTAACAATAAATTCTATTAAACAATATGCGAAAAAGTTTCTGCATAAGCTACGAGATTAATGTGTTGCTTTTATGCTGACCTTGTGGACCTCATGGACCTCAGTTGACCTCGCTGACTCTGCAGATTAAAATTTGTTTAAAAGGCCCAAATCATAAAACAAAAAACAAATCAGTTTTTCTAAGTAAAAGAATTTGGTGTAGTGTTTAAACATTGTTAAAGTTTCAAAGCCTGTATTATTAATTTATGAAAACAGTATGTTTTGAATTCATTGAAGTCACAAAAAACAATGCATTTATACCTTCCTATTCAGCCAACAGCAGTTTAACCCCACCCATTACCTTGAAGTTGTAAGGAGCGTTTCAGCCTGCTTTTTGAGTGAGACACAATACAGGGCAGCCAATCAGAAAAGAGCTCATTTACCTATATGAGTTTTAAAGTCACGGTAACAAAACATAGGCTGTTCTATAAAATATAGAGAGGGTAGAATATGTTTATATAAAAAGAATCATGACTGTTTTGTACATAAACCTATCATCATAAACATATCATGGGTTGACATCAGGGAAAATGCAAAATATAGGAAAAATGCAGGAAATGCACACATTAAGGTAGCCTAATAGACATGGGAAGGAAGAATAACTGTAGCAGGGTAACTGCAGGCCAAAATCTGTTAAACGTGGGAGAAAAAAAGCCTGAACATTAAATTTGAACCTGGCCCAAATCTGACGAATATTTGAAAAATGATGTCTGAACCCAAGCCTGACCAAATCCCGATGTGAGTAGTGGGGTCCTGTCAGGTGTGGGCAGGTATTTCAATATCTAAAAGAGATGCCGCTGGTCAGGTAAAGTGAGAGACAGTATGGCACGTAAGTCATCTGCCATTGCCATTAGAACACTGCACAGCCTCGAGAAGCAGCCAAACACACACTGTGCTGGAGTCTGTTTCAGAGAGTTGAGAGCGAGGTCACTGTGCATGAAGTTCCTCTATAATCAGTGCTAATCAATGCTAGAGTAATCAATGCAAAACCACAACTGCCCCCCTTCATCTGCACAAGTTACATAATGCATTCTGCGGTGTGAGTCCCTTTCCCAGAAAAATCATAAATAATAAACATAGCCATTAAAGGCCACAACACATGTTATATAATGGTGTATGGATTATTAGCCAATTAGGGCACAGGGGCTCGAGTGGTGCTGGCTAAAACGCGTCCCAGATGCAGATGAGTACAGCTGTAGTCAGCATGTCTGCTTGCTAAAGATGCCCCTTGATTGAAGCAAGATTTCTCCAAGTCCCCACCATTTTGATGTAACCAACTAATGACAATGTGGTTTGACAGGACTTGGAGGCATTCTTCTCTTTGGAACAAAAATAAAATCCTGTGAAAAAATACTGGGAAGTTTTAACATCCATTGTGTGGGTGTGCTTGTGCTTTGGAGTCAAGAGAAATAAAAAGATAGAGGGACAGAAAGGACAGGATATGGGTCCAAAAACAGTGATAATCAAAAGGAAAAAGGGTCCCAGGGGTCTAGCGACACCAAATGAGTTTCATGGTAGTGCACTCTAAGTTAGCCCATTAGCCCAAAATCAGAAGTATTTGTTATTTTCACTTTCATATTTTTTCCTAGATCTGCCATGGAAAAGCTTCACCACGGAGTGGCAAATAAAGCAAGAACCACAAGCTGAGGCTTTCCAGAGAATGCTTGCAGTAAAAAAGCATTTCATGCTTAATCAGCTTGTTCTCTTTTTTTTATAATTTTTTTTTTTTTGAGGGGTGGATCAGGGGGTGGTACATACCCTCAGTTTCTAACCACAAATATGGCCTTTGACGATTAAAGACCTTTTGAAAACCAAACACATAGTATAGCAATGTAACCTGGCAAAGCTTTCGTCCCATGCATATTCATTATGAGTATACAGAATGTGATTAGTTCACAGACTAGTAGTTCATGCTTAAAACATTGGCTTCCTATTGGACAGAGGTGTGCATTTTTTTGAAAACTAAATATATAAATATATGTAACTTTATTGAACATTTGTATGTGAACCCCCCTACTTGGCATTTACACTTGCATCTCAGCCAGATTTGGCTGCTTGGTTTCCAGGAATGAGTGCATTCCCTGCTTCTGGTCTGTGGAGGGTCTTTTCTGGACCAACTGTGGCTTTGGTCTTTCCAAAGAAGCCAGAGGGGTCTGAATCACTGGATAAAAAAACTCTCGACACATCTCCCCAGCTAACTAGCTCTATCTGAGTGGAACAGATTCCATGTTGCGGTGCAGAATGGTCAGTGATGGCCTGCTTTGTTTGGCTTTTTTCTGTGGAGCATTTTAGAATTACGGTCTTCTTATCTGCCTGGTTACAAACCCTGTCTACATGTTCTGAATCAAACCATGAAAGGCCATGCATTACGGTCATTTTAACATGATTTAGCGGTGCTGTTAGGCATGATTAGGCTTTTACAATATGAGACATTGTTATAAAATACAATATGGTAAAATATATTCTATTGAGAATTACATTTATTTTAAAGTTATAACAAAAAATCTTCTGCCCATGTAGTTTGTTAACAGTACACTGTAAGAAACACTGTAGTACTGTTTATCAATCACACCATGACTTGAACATCACAGCTACACATATCACATCATAGCAGCTACTGCACCTACAACAGTTATAAGACTACAAAAATGGCAGTAACTAAATATTTATTAATTAAAACATTGTGATGAACTAGTTCACTGAAACACAAACCATGATCATGGCTGCAATATCAAAACATGTGAAATGCAATCAATGACACTGGTAAGAATAAAAGGTAACAACAACAACAAGAACAACAACAGAAATCCTACTGTAAACTGTACATGAAAAATGAAAAGCTAATTAACAGAAACTGCAGTGAATGCTGGGAGACAGAGTGTTCAAGATAGTACTCAAGCTTCTTGCTACATTTCTCCCAGAATACAGTCTTAACAGCAATGTCTGGTGTTCAGAGATACAGTGTATAACTGCAGTGTTTGTACTGTGAGACTGTATCACTTTTTACAGTGTAAGCTACAGTTGCAAAACAACACAATGGTTTTAATGACTTCAACATTAATAGAGATGAGATATGTATTCATATGATTATAAATATTTTCACATTCAGCAGATACTCTTAACCAAAGTTACAGAAGTAGGTGAACATAGCATTAAGCGTCTTGCCTAAGGACTCTTTTGGTGTGGTGTGATATCAAACCTCAGTCTTCTGCATGGAGTACAGCAGTATATCCGACTGTGCTATACTAACTGCATATATTGGATAATTGTATCTCAAGCACTTTATAATTTTAGAAATGGAACTATAATTTTCTTACTCGTTAATGGATATAGCTAATTTGGTAGAGCACTTTTGGTATGTTTGGACAGGGAATGTCACATTCCATTTCAGGTCACTGGTATTCTATGAGTGTATAATGCCTTTTAATTCTAACACTCAAAGCTACTAATCTACCAGTTCTGAACTGTTTACTTCAGCATATTTTACACACCACCCTGAAGAAATAAATGAGAGAAATTAGAAAATGACTAGTCAGCTATACCCACAATAAAAGGCTAAATTACAGTGTCCAAGAGCAGGACGTGGTACAGTTGGCACATTGGAGATACCCCACAGACAAGGGGTCGGGCAAACAGCACTGGAGCGAGGGATGAATCACTTAGCAGTGAAACAGAAGTCTGGATGACAAGCTACTGGGTCTTTATGTGGGCTGACCCCTCTGCCGGGAAGTGAACACCATGAAAGGATAACAGTCCTCTTCTACGCCGGGCTCTCTCACAGAGCCAGGAGACGGCAACAATTAAACAATTACCCAGAGACCCACTTTACTCTAAGCCTTCCCCAAAAGATCTAAAACAAAAAGCCACGGATTGTGGTACTTCCTCCAAGGGAAATCTTATTACTGAGGCCTGCCAACTTCTGGATTTGACATTATGCTAAGTGCAAGCCTCATGAAGTAGTAAAGGCTGGATTGAAGGATTTTTGAAGGACTTTTGACACAAGACTGAGACTCATACATTTATCAGAAAACATATTTGTTCCAAGGGGTTATGCTAATGTGTAGCCCCTAAGGTAAGTGTTTTTTCTCTTCAACTGAAATAACAATACATTTAGAAATGTACTGACATATATTTGAATAAAATACTGTTTTACCTGATGCCAAAAGTGATATATTGAGTACATGAATAGAATCAAAGGGCCTAGGTCAGGTTGAGTATGTCAATGAGAGACTATGATCAACTATCATAACTAAACTGTGCTCTAAAATTTGTCATATGCAAGTGTGCTTACTGTATATGATGTGTAAACTTATTTTCACATAGAAAAACAATAATACATGTTTTGAGCAGGGGTATTCAAACTTTTGTATATAATTATATGTACACTCATTAGATGTTCAACAAGCATAAAGTTAGAGATTTTGGATTCCAATTTTAGAGCACAATTTACTTGCTGAATTTAACTTACTTTTATAAAAATAAAACATATTAAATGTTTCATATCTCCACCACTACCACAATTTTTTTAAGGAGTGTAAATTCAGCAAACAAACAGTAATTGAGCATTAAAATGTGAAGAAGTGTGTTCTATGTACAGGATGTGTTAACTTATTTTCACTTAGAAATTCAAGAAAATGTAATTTGACCAGGGGCACTCAAAAAAAGACTGTTTTATTTCATTTCCATCTCTAGACCTCAGACAAGCCTTTATCAAGGCTTTCTTTTTGCTTGTAAGGCAGACTTTTGCCAGGTCAGACATTTTTGGTGTCTGGGAGTTAAAACATTTGTTTTTCGGCCTTGCCAAGAACGATTTCAGAAAAGTGCTCTGAGGCACAAGCATTCATAAAATGTTCTTTTTTGTTTTGAGGTGTACTGTTACTATTTAGAGATACCAATTTTGTTGGAGAACTCTGTGTAAGTATTACAGATTTGGAAACCATACTCTAAGATAACATGATTTCTGAAAAAGACGTGCTTCATTTGAATTTGAAACAAATAGGAGGAATGTTAGATCCATTGTGCTTACAGACTGACTGGAAGTGAACAGTTTTTCATCCAGTACCCCTTCAAATCTGAGAGGTAGCTAAAATATGTCAGTGTGGTATTGTGCTAGTGTGGTTGCTTCTTCTGTCAGTATGTGGTCAGGCCAATAAAATTCTGTATCTGCTCCACACGAAAAGTGAGGCAATTCAAGTCAGCTACCCCTTTAGTGAGGGGTCGAGTGATGTAACTTTCACTTTGATATTTGCACCTTTGATTAGTCTCAGGGTAACTAAGCATCTGAAAAAGTCTAAAAAAAGTTTTTGCCTCAAGCTGTGGATACTGTAAATCAACATTGTTTCTTTAATTGCAAAAGCAGTATTTTGTAATGTCACAAATACTCACCTCTGATGCTTGAATTGCCAAAAGCCTAATAAAGTTATCAGTCATGGATATCCATACTCTGTCCATTAACCCTCTAGGCTTATTATTCAGTTATGATTAATATTAACACTTATTATTTAGTAAATGTTTTAAAATATTTAGTAACTACTATGAAACTACTATGTACATTATGTAATTATGAGTGAGGAATTGAAGTGTGTACCCATATATGAACCCTTAAGACCATCAGACACAGGACATGCTGCACAGGGTTACATAGTATCCTGTACTCAACAGTGACCACTAGAAACTAGGCCTTTAGTTTGAGCCATAACTGTCTAAACTAAATGGTTATGCGATAATGCTATTTCTGCTGGCATCACTATAGGCTTGTAACTGACAAATTATCATTAAGCTCTGGCATAGAGCTGAAAGGCATTGGTCAGGGTGCCACCTGTATTTGCAGTCAGTGATGCAGCCAGAAGGCCTGGAGCAATGATTTTCTCACAAAAATTTGTTCCACCTATTGGTAATCAAAACTTGTTAGGTTAATTCCACTGTCAGTTCCTATAAACTCAATTCCAAAAATATTGGACAGTATGTGAAACGCTAATAAAACAAAAAGCAGTGATTAGTAAATTCTGTTTGACCTGTGTTACATTGAAAACAGTACAAAAACATAATATTTGCTGTTTTAACTTATGAACTTCAATGCTTTTTGTAAATATACCTTTATTCCAAACTTGATACTTGCAACATGTGCCAAAAAAGCTGGGACAGGAGCATGTTTATCCCTGTGTTACATCACCTTTCCTATTAACAGCATAGTGCAGTCTTAACTTGCATTTGTGGACGCAGCAATGGACTGTGTTTATATTAAGTATTTCCAAGCCCATGTGGGGATATCCATCACAGAGCCATGCTGTTTTTTTTAATGCAGTGCTGTCTGAGGGGTCAAAGGTCATGGGCATTTATTTGTGGTTTTCTGCTTTGTCCTTTATACACAGAGATTTCTCCAGATTCCCTAAATCTTGTGATGATATTATGCACTGCAGAGAGTGAAATGCATAAAATCCTTGCAGTCCCTGGCTGAGGAAGATTATTTGTAAACAGATGGATTACTGATGCTGATGCATTTGCAAAGTGGTGAGACTCCATCCTTCCTCCCTCATAAAGGGCTGGATCTTCATCTTCTAAGCCGATTATCCTTCTGGGTCGTGGGAACATGTTTCAGGCATCAGTTTCAGAATGAATGTATTTTTATATTTTTACATTACATAAAAAACAAAGAACATATCTTGTTTTTGTACTGTTTTCATTCAAATATAAGTCAAAATAAATCACTGCTTTCTGTTTTATTTGCATTTTAAAACTGTCCCAACTTTTTATGGAATTAGATTCATAGTTATGTTAGTGGTTTATCTGACACATTAGGCCTTCTGTTCAGCTCCTGAAGACCTAACAGATGAGAGAAATAGCTTGGCTGTATCTACCATGATACCATGGAGAAATTAATTCTGATAGCGTAACTTTCTATTGGGTATTTCAAGAATTTCCTTTTTGTTTCAGACAAAAAAAGGGCTTAGAAGGCCCTGAGGGCTCACCACTAGTAGCATTGTGCAGCAGATTGTACAAAGTGCAGTTATGGTAGATAGGAAGCAATGTAGTAAGAGTTCATTTTATAATCTACCTCTGCTCATATTGACTTCATTTAGTAAAGCTTTTAACGTCATTTAGTTAATTCATCATGTCTGTTATCAGCTAATGCTTTTGAAAACTGCATGATGTAACCTTTAATGTTTAAGGGGTCCTAATGAGAAACTACCAAAACAGTGCCACACTTATTCCTCCATGGGCTACCTCTGAGCTTACTTATGAACATAATTAAATTAGAGCATGTGGAATTGTCTGTTAGTCCTTTTTTGTAGCAATTTCTGAGTCTTCACTTTTAACTTTTACACTTCTGATGGAGTCAAACTTTTGCACTTCTGACAGAGTTTATGTGAACATGAAGGGGTTGGTCAGAGACCAAGATGAGCTCATCTAACTGAGACAGAGTCCTTTTCAGCAAGGTTAGATTTTGCTTACTAAGTCAAATTCTCTCTTGCACGAAAAGGAATTAAAAAAAAATGTGGACATGGCCAGTTGCTATCGGCACATTTTTGGGGCCATCACCATGGAGACAGACCACTGGGAATGTTATCCCACCATGTGAGCTCTGACTGTGGTTAGGACGTCAATATGGGAATGGGGTTGAATATCCTTGAATTCTTGAAATAATTGTGACTGCGCTATTCTTTTTCTCATTTTTTCCCCCTTTTTGCTCTCAATTGGTCATAACCATTTCACAGCTATTTCATTGTGTCTAAGCTGTTAACCAGAGTCTGCATGAGCAACAGATCCAACCATCTGTCATGTGAGTTATTTACTGTCTCCAAGACATTTCTCATGTTTGTTTCATCTCCCTCCTTTTGCCTTTTGTCTCAGAGATGTCTTCCCTCATAATCCACGAATGAAAATCCCTCAATCCTCGTCTCTCAACCAGGAGCAGAGTATCCTTCCCTGTCATTCTCAATCCAACCTGTGTGTTAAAGCTTAGGGGAAACCAGCTCTGAATAAATAAATGTGGCTTTTTGGAACATTCCTTCTAACCATAATGGTGGTATTGGACTCCTTTGGAAGAGATTGCGAATGCAAACAATAAAATAAGGCACCCTGAAAATCTCAAGCTATTTCTGAAGTTTTCCATGCATTACCGAAACTGACACTTGCTAGTGGGGCAGATCTGAAATCGATCGAGCAAGTAACTGCCATCGTAATGAAGGAATAAATGAAATCAAGCACAGCAGACTCCAGTTGAATTAGCCGTGTTGTGTTGAGAAGGTCTGGCGCTCCTTCTTCCAATTGTGGTGGTGGATCTTTCTTAATCTGAGAAACAGCTCCAGCCTGTGCCATGAAGCATGCTCAGCCTGAAGCTTGGAGAAGACCACTTGGTTAGATACCACAGAATCTTCACTGAGCCCTACTCAGGTTTGCTATTTTGTTAGGCTAATAAGCACTATGGTCCTGCCAGAACATGAAGCATTAGACCTCCACTGAAGTTCTGGCTGCAACATCACTGTAGAAATGTAACGCTTTAATATCATGTGTTATGATCACTAAGAAACATATCTTTTTACTGTGTGTGGCAAAACACTGAGAGTGGTTTCCCAGTGTCTGGCTTAAAGAGTTCCAATGCGTTAAACAAATTCTCTGTGTGCCTCGTCTCCAGTCTTTCTCCTTTTCTCCCCCAGTCTGTCTTCTAGTCTCTTTCTTTCTCTCTCCAACTGTGATAATGAATTTTCCACCACGCTTTTTACAGTGTTTTTTAGAAGATATAGATGGGCAGGGATGGAAAATGAAGACAGTGACCACGAGGATGATGATGTTAGGTTGGATTTTTCATGGCATTCCTGTCTCCTGTGGCCTGTTTGGTTGTCCTTCTGGTGGAAGGAGAGGGACTCTAGGAGAGCGCGTACTTATACCGAGACAAACGTCTCCTTAATACTGAACACATGGCCAGAAGCACTGCTTGTCTGCAGAAGACATTGCCTTGGAAATCTCCCCGCTCAATTTCCTTTGTTGGCTCCTGAATCTGATACACATAAAACAATAATGAAACAATACTTATGCTGCTATAAATACGTCTAGCACTTGTACAGCCTCACTGAGAATACTGATACAACCAATCTGTCATGACTATTCATGTTCATATACTTTTATTCCATACGGATTTCTGAAATTAGAGCTTTCACTCAAATGATGCCAAAATGGCCTTCAACCCTGGTGCTGCAGATGAAACAGCAGACTTTATAGCTCATCATTATTATATTTCTAATTCTGGGGAAATAACTGCTTGCCATAAACAAACATTTGCATTCGGCAAATTGTGTTTTGGCATGGCCTGCTTTTCAGAGACTGTCTTTTTATCCTCTTTTTTTAACCGCAGACTTTGCGTAGAAACCATAGCAAAGCCATCAGTCATTGCTGTAAGGGTAATGGAAACACTCAATTTCTCCAAAAAGCATCATTGCAATTGTAGTGATTGTACAATTACCAGGCACAGCTCATCTTCTCTTAAGATAACCTATTACAGGATCATTGTTACAACAATTAGGACCAAGGAATGCTTCGTGAAATCTTTGGTAAGCAGGATTAGAGGGCTTTTCCTGGTTCCTGGCTTCAGTTCTTGAAGAATCTCTGATAATATTGTGGCTTTGGCATAGAGTGAGACATGAGGGAGGCTGTGATTCCACCACAAGGAGTGCTCTTTATTAAACACCAGGGAAGAAAGGCACAGACATAAGCGTGAACGCTTGGGGGAGGTCACCATCAGCCAACTACTTCTACTCTACGGTTACCCCACCCAACACAAAACACCCACAACCCAACACAAAATAACACACTCCACATACCTTTAACTGATGAACAACAACATAAACAACATTTAGGTCCATTTTCCAGAGGGCACACACATCCCATGAGCCTCTTGTTGTGGCCAAGCCTCAGGAGTGTCTAGAGGCCAACGCTAGCCAGTAGCGGAACGCTACAGGGTAAAACGACCCTCCAAAGTCTTTTCAATATCGGAGACTTACTTTACCAGACATCAATTACATTAAATTGTAATGTTCAAAGGGATTGTCTTCAAGGCCTCTTTTGACTTGGACTACACTCTTAAAAATAAAAGTGCAAAAGCTTTGTTCTTTGGAGCATTGAGGCATTTTCTGGAGTGTTTTTGAAATGTTGCCATAGAAGAACCACTTTTGGTTTATATAAATTATACAAATAAAATTTCAATAGTTCCTTTAAAGAAATGATTTTGTAAATGAGAAGGTTTTTAATGTTTAAAGGACTTCCACATAGAGTAAATGTTGTACACCACTTTGCAGACAGATATGGAGCCCTGCTGGGGACATCCCATATAAATAACAATAAGGCATGGAAACAAGATAATTAAGTTATGACCATGACTTAGTAAGGCACGCGAACAAGATCATGCCTTATTAAGCTGTGGTCAAGGACTAATTATCTCATTCCCATGCCTTACTAAGCCATGGCCATGCATTTGGATCTCATTCCCACGCCTTACTAAGTTGTGGCCATGGCTTATTTATATCATACTCACACCTTACTAAGTCATGGCCACTCATTATTTTTATTTTTATGGGATGTCATCAGCAGGGATCTGTAGACAGAGACTTCTAGGAATACTCTTTTAAAAATAAAAGATGCCAAAAAGTGTTCTTTAGAGTAACACCAACAGAAGAATCCCATTTGGTTCTTTCAATGGATGGTTCTCTAAAGAATCAGCTTTGTTAATGAGATGTGAATATGAAGAACTGTTTTAAAGGTGAAAGAACCTTCAATAATATGAAGATTCTAAACCAATTACCAAGTTTTTTTTTTTCCTCTAGAACTATATGCCCAAGCAAAGAACCACTAAGCATTCTTTATTGTTTAAAGTGTAGACTTTAAACCAACCCTAGCAGTTTTGCAAATTCCTGAATTCCTTAATTCCTTGGGTTTAATCTATTAGGAAGCTAAGTGTGTGGTAAGACCCAGACTTTGACCTCTGGGTGCCTGCTAGATGTGCTGCAGAGCCCGGCACAGACACTGTGGATCCTGGAGCCCCTCACTGGGAGCCTTTCTCCTGAACTCTCCATATTTTTAGACAGATCTGCACTCCCGGCGTCTTGCCGGTGGAAACTACTGACATAGAAAAACAAATCAGCAGTCAGACGCATCAAGCCAAGAGGAAGAGGCGGCCCAATAAAAGCAGAGAGAGAGGGAGAGGTAGAAAGAAGGAAAGAAAGAAAAGGAGAGAGAGAAAGATAGCTCCTTCTGCTTAAACAGAGGAATGCATAAAATCTTTGCCTGCAGCAGGGCGGCTGCCGACTAAACGGGAGGAATTGGAGATCAGAGTCCGGGTCTAGAGTGACAGGAGATGGTTTGACAAGGAGCATGCGTGTGCCTCATCCCACGAGAAGAGGCCTCACTATGGGGAAGAGGATCAGTCACAACAGGAGTTCATCAAAAGCCAACAGCAATACATCATATGATGAACGTCATTAATATGGCATATTCAAGTTTGGTGAAAGAGCAATTAAAGATCTACAGAGGAAAAAACACCCAAGTGCGCTTAAAAGGTTCAGATGCCAAAGAAGAACCATGGTTGGTTCCTTAACTCCTTTTTCAGAATAGTGATAAAAATGCAATTTCTGTTGAATAAAATTTTTTGATATCAAAGAAAGCTGCACACTGTTCGAAATTTTTCATTTATCAAGGTACAAACAATGTAAATGTTCCCTCAAAGGTACAACAGTGGTTTTAAGGTCCATTTGTGTACCTTAAATAAGTTTGTCCCAAGTGAAAAATATGTATTTGTACCTTTTCATAACCTAATGTTTTAAAACAGAATGATAAAATAAAAAGCCTGGAGACGAGACGGGGTGTGTGGAGTCAATACAACTAAGAAAATATCATTTCAATGGATTATGGTACAGTTATGTTCCCTGACAAAGGGTACTGAGATGTACTCTTGAGCAACAGGAGGGGTACTGCCTCAGTTTCACACCATTATTTCTGAGAGTGCAGTTGTGCAGTCTGTTTTATCTTGCCATGGCCGTCTTTGTGGAAAGGTCTGAATTGTTTTCACAGCAGGAGTTCTCTCCCCTCCCTTTTAACCTCTTATTTCTTACTAGCAGCTCAACATTGGGTCCTATTACTGTAAAAAGTGTTTTGTAGTTCAACCTAAAAAAACCTTCGTGTGGTAACAAGTAAATTAACTGGTTTTATTTGATCTAAAGAAATATTTTGAGCAAACAATTATTTTAATCAAATTAATTTATTGAGTAAAACTAGTTCAATTGCTTGTTACCACATGAAGTCATTTATTTCAGGTTGAACTTTTTACAGTATAGTTAATCTAACAATAGAGTTTCATAATTGATTTTTTTAATTTGATTTCATTAATTAAAAATATCAAACTGATTTCCATTCTTTTGGCAGAAGTTCGGCTAGGCGACCTACAGAACGAGGCTGCAGAATTTCTCAATGGATGGTTCTTGGAACCTCTCAAACCACTCAGCTGATCAGTACTTCATGAATCCAAAAGTGGTTCTTCTATGGCTTCAACCCAAAAAATTTTCAGCATCTTGTCTTTGAAGAGCATAGCAGAGCTAATGATTTTCCAAGTAATGATGGTTTATGTCAAGTTAAATTTGGGGTGCAGATCATGGCATGTACGATACCATCATGAAGGAGATATACACTGTCATGACGTCCATGACATCATGGGCAAACTAAACCTTCATAAGTTCTATCTAAAAATGTTTACCTTTTCAGAATGTATAGTTCACCCAAACTCTCTAATCCACCAGTTCCAGCTAATATGTTTATGTACCCTTTGAACAAGTGAAGGAAAAGCCAACAACTGCTGCGAGAAGAATAAGGTAACAGTTTTTGGTGATATTGGATCTCACCTCCCATTAGGAAAGGACACTTCTGATTTCCCGACACACATTCCTCAGGCCTTGCCTGAATCAGAATCATTAGGTGGCCAGATTATAGTGGTATTGAGGGGAAGAAAAGGAGAAGATTAATGATTTGTTCTCCACCGCTAAAGCCTGTGAAAACCCACAGTAATTGGCACATGCACAATTTAAGTGATTGCAAATCTAAGGCCTCAAAAAAGGAGCCGCGTTTGTAGGACACACGTGCAGCGTGCGCACATACACACACCGCAATCTTGAGGGAGCTTATAAAAACATAACCTCTACCAGCCCTTCTGTCTTAATGTCATTATAAATTCTTTCCTAAAGCTGTGGTGATTAAAAAGATTATTTTAGATGTTTATTTTAAACTTTGTCCTCTGCTTTCATGCCTATCCAGCCCTTCTTTTTCTCCACTGAGTGAAACCATAGGGGAGACTAGAGTTAGTGAATCCAAAGAGTTTCCACTGTGTGGACAGTAGAGTTTAGAAGGGGGCAGGGGGTAACTATAGGGTAATGGACTATACAGGCAATGAGGTTATAACTGTGGAAAAAAAAGTCCACGTCTGCTCTATAGACCAAGCACTTGGAAGAAACATTGGTGGAGGAGTCCAAATGAAGACTACCATACTGAATCCTAGCTACTCTCATGCTCTCTGGGATGCTAGGATCATTAGAGCTAACAATAGTAACAGCAATAGTAATGCCAAAATCGCAACAGTTATGGTACAAGTCTGTCTTCTTAGAAGTGATGACAGCAGCTATTTATTCATGTTGGAGGTGAGGGATATTCTGGGCTTCAAAATGTCTGATGTGGGTTTGAGAGATGTTGTTTTATGCAAGAATGATTCAGCATTCTCCAACTTATCAGCTTTGCGGTTGTAGCTATTGACAAGAAACTACCAAGCTGCTGAAAAGATCCGTTCATAAAAGGAATGTGTTTCTATTCATGGCAAACTGGGGGAAGACTAACATAAAGGTTTTTGACTCTGTGCCCCTGTTTATCAATGATGCGTGTTATGTGAGCTTGAATTGCTGAATGGGCTCTAGGTAGACCCAAAGATTCACGGGTGGCCTAACATTGAAATGGTCTATAAAATTCGCACCGTTTTTAAGCCAGTCCTTGCCATTTGTTGGAACCCTACGCTGCACATATCAGGTTTAAATACATAGTAAATGGTTAACATCTCATGTTTAAACATCTCTTCTGTATTTGAGTAGAGTCTTTCTCCAAGAAGTGTGAACTCTTGTGGGCTCTGAGGAGACCTTTGAGAATACTGGATTTGGACCTGAGACAGAAGGCCACCTCAACTTTGCTGATATATCACTACGATTCCTCCAGCTGTCCAAGCCTCTTTTCTTGAAGCAAGACCACACAAGGTGCACTGCACTCCACCTAGACCTTTAATTGCTCAGTTTCTGGAAGGATTTGGCAAAGCACCAGCCTTGGTGCTTGGACATCTCCACTCTTTTTCTGACATTTTCAATGAAATAACTCTAGAGATCAGAGTGCTCGAATGAACACATGCAAGCTTTAAATTAGCAGAACACATACAGTAAGAATCAGCTAACTCGACTAGGCTTGTGGACACTTTATTCGGCACTATCCTCAAGTCCACATTTTACTGCCTCCCGCTCCGCATCCCTCGCAAAAAACATATGTCATAATCTGCAAATTTGCAGAGGCTCCCCTAGAAGGAAGTCTTTTATTAGGCATTTTGTTTTCCTTTGCTGCAGGCGGCAGACAAAATAAACTCGACCTGAGATTTATTTCATGTTCCTCTCAGCGGCGTGGCATCCAAGAATCACACACTGCTCCGGGTTCACCAGGAGAAAAGAATCTTAATCATAACAATGGGCTCAGCAATGGCAGGAGACACCATTGCGCTAGATGCTACAAGCTAAAGTGCAGGGGAGGGAGCAGGGGGAGGGGTCGAAAATGAAAAGCATAATGTGTTTCATTGTGCCACTGAGAGAATGAGAGGAGAAACTGTTGATTTAGTCTTTGTTTCAGTATTTTCATTTATTCCCCCACAAGACAGGACTGAATATTCAGTGCTCGACTCCTGAGGACTCCAATGTAAACAGGAGTCTCGCGGCGAATGACCCTTGCTCCACATCTCTAAGCCAAATGGAGAGAGAAAGACCACAGAAAGAAGCAAACGTGAGAGCAGGTACCTGGAACAGGAAATTGACCAGTTTTAGTGCATGGAGTGCAAAACGGCTCATTTTGTATGGGTCTGCAGCGGTGAAAAGATGCGTGGTTTTGGTCACATGACACCTAGCCTCAGGTCACGTAATCCTATCATTGTGGAAAGCTGCTGTCAGAAGAAATCACTTCCCTCTACCGCTAGTTAATGAGCTGACAGTGCACTCAGGATCTTTTGCACTTCACAGTTCAGCAGGAGAACCATTAAGTGTAAATATTCTAAGAGAAAACTGTAAAAAAAAATTTCCATGGGATGTGTTAGAATATTTATCAACATGGCAGTTTGCAAAGGATTAATATAATTTGGGGTTATTTTCATGGTTTGTTTAATAGTAGTAGTAAAAACACACTGGAATCCTTAATGAAAAAGTGACAGGGCAGATTCGGAGGAAAACTAATCCCAACTGTATAGTACTTAATTCTTTGTAGATCACTGAAAACACATTTGGATCATATCAAATAAGACAAAAACTACAAAGAAGCCTAATAAAACTTTTTCCTATTTTCTTTATTTTTATTACGTGTTATATACCATTAGGCCCTAATGATTAGGCTAACTTGGAGGAAGAAGCCTGCTAAGGTAAGATGTCCCACTTCCCACCTTAATTTCTCTCCTAATCAAATAATGGGGCCAGGTCTAGACTGAACACATTTTTAAATGGCTATGGTTCTAATTTGTTCTGAAATTTCATCTGGATTTCAGCATTTCAATGATTTTTTGCCTTTTTAATTTTATGTCATTGGATAACACTAATGTAATCATATGAAGTTGTGCCCCCAGACACGGGCAAAAGACCTCCTTTAGCAAATTGCCTTAGAGATTATTTACTTTTCATCTTTCAGACAGATTTGCTCACTGGAGCTTCACTGACTGACTGGCATTAACATTACATGCTAGCTGTAGCGATTGTTAGCTGCAGTTATGTAAGAAGCCCCTTTGAAAGGCTTTCTAAAAGATGATGTTCCAGTTTATGTCCTGTGTTTAGGTTCATGCTTAACTCATGCTGAACACATGCACAGGTATGTTTTAGCTTTACAGTAAATGGGCAGTAAATAATTTCCCCCCATTCTTCCCTAAATACATCATTAGGTAAAACACTGAAATATACAATACATATCTTCATGTCTCAGTGAACTGAAACTTCAAATAGAATTATTTATACTGGCAAAGTTTCCATGTTTCAACTGTGACAGTTTGGTTGGTCCACTTTTTCCAAACATACCACAGTTTTGCTGGTCAGTGTTTCAGTAGTGGTGATACTACTTCCAGGTATGTAATTCACTTTTTTGAGGTTTCCAAAGTGACTTACTGGAAGAGATGTTTTCTCTTCCTAAAGCATGCCATTGCATAGTTTATTTAAAAAGAAAGAACACTTTGTTTTGGTGGCTATTCTTGCAATTTTACATTATTTACCCAATAGTCAAATACACTGAAAGAACAGCTTGATGGAAAGTTCAGCTAACTCATGAGCTGTTGTGTGCTATAACTAAGAGAGATCAAATCATCTCATAATCAGAGAAATAGAGAATTTGTTTCCCTCGGTTGTGTTTATTTTGACTCCTAGTTGTATCATTAGATTAGTTCCACTGTTCTTTGTTCTGCTTGGTTTTATTGTCACACACTGTCCCCATACCATTAAACATTCCAAATTCCTTCCAAGTGACAAGAGTTGGAATAACAGCACATTTTATGGTGGATTTGGCTATTGTAGCTTTGGTGATAAAAATGTCTTTCCAAGTTGTTGGGAGCACTTCAGAAGACCTCGAAATGAATTTTCAAGGCAAAAGCACAGTATTGCATAATGTGGTGAGGTTTCATTTCAAAGCCACCTTTTCCCCTCTGTGGGCTGTCTTATTGATTGAGTTTACAAGAAAACCATATTGTGCTAGTTATCAATCACAAGTATTTACAAACAACCAAATCTTCTGGGAGTCATCAATTCTTCATATAATTTAGGGTTAGATCTGCAGCTTCATCTCTTAACATTCTTTTAGTAATTGGTTTGTTTATATTTAAATTATGAACTTTTTGTTAAGCTCAAATGACTGCATAAGTGGCTTACACATGCGAGGGGGAAAAAAAGACATCAATTTAACTAGACTTCCTAACATCTATGTGGACTAATTTTAAGAATGTCAAGAATTAACTATTAAATGATTCCAGATATAAATGGACAACATTTGCAATACAGAGGCTTATTAGAGTGGAGCTTTACATCTCCTACTTTCTAAATTCATCTCACCCTCTAAACCTTGTTAACTTTCCCTATATATTAAATGTATATGCAGTTTTCCATTTCGCTCATTCACATTAACGCTACCTCAAAGTTTTGCTTTATCATAAGAACATTTATCTAAAGCACTATCTGGACGGGGTTAGTTTTACATAGGGAAGTGGAGTAACGTAATTTTACCACAGAATGTTTTTAACATTTATGACTGATGGCAGGATAAGAAAACTTGAGATGAGAGTGACTGCTCAATTTATGCACTGACTTTACTCAAGAAAAGTTCCATATGCAATATGTTCAGCTTGTATGTCCAGAACATTTAGGTACTCGCAGTTTAATTTGCCCTAATTATCTACCCAGCTGTCTTAAGTGAATGCAATATGTCGTTTGCATTGTCATTAGCTTGAGAATTTTAACATTTCTTCTGTCAATTTAATCTTTTAACACCTTGAGTCTTATACTTGTGGTAGAATAATACAGTGATGCTTTCTATGACAGTTTCTTGGGGTACAAACTCTAAAGAACTAGGTAACTATTTTGGGTAACATGGCTGTGAGTTCCAAGACAACAAGTCTTATTTTGGGTATGGCATAAAAAGATTGTACACTAATAAATACAAATAATTTCACATAGCATCTCTCTATGTTCTCCATTTCAGAAATCTTTGTACTTTCAGCAATCATGTTACACCATATAACTTACCCAGTGCTTGAAGGTGTTTCTGATTTACGTTCCTGCTTAAATGTGTGACATTACATTGTGTGAGTGTATTTATACTTACCACCTTGTTTCTCCAAATATGTATGAGGTATTTTATGTTCTTTATCAGTTTCATAGCTTAAACATGTAGAAAGTGTAATTTAGTTGGACTGTCTTGGTACTTTTACCCAGAATAATTATGCAGTACTTTGGAGATTGTACAACATGCTTACCCACTCAATTACTCGAACATAGAGGACTGTAAAAGAGAGCATTACTGATAATACATATGGGCTTGATTTGGGCCTCAGAGAATACAAGTAAGAGCTTCTTCGAGTGTCTCCACACTTAAGAGAAGCTGTGAAAACTCCCTTTCCATGGAATATGATGAAATATTTACCAACATGCTAATTTGGAAGGGATTATTGTAATAGATGTTTCTACAGTTTGTTTTATAGCAGGTAAAAGTCACTAGAAATATAACTGATATGGCATATTTGGATGGGACTACCTCCCTATATAAAAGTAATCCAGTCTGAATAGTGCTTAGATCATATCAATTAGAACAGAAGCTACAAAGAAGCCTAATAGTGTAAATAATGTTACTTTTAATGATGTTACTTTTTTCATTTGCTTTTTGATGATTATGCACTTTAAAATTTCTAAATGGTTCTTTGCATGGTCATACAGTTCTTTAACCAATATAGAACCTTTAAATTATATGGAGGTTCTTTGAACTTAAAAAAAAGGTTCTTCACACACATCTCAGTTACGAAATAATTGTTCTTTAAAGAATCATCTTTTGGAAGGACCAAAAGTATATGGCACTTTGTACAGCATTGCTCCAAAGAATCTTTTTGGTAACTTTATTTTTAAAAGTGTGACTATCCTCATCAGTTCGCACATGTTCACATACAGGAAAACGTTCACACATCTGTAAAGGGTGTGTGTGTGTCATAGAGCTGAGGGATAGTGGTTAGCTCTAATTGTAACCATGTGATATGTGACATGCTCTTTTATGTGTTAATCCTATCTCCTCAGGCCCCTTCAGGCCTTGAAGGAGATGTTATCCCGGTCATGTTAGGTCAGTACGAGCGTGTTAATGAAACCATTACTGCATCAACTGTGTGGAGTGTGAGCTCCAGGACTTCTCTCATTCCCCCACCCTTACTGTTTGCTTGGTCTTCACTTTAAGAGAGGGCACTGGGAGGTTTGCGAGAAACATCGCAGTATATTATCGTAGAAAAACGAACCCCATGGCAGGAAAAACAGATTTTAATGAAGAGGGTAAAAGAAGGGGTGTGGAGTCAAACAAAGGACAGTGAAAAGGCGAAATGGAGGTTGAAGGTCTGGAAAGGGCTCTCAGAATGCTTAGATTTGCTGGAAATTTTCTTTCTGCTAAAGTTGTCAATTATAATATCAACCATGCACCAAAAAGGGTTTCATAGAAGAACTACTTTTGGTTCTGTACATAGAGTTCAATTGGATGGTCATGTTTGAAAATTAGATTGCAATGCAAACATGAAAGTCATTAAAAATCAACCTCTGAAATTCACAGGTTTATTACATCCTAAAGCTGGCTTTACATGGTGAAACTTTCATGCAAATTTTGTTGTTTGGAACCAACATGAAATTGCATAATGTAAAGTGTTCTGCAACTCATTTGAAACTTAGCGTCAACAGCTGCAAGCATCTCATCTTTATGGAAGAATTTTTTCGTAACAGGCAATCAAAATGCAGATAATTTGTACAGTGTAACAAAAATATGGGTGTTTTTAAATTGGTAAGTTGCACATAAATGAGATTGTTTGTAACTCACATCATGCAACTGCAGTTGCATGAAAGTTTCACTGTGTAAAGCCAGCCTAAGGCTTATTATTCAATAATTATCATGCAAACTGGCTGAGCCATTATTAAGTTATAGATGTAATGGAAGTTTTTAACTTTCCTGTTGGCCATTCAAGAGGATAAGGAACTTTTATAAAATGTAAAGCTGTACACAAAAAAGGCTCTTGTCCTAGAACTGAACATCCAAACCAAGAGTCATTCAGAGCCCTTTTTTTTCAGGAATGTACACTGCACTGACAGTATGATTAATCACCACTATCATGGTGTGACTAAACACAAGGATGAAGCTCTTGAGCGAGAAACACATGATCTGCCAAGGAAGGTCTTGACCGACAATAAAAAATGATCTCTAAGACCCAGGCTTTGTAAGGCCATCTGAAAATATTTGTTCTTTAATGGCGCAGCAAGAAATAAAGCAATCATTTATAGCAGGAGAGGAGGTACTGAGCAAATGTTATTGGCTGAAATGTGTTGGTGCGTCTGTTTGTGTGTTTGAACTGTCCACACGGCTTACGGGAAAAAAGGACGCTAGCTATTAGTTTTGTTCGCAAGAATGTTTGGAATGGCAGCTGGATTAGCTTAGAGCCACACTACGAAGGGTTCTTGTGAGGAAATCTAGAGTGTGCAGTAATTATTGTTTTCAGCACACTCAATTAGGAAGCATTAGGGTTGAAAGGGAGCAGGAATGTCAGTGATGAAAATATGACTGTAATAATAAAACATTTTGCACAAGCTTATTTTCTTAGATGACCCTCAGTGGCACCTTCAATTACATTTCATTACTCTGGATTTATTTTACAACTGTGAAATGAAAAATAGTGATCTCGCACTTATGCACTTTCTGTTCCCACTCTCCTCCAATAAATCAAACTCTTTTCCACCTCATTCCACCCTCTACCATCTTTTAACAAGCCACCAGGCCCTCTTTTACTGTCTTTCTTCATCTGTTTCTTAGAGTTTCTCTTTCTAGTTACATCTCTTTCTGCCTTTTTCATCCTCTCAAAGCCAGCCCAGACACTAAGTCTTGCTTTTCTTGGACAGTCCTCCACACCAATTGACTGATAGATGCGTCTGTCGTTCTTGAGGTTCTTCTGGCAGCGCTCTCACCATTCTATCCTCTCAACTCAATGAAGCACAAGTGTGTGATGAGTTCAGTTTTAAACATACCTCCCTGATCATCCTACTGTTGGAGATGAGAATACCAGCATCCAAAGCCCATAAATCTACTGACAGTATCTTCTCCACGAGTGAGTTTGTGTGCGAGTGTGATTCTGAACGTGCGTCTGTGTGGTAAGGGGCTCTGGTGGTGGGGCGGAATGGAGCTGGACCTCAGAGAAGGGAGGGCGGGATAGATGGGAAATGAAACTTCAGACGTGCACAGAGGGCTCCACGGGGACAACTTTGCTCTGAATAATTATCTTGTACCCGTTCTTTTTTTCTTTCTTCCCTCCTTCTCTCTTTTTCCTCTTTCGTTCTCTCCACACCATGTTATTATGCTGTCCCCCTAGTTGTGCAGAATAGCCACTCTGTCTCACTTGGCAGACGATAAGTCTAAGGAAGCAGTCATTGACAAGTCATAAAGTATACAAAGTTTGGTGTATCTGTACAGTTCAGGCCTAACCAAACAGACACACTGTACAACGCTCCTGCTCAGAGCGGGCCATGGCCAACTTGGCACTGTGTTCTAACAGTCATGTGAGCTGTATGGGTCAGGCATAATGACCTGAAGCATTTGGTAAAGAGCACCAAGCCAGCTAGACCTGCAGTGTATAGGTCTATTCTCACTCGGTTTGCACTCTTAGCTTAATTAACTTAAATTCTGACAGTTTTCTCCCTTTCCATAATTACACTGTAAAAACCTTCACTTCATGTAATAAGAAGCAAGTGGTTTTATTTTGCTCAAATAAATACTGGATGAAAAAGGCAAAATTTTTTATCAGGTCAAACCTCAGAAATACCAAAAATCAACTTTTGCTCTGTTTCACTTTTTACAGTGTAGTCAAACCTCGCAAGTTGAGAGTTGTTATTTTCATTGTGCTAAATTCAGGGCCGGTTTTAGCTTTTAAAGAGCTCAAAGAAACTACACAAAAAGAAAGCCTGTCCAAGCAGACCTGCTTCATTAGACAGACGCCAGATTGATGACTTCTTGTTGGCCAAATGTAAGCCAAAACAAATTTTGCATAACGTTAACACCATAATAATCAGAACATATCTTAATCTTTCGGCTTTTTCGTCCCCATTTTTTGGCTGCTGTTGTGTACATTTTTTTTTTTTGAGATATGATTAAACAGTTGCTTTTTTCCCCTCACTCGAACATCTTACAACATAATGGTATAGTTATAACCTAGAAGTTGTTGGTGGGCCCCCTGGTGGCCACAGGGCACCAAGCAGCTGCATTTGTCACTTATTAGGTAGAGCTAGCATTATTACGCAATGAATTTCATTTACCTTCTGTATCAAATGCTTCAAGTTAGCGTTTCTGACTTTTTTCCTGTTCATTTTAATGTCATGGAATTGCAAAAATATGGCAAAATACAGTTGTATGCTCAGTTTCTTCATTTAATTCAAATAATAATATCTCCTCTTCTCCTTACAGACACAAATATGTCACTGAAAGTTCCTATTTGTATTAAAAGTGGAGAATTCAACACCTCCAACAGATCTCTCCGCCTGTTTCTGTGAGAGATAAAACATATCAAAATCTCACCATGTTTTATTTTGGCAGGATATTACAGCAACTTCTAAGATTTTACTGGATATTTTTGGTCAGGCATTGGCAAGTTTCCTGTTAAGTTCACAGACTTACTTCATAGACATACTGTACACACACCTGTACTGTTGGATTTTCATGAGAGAGCTTTCCTACAGCATCTCTGGCTTATTTGCGGTAGAGCTTGTTTCTCGTCAAGTGCCAGTCTCCTGTCATCACTGCTCTCCAAACACTCTCGGCCTTCGCCAGCTTTCAGCAGCGGTGTTTCCACCTGTAGTTAGTCTGGGGGCTTGTGCGGTTAACCGAAAAAGCCTCCAAACCCCTCCCTTCTGCTTTGCTTCTTTCCCTGGGACAGAGGGAATCTTCCAGTGCTGTTCCCTTGAGAAGTCTGCACTGGATAATGGTTTAATTAGCTGAAAATGATTTTAGCAGCTGCTTGCTCAATAACAGGGACACTGGTATGTGTTGGAAAGGTTAGTTTTATTGGCCATAGCTTCTGTGGCTGGACAGACACACGTGTTAGCTGCTGAGATGTGGGTAGGCTGACTTTGCATGGTACAGCCAATTGCACATCCATCCAGCATTGTTTCCCAGAACTTGAGATTTCCCAAATGTCACTCTTCTCTGCTTTGTCGGCTTGTTACGCCACGGTTCACATTTTGATCGCCATAAACAGTCTATAAAACAAAGCAGCCATCTCTCTGGGAGGAGAAGTAATAAGGGAGCCAAGTGGCAAACCAGCCTATTGTTATATACAGTGGGCTCCTCTCAATTATGTCTTTGGTACAGTGGATATTGCATAAAGAAATATTTTGTCTTTAAAGCTAAATATAACACTCTTTCATAAATGCTTCATGAATGCAATAAACCACACAAAGACATGCAGTACAGTAATGTTACCATGGTAAAAGAATCCTGATAATCATGGCATGCATAGCTTTACTTTAATGAAAGTTATTGACATGAAAACATACGGCAATTAATAATGTTATAAACTATTTTATTTGTTATTAATCATAATTGCAATAAGCAATCCTTCCATCAAGCAATGTTGTTTGTTGACAGTGGACTACAGTTGCCAAAAATATACAGTCAAATATCAGTCCAATGGTTTTTAACTTGGCACATTCATACAGAATTCAGTTGAAGTGTCTGGTCATATATGTGTACATGAATATATGCATAAACATTTTTGGAAGTTCTACATTAAACACAGATGTTTGAAACTTTTAAAAGGCATTTTAAAAAAATTTTTACTTGAAGATTGTGACATATTAGCATATATTTTACCCTGTGACTCTTCAGTAGAGAGGCTAGTATAAAACTGCTGCCACTGTTTTAGATTTCTAACAACCCACTGATTAGGCTATCTAATCCCAATGTGTTGGAGGCTGTACTTTAGCCTGTCTAGCTCTTGCTCTGAGTTGTTCATACACTTCAAAATGCTGCAACATTACAGCCACAACAAGGGTGAGTAAAAAAATACAGGTGTGAAATCTTTGACTTAGACCTAGCAACTTAAGAACACTTGTAACAACTAAAATGACTTTCATAGCACAGAATTGGTCTTCATGGCAAATCAAAAAAAAATATGTTAAATTTCTGTGAAATTTCTGCCCCGCTCCCGAAGGTTGGCTGTTCCGGCGCCGACACAGCCTGAACAAATTCCCTGGGCTACGTGGAGTCCTGGCTTGTCCACCATCCCAGCCAGCACACATGCCGTGGGGCACCGGCTCCTCAGCAGCAGGATCCCCCATCCTCTCTCGTGGCTGTGTCTTTGGTGCAGCGGCTCTTTGGTGCTACCTGCTCTGGGTATGCTGTCCTGCTCTGTCTTCTCCATCAGTGCATTGAGGCAGAGAGACTGAGCGCTGTGTCCTCCTTCTGGGTGTGTCGGAATCCCTTACAGCTTACAGTATCAAATCCGTTGCTACTGGGGGCACCAATAGCAGTAGTGGCACTCCTCTGAGCTGCCTTTCATTTTTTCCACTGTCCACTACAACATTGTGGTGACAGTGGCGAGCATGCTGGTTGTGTGCCCAAACTGTCCAAACCTCTTGGGGATCCCCAATGGTCATGTTCAGCTCCTCCTGCAGTGGTGGTTTCACCTGCGAAAAGCCATGGTGACCTTGACCTGACATTGCGCCCCGCCCCCAGAGGCCCCCCGACTGGCCTTTATGCTGCATTTTCAGGTCTTCCAGAGCTGGCAGCTTTCCTTACAGGGAATGAGGGCCATACTGCCAGGGAGCTCCAAGCCCAGCGTTTCCTTCTTGAGGTTGAGCATGGCCCCGGTCACCACGTGGAAGTCCAAACCAAGAATGCATGCATACTGCATGGAGGTGAGCCAGAACTCATGCACTCAGCTCAGGCACCCCACACAACCAGGAGCTGCCTCCTACCTTTCATATCGACTCAGCCGGCAATGACGGATTTGAGTTGAACAGTGGTCGCTTCCCAGTTTGCAGGTGAGGAAGCACTCCTCGGCATAGCAGCAACTCTGACAAGCCAGTGTCAGTGAAGGCACTGAGCTGCTTTCTGTCTATGCTTACTGTCCCCAGTGGCAGCTAATCTTCTGGGGCTGATTTTCATTTCCCCACTCGTTCATGACATTGACTAGCACTGTGTCCCACTTTTCCGCCTCGCCAGCACACTGGTCGCTCCGCCACCACTCACTTATGGGGCACTCTGCCTGCTGCCTCCTCCTCAAGCTCCTCTGCCACATAGCATTGTGTTACCTGCCTCTGTGTCTTTTTGCTGAGAATGAGTTCCACCCTCTCTGCCTTGGCGGCAGCTACTTGAAAACTGACCAGAGCAGTGGACTGTACATGCCTTCTCAGTCCTTCGGGCAGCTACGCATTCAGGAAATGCTCCAGGATCAACTCCTCCTGTGCCGCCTTCTTGAATGCTGGGTATGCCTGCTGAAACATTGTGCCCTGCTCTCCCCTCGCATGCTTATCTGCTCTCCCTTTAGCCTCTGCCTCACTGGGAGCCACCACCTGGCCAACCATGCCACCAGCACCTGCCCCGAAGCGTTGCTGAAAGGCTGTGGTCAACACTGCTAGGCTGTCCTATTGTTCTGGCAGCAGCCCAGCCTTGCCATGCTGTTTCCTTCAGCCCCGTCTTCCTCAGCCAGCCATCTTGCTCTTGGCTGGATGGACCCACCCGGGAGGGGGCAGGCGTAATGCTTGGGCTCTGTCTTCTCCGCCATCTGCCTTTGAGTTCACTGAAGCGCCGCTCAACTTCTCGCCACTTGGTGGCGCTATCCTAAATCTTTTAATGATATTATGAACTGTAGATGATGAAAAGGAAACGTTTTTGTTATTTTATGTTGAGAATTGTTATGTTGATTGGTGAACTCCTCCCCATCCTTACTTCTGAAAGACTCAGCCTCTCTGGGATGCTCATTTTATACCCAATCATGTTACTGACCTGTTGCCAGTTACCCACAATGTGTTTTTTTAGCATTATACAACTTTACCAGCCTTTTGTTGCCCTCATTCCAACTTTTTTGGAACGTGTTGTTGGTATCAAATTCAAAATGGGCATATATTTTTCAAAAAATAATAACATTTCTCATTTACAGCATTTGATATGTTGTCTTTGAAGCATTTTCAATTAAATATAGGGTTTAAATGATTCGCACATTATTGTATTTTGTTTAAATTTACATTTTCACAGTGTCCCAAACTTTTTTGGAATTGGGGCTGTAGAACAGGCACTTCAACAGGCAAAAAAAATTCCCAGTCCAGCACAAAACAAGAAGGAGAGGTAATATGGGAGGACACAACATCTGTGGAGGGTGGATACTTCAACACACTGTAAACCTACCTCCATCAGTCACAATTACTACAAACAACACAACCACACTAATAACATCAACAGCAACAGCAGCAGCAGTACCTTTTTAACCTGGGAGCATGGTGCCTTCCGAGATCCGCTTTGCATAGCCACACCTCCTATTCCTCATGGACCCCACAATATAATTACTGCATCTTTGTATTTTTGGAAATACAAAAATTGGCATTGCAATTTGGACAATGCTAGTCTGCTCTATTAAAATGGTGTACATATTTTCTCACACACCTATCTGAAACATTTTGTAAACCTGTCTTACACCAAACATCATAATAGAAGCTATATGTAAGAAACCTTCTTGTAAAGTCTATTTTGTTGTAACACAAGCTTGCAGGGGAATGTTGGAGTCAGCATGTTCTCACCCGTTCTCATTTGATCAATGCACTTGCGGCAGTTGTAATAAACACAAGCAGTTTTGTTGTGTTCTGGCAATATTGGCACAAGAACCAGATGGTCTAGGTCTTTCATTTTCATTTTGTTTCCAGTTTAGAAAAGGGCTATGGTTACATGAACCCTAAGACAAATTTCAAACACAATGGTGTAACAGAAAACACAGTTTCTGCTGCCATGTGAACTGAGGCTTAACCCTTAGTAGTCAAGACCTACTACTGTTATTTTGCTATATGATTTATTTGTAATTGAAGACATAATTACCCAAGAAATCACATTTGAATTGGATTTATATCCTGTATTCACAGGTTTAAGCAATTTTGTCAGACTCTTTGTACACCAATGTTAAACTCAATAACTTTAACTAATTAAAATCTTTGAATAATTGGTGTCTTTATTTTGAGTGGTCATTTTTAGATGAAACACTTAACAGAGAAGTAACACATTGACAACATATCAATGATGTAGCAGCAGTAAATACATTCAGTAGATTATCAAGAGATTTTTAAATATCTATGTAAGTAAAATTTGTTTATAGTCTGCTGAATTCAGTTGTTTTTCACTTTATTTGGAGGGTCAAAGTTCATATCTGTAGATGTTAACCTGAGAGGTCAGCGAACATGTAACAGGTTTAATACAGACCATCACAACAACCTCAAGCTGTTGTAGACATGCTTCTCACACCATACTGTAACTGTAGTTTAACCGGTTTTGGTTAAGGTTAGGGTTAGGATTAGGGCTAGGGTGAAGGTTAGGATTAGGTTTTGGGTTGAGGTTAAGGTTAGGGTTAGGATTAAGGCCAGGGTGAGGGTTGAGATTAGGTTTTGGGTTGAGGTTAAGGTTAGAGTTAGAGTTAGGATTAGGGCCAGGGTTAGGGTTAGGATAAGGTTTTGCGTTAAGATTAAGGTTAGGGTTAGGGCCAGGGTGACTTTCAGGGACTAACCTCAATGAGACTTTTCTGAAATGCTCCTGTTTCTCTGTTTTGACTTTCATGTTTACAGGGCGAGAGGAGAACCACGTGAAGAAAAGCTTGCCACTGAGTGTCACGTCCGCTTCCCGGCACCACACACTGCGCCGGTTACCGCGCTGCACAGGGATGTGTATCACGCCGCCAATCATAATACTATTCTAGGAGCAGAGAGTGAGAGAAAAAAAACACAGAGCAGAGTAAGATATAAATACCAGCAGAGTGTCACATTGCTGGAATACTTGGGGCGATGGAAGGAGAGATGTGCAGTTACAGAGGGAAGAGAGAAAGGGAAAGAGGGGGCATGGCAGGAGGGGCTGTTTAGATAAATTCTAATAGTTTTCCCTGGCCCCCAAAAAGCCTGCTCCAGTAGACTGTTTGTTTAATGGCGCGTTTGCATGATTATAATTATATAATTAGGGGGGTTCGACAGGAGCTGGCAAACGCACAATCATAATGTCTCCTGGAATATCAGATTCACTTTCGGAGACCCTGGAGGCTGGGGGGTCTGGCTCACGCACCGCAGTCAAAACTGTCCCCTAGTCTGCTGAGGTAAATCTTTCAGAGCCGAAATCCACAAGCCTTATTTCCCCAGTACCTCTGGAGACAGATCTTTCTGTTGGGCTTACAAATTACTGAACAGATTTACTGCTGAGTTTATCTACATATTTTGACACAGACCATGGAAAATGCTGCATTAGAAATAGGCCTAAGTAATAGCATGAAAAACGTAGCCATCTGTAATGTTGATAGTTGTATGCATCATCATGCTTCCTTAAAGGGGTCACATCTTACACTTTTTCTTTCTTTCATCTCCGTCCCCAAGTCAACTCACATGTTTGAGTACCAAAGGTATTCGTTTTAGGTGACCATTTTCCAGCCTCTCTTTATGCTTTAAAATTAAACAGACTGATGTATTGTTATTGTCGGAACTCAGTCAGTAATCGTCATTAATTGTATCCTGTGTTTTCCTGATGGGTTGATATCACAGTGTAAAGGACTCTAAAGGTTTAACACATGTTCTGGGACTGATTCCAGAAGCATTTGATTCTTTCCTAAAGGGATCTAAAGGTGTCCTACAGGAAACTAGAGGTGTCTAATGGTATCCATTCAGCCAATTCCCATTTAAGGGTTTTAATTCTAATGGTTATAGTCATCTTTTTTCAGCAGGGAAAACGTTTCCCCCCCCATTTCAATACGGTTTTAACAAGCCCTCGTCCACTTGAACTGGTCATTTCCCCTTGGGGGAATCCCTAGCCCCATCTTAAAGGCTGTTCCATTACTCTATTAGGTCAAGTGAAGGGTGTTACATGAGCCCTCAGAGGGGCGAGGGATCGAGCGAACACCAGTGTCAACATTAGCAGCAGAATTTGCCCAGAAATCATTGTGACCTGAAAATGATGATGGACAAAGCCGTTTATAAAGTTATAGCAATAAACTGCTTCAAAATGCATAATATTTAGAAACTACAACATTCAGTTTGCTGGTCTTTAAGTTACGAACTACTCCATCTGTTATTCATTACTGCTGATACAACTTCATCACTTTCTTCTAGAGGCTGGCTCATTAGCATGCTAAAGGCTACTGGGCAAACAAGAACAAAAAAAAAGGCATTACACCACAGTTCTACTCCATTTACAGACAGACAAAGCAATTAATCACACGTTTTATACCTTATGCTCAAACATCTTAAAAATGTGCTGCATTGCAAAGTTTGCATGGCTAGCCAGTTAGCTCATTGAGGCTAACCTGCCAAGGGCGAGTGCACTCCATCTGAACAAGCTGCTCCACACTGTCCCCTCCTCCCCCTCTGCCTTGAGTGGCCACTTGTGTAATGCAGGTATGACGCATATCCGAGTGATGAGTCAAAGAGGGTGAGGGAAAGTTAAAAAAGAATTGAAAAAGGGCTCTTATCACTCCATTTTTACCCCTTTAAATTTTATTGTATTATTTGAAAATGCCAGAATCATCAGAATGTGAATTGTTCAAATTGACTTAAAATGACATCTTGTTCCATTTATTTCCATTGGAAGTTGTTTTTTTCCCTTCTCCTATAAGGTTTCCTATAAGATAATGTTTTTGCTCTGGCAGTGAGGATATGTAAATGACCTCTGTTCTGATTAGCTGCCCAGATTGAGCCTCATTCAAAAAGCAATCTGGACTAAAGTACTCATACCTTCAACATGGATGGGCAGGGCTAAACAGCTGTACGCAGAATGAGAGGATTTGTAGACGCATTGGTTTTTGTGACATCACAAAAAATACTTTTTAAAATGTTTTTGCAACTTAGACTATGGATTAAATGGCATGTTTTGAAACCTTAACAGTGTTTACATACTACACCAAGCTTTCAAGAAACTCAAGAAAAAAATCTGGCTTTTGAATTATATGAGCCCTTTAAGCTATCCTCTTTCAGTAGCCGCCCCTTCTCCATCTCTCCTTTTCAGTGACCTAACCCTGCACCTTCCCCAGTCCAGCACCCTCTCTTTACCTCTACCCCTCCTTCTTTTCTCAGCCTGGGATTTCACCTCTGTCTGTTCCCCTTTCACACCCCCTACCATCCCCCCGCCAACGCCTGTCCCAGGACCCCACCGGCCTGCCCTCCTTGCTGCCTGTAACTCAACCACTTATTTTCGTTTGCGCCGAAGGAGCCGATGACCTTGGAGAACTCTGTAAAGGCTGCCAGTAAAACACTGAAGGATTACCGGTATGTAACTGCACATTCATGTGGTTTGTTTGAATAACCTCGCGCTATGGAGCAGAACACAATATATTACATTTTACGAGCCTCAGAAATGCACCATCGCTGCCCCTACTGTCAATTATCCACAAATAGAATCGCAGCCTTCCCTCTTTTTCTTTTTCTTTCTCTCTTTTTAAAGTTTTTTTCTCTAATGCAGTTAATATGGAATCCCCAAACAGCTTACACTGAACACCTTACACTTTCACATAAATCATTTTGACAAATAGATGTAGATATAGCTGCGAAAAATTACACCGCCTCCCCTCGTACCCCATCCAAATGCTTGACATGATATGTGATATTACCTGCTAAAATTGCTAGCCCCACAGTATGTCCTTTTCATTTCATATAAATGGCACTGTCTGGGTCAGGTGAACTTTGGTGAACTTTCAAAGAATGTAAGTTCACTGTGTGGAAGCAATATGACCATCTGGTATGTTGCAGCTCATCATGTATATTTTACCCTTGAAGGACCTCTGTAGGCTTCACTGCCAAGTCTGTTTGGATCACAGGTTTGACCTCTTCAGTTTACTACATTGATCTCTCTACTAACTGTCCAGGACTGTAAAACAGACCGACTTCAATATGACTTTTCTTCAGATGCAGGATGAAAAGCAAGGGTCTGTGGAACAAATAAATGGCCATTAAATATGTGCTTTAGAGTGCTAGTGATTACATTTCGATAAGGAAATCTCTCTTTAATGTTGAGATGTTCTATTAATTTTACTTTTCTCTTATTCCTTTTCACTATAAAAAAAATAAGAATTTTTCAAGAGCATAGTTTTGCCTCTCCAATACTGATTAAGTTGTAATAAGAAATGTGAACTAAAATAAATCACAAATGTTTTTGACTGTGCATATTCCTATTTGGTCATTCTGTCAAATAGAAAACATAAGGAATTGAGGCACTTTTACTCTCTGTAATCATGCCATGTTAGGCTTTCACCCAATTACTTCTTTTGATATAGTACAAGACAAATCACAAAGATAAAAATGTATAAAGCAATACAATGCAGCCCATTAGCATCTGACAGTAGTGTATTTTTTTGTTGTTTGGGTCTATACTCCAGTATACTTGACTACTATGAGTAATATAGTGAAGGTTATATTTCCTCAAACAGGAGGCACCACTGTGTTCCATGTAGTGCATTTCCTCACCCAACCAGACTGAATTATATAAATGGTATGCTGATGACCATTCCTCTTGGCAGGCTCCAATTATAAAGGTATTATGGTGCAAGAACTAGCTCCTCACTGTGGCATATGGGTAGCACTTAATGAATCTGTCTCAAAATACCATATAAAATAATAAAATTACTTTTAAGATAAATTTGTATGTGAAATTAATAATCAAAATCATTATTTAATAACAAAGATCAATGGTATGAATATTTACCAGTGCAGAACCTACAAGGTCTTCTAAGCCTTCAGAGAACGGTGTCAGATTAACCACTAACATGATTAGGAACTAACAGAGAAATCAACCAATCACGTTTTGATTTACAATAGGTGTGAGAAACAAAACCAATTTTGTGAGAAAAAACGTTACTCTAGGGATTCTGGAAGTCCCAGATAGATCACTGACAGCAAATGTGTGATAACCTCACTACAGAATACCGTCAGTAGTTATAAGAGTCACTGTAAAACTGCAATATACAAGGTAAAATATATGTTGCTGTCTGTTGCAAGCTTGTCATAAAAAATGTACAATATCTTTTTTTTACATGCTTCAAATATCCATGTTTAATGTAACACTAACATAATATTAGAAATCTTATAAGAGGGCTAGCAGAAATTAGCATTATCATAGAGGTTGTTTTTTTTCTCTATTTATGGCCAGAGCTGAAGGCCTGACCAAAGAGTTAAGGTTGACCACTGTTATTTAGTCATCTCAGAAACATCATCATCTCTAATTTATGACTAAAGAAATTAAGTTAATACTTATTGACACCAATTTCAATGATCCTGCTTCAATTCAGTTTTCATATCAAGACAAATGTTTTTTTTTTTTGTCCATTTTAATGCAGTTGGCTTAATGATGGCTGCATAGCATTATTCAAAAAATAATCAGTAAAAAAGCAATCAGAAGTAAATTTTCAGTGAAACAGCCTTAACATCCACTGGTGTCAGCGGCTGAAAGGGTGGGCAACACACAAAGTGTAACACAAAGGGCAAATCCTATGGCCTACTTGGTGAGCTCAGGGGATACTGTGTGTGTGTAAGGAAAGCACCTAATTAGCTAATTATGTGCACATAGGAATGATACCCAGATACACATGATGAGCATAAACAGCAGTCACAACAATACTATGCACCGATGTGGAAGACGTTTTCAGAAAATGTCTTGTGTTGTTTATCAGTTTGATCTTACACTGAAAATAGGAAACAAATCTATAAAATCATTCAAAATCAAAAGAAATTAGTATCACTTCTTCCAAATGTTATTATTGTATTAATTATTACTACTCCAGAGTTTAATGCTTTGTGCACTCTTGCTTTGCAAGATAACAGAATGGATGTTCTTTCATAATGCTGGAGGAGGTGGGAGAACATCTGAGAACATTACTGATTCAACCTAGAAGATTCAACCTTGACAATTATTAAGGTCTTGTGGGAAAAAGCATCAAGATTTGGAGCTTTTGGAATTAAAACAGCCCCATACATCCACCACCATACTTTACAGTAGGAATAATTTCTTCTCTTCATAAACTTGACTCTGTGAACACAAACCCACCTCTGCTGTTGTTGTCAAAAAGCCCTGTTTTCATCACACCACAGAACCTGGTTTCAGTCAAAGTTCCAGTGGTATTTAGTGAACTCCAAACACATCTGTGGTTTGATGACAGTAGATGCTTTCTTCTGGCAAGTCCCATCAAATAGTTTGTTGGCAAGGAGGTGGTATGTAATTTAACGTTGCAATAAATTCCTGCAACTTTCCCCTGTGATCCCTAGAGAAAGACGTGGCTCTTGATCCACCCTCCTCACTGTGGCATGAAGGTAAAACACACTTGCGTCCTCTTCCAGGTAGGTTCATCACAGCTCATTTTTTTTAAAACATCTTAATTATTGCTCTAAGAATGGAGAAATTTTCAGATTAATCTATTTATTGAAACTTTTCATTTGTGTATTCTTAGTTCTTCCTCTTGTTATGGATGATGTTTCTAAAAAAGTACAATATGAGTGAGAATATATCTGTTAGACTTTGTTCAGTGACACACTTCTGGGTCTCCCCTCTGCCTCCATCGACTCCACTCACTACAACTCCCATAATTCTCTGGACACTCACGTCATGAACACGTCACTGGATTATTGAACTGTTTGCACCTGATGTTCATTTCCTATCTGCTATATAAATCTGTCTGTCTGTTATGTTTGTTGTGAAGTATTGCCAACCTTGTAAGTTGCATACTGAGTGTTCTTTTCTTGATTGATCTTTCTGTGTTTATGGCTCACTGAAGGTTAGACTTCTCTTATACAGTACACAGTAAAGATTTTTATACAGCCCTTTCCTCTTCATCTTCACCAAAGGTTTTGGGGGCACTGTAGAAGTAAATACCCTCAAATGCACTGTATATTATCCTGCACTACTCTCTTTAGCACAGAAACCGGTTGAAAGTTTTAAGCAAAAGACAAAAGAAAAGACTACCCTGTCATTATCCTGGTTCAATTTTAGCCTGAACCATAGATGAGTATAGGCCTATGCACTTGTATTTCACCTTTTATTTTTCCAAAAATAGCCGAGTCTGTTTCTATTTCATGCTGTCAAGTTGTCTAGTGGAGTCCTCAGGAGAAGCCCGTCTAGACAACAGGGTGTGGAAGTAGGGAGTCACTAGGCTTGACGTACAGAGAAACTGTTGGCCCTGGATAATGGAATCTACGTGATTTATAGAATTGGCATGACACTGATTTGAGGTCCTGCTGGGACACCTCAGTGTCAAAAGCCCCTTAGCATGCAAGAGAAGGCCACTGGGGCTTGCAGGTTTTGTTTTATGAGCAGTAAGGACCACATTTCAACAATGTTTAATGCAAACAAATGGGGAAGGGAGGTTGTATGATGAGGACATTGCCCCAGTTGCATTAGCTATTAAAACATAACCAAATTAGCATTGTAAGTAGTTATTCAGCAATATAAACAACTGGTAAATAAAACATAACTAAAAGGACAGTGTATTTACAACAGGTATAATGTGGAAATTCCATTAAGAATGAATGAATAAAAATGGCCCAAAATTGCTTGGAAAGAACATTGTCAAATAAACTTACATTAAAAGTTAAGAATGTTTTTTCCGTTGCCATTTTGGATATATGAAGTTTTTGTTTTTCTGACAGTGACAATATTTAAATGTGTTACAAGAAATATAATCCAGAACATTTAAATGGTAAAAGATAATGTCATTTCTATAGATCACAAGGTCTTGAACATGCTATCCACACACCAAGTCATGAACAAGAAACAAAGACACTAATACAGATCTAAATTTAACTCTTGGCTTTGGGCTCTACTCCCTCACAGAAAGAATAACACTGACCTGCATAGAACTTTCCATCAAGTGCATATGCACAGACACAGAGCAGGTGAAGACTATCCAGACAGGCCCTGATGTTATGTTAACGGTGTCTGAGACTGCTGTGTCTAGAATTCAACAGCGCAGTGGCTTAGAAACTGCTTACAGCAAACCAGTGCCATAAGAAAAGTTGTCAGATGTGCAGATGAGTCCAGCATCAATAATGTCTTGGTTTATTTGGCAGCATTTTGAAGTCTCACTGATACACTGATATGTAGTGAGGAACCCTCAGGGCCTTCTAAACCTTCAGAGAAGGCCTACTGATTTCTGTGAAGTAAAACAAATACATGCCTGTTATTTTAAGCTCATTTTTAATACAAGCACCATGCTTGCAGCATTAAAGTTTGCGAGTACTGTAGTAATAATCATTTCAAGTTTTGGTTGGAAGCAAAATGGTTAAATTCTTGAAACGTACAATAGAAAAGCATCCTATGAGGAATATGTCTAGGATGACCAAAATCTGTTGAATTGCTATTAGCTTAGTGCTAGCAAACCTCATAGTGGCACTAGCCACATTATCACAGACATGGGCTTTTTGAGTTTTGACATTTATGTCTCAAACTAAAGGCCGAGCTGTAACTGATATTCCACACAGTTTCTGAGACCTTAATTGACACAGTCTTCCAGTAATTTAACTGTGCTCTGACTGAATTCAGTGCTAAATAGAAAAACCTAAAAACTATTACTTATGCCATCAGTTGCCATATGACACTACTAGTGTTTTTTCAAAAATATTCTTGCACTGTCCTATAACTTTAGACCCAGCTTAAGTAGTAATTGCTGAAATAATGCAACAGAAGTGACATTATGTGTGCTGTCAGAACAGTTCATTTTTAATATACGAATATGTACAAATGTTATAATGTGTTTTTGAATATATTCTATTGGATGTCTTAAATTTTTGACTTTGAATACAGTTTCTGCTCCTTAGTTAATTCGAACTGTAGATGTATCTAGTTAGCCATGAAGTGCCAGGTCTTGTGTTGGGGTAAAGTGGTACAAAGTAATACATAACATAAATGTAATTACCTTTTCCTGTAAAAAAGTAATTTAACACATCACAGTTTAAATTCTTGTAATCACATATGTCTCCATTAGAACAATATTCATTTCACACATTTAAAACATTAATTTTATCTGTAAGCAGTACTTTGCAAAATTTCCTTTAAAAATCTCTTTATCATCCAACACCTAGTTTGGCAAGTCAATCCTTCATTAAATGAAATCGTTAAACCTTTGTTCTTCTAACTAGCTAAAAGATATCGACTTCTTTTTAAAGTCAACATTTTCTTGTCACTTTTTAGTACACTCTCTATGTTGTACCTGCATATTTGCATACATGCTAATGTTAAAAGGTGTAGGACACTTGCCCT
The DNA here is from genome assembly GCF_904425465.1 of Colossoma macropomum. NCBI lineage: Eukaryota > Metazoa > Chordata > Actinopteri > Characiformes > Serrasalmidae > Colossoma > Colossoma macropomum. The sequence goes on along the minus strand of NW_023495247.1, from coordinate 602,541 downwards.
GATAAATGGTTTAAAACAATTTGCACATGTGCCTAAGAGAACACAGAGCTATGTTCTTGTAAAGTAATTTGGCTGTGCTCCATGTGACAGCTGACTGCATGACGTCTACTGTGAATATGATCTATGCAGAGAGGGCAACAACTTTCTACTGCTGTAAACTATACAAGCAATCTGACCATCTCTAATCATGCTGATGTGAAAGTGATGGATAAAGATCCACACGCTGAAACAGAGAGAGCTCAAAGCTCACCTAAACAGGCCTGACTTTTTTTTTTTAATCCAGGAACAGCTCTATAAGCTTAACATTATTTAATTCATTAAGCCATTCATAGGTTGTGTCTTGGTATGCTCACAAGTTCTGTATGTCGTAAATCAATATATATATATATATATATATATATATATATATATATATATATATATATATATATGACGAATTTGGGCACTGGCTAGGTCCTAGATAGCAGGAACTTTGGGACAATGACAACTCAATAATGTGACACAGATGCGGAGGCAGCAGGAGACAGTATGCAACAATGTAGTACCAACAACATTCACTGGGAAGCTCAACCACCTCACATCGCTCACCCACCTCACAAGATCACTCAAGCTCACATCACTAGCATAATGCTAATTTCCATTAGCATTGCTACAGGGTTGTTGAGTGTTACATTAGTGCCAAGCTAACCATGGTTCACCTAAGCAATTCACGGAAACTGCAGCTAAAATGGTCAATTGATGACTGAATAGACATTCAATTAATGTGTCAGTATTATATTTCATCTGACCTTTTCAGTAAAAGTTTAAACGTTTTTAAATTTTTTCACTGCTAATTTCTGAAGGGTCTTTTCCTGTTAGCTGTTTGCTTTTAGCCTGTTAGCAGTTCAGCCTACTTTAATGTCATATTTTGTTCATGAATAAAGAGCAATACTTGTGAAATATAACACGCAATTGATTATTTTGTAGGTAGTAGGTAGTTAGTGGCAAACATTAACATCAAAGCATAAAAGTAAAGTAAAATCACAGAAAAGTGCAGCCGGTTAAATAAAAACAACTAACATGTTGCTATGAACATTTCATTATAGAAAACTAAAAATTGAGTGTCTTGCTAGAACAAAATCCTTACCATTGGTAGGTCATTGTTCACCATCGATGCTCATTGGTTTTTGTGGTACATTGTGGGAAATTATAGGCAACGAAACAGTTTTCATAATGGAACACCCTAGGGCAGGGGCGCACAACTCTGGTCCTGGAGTGCTGGTATACAGCAAAGGTTGGTAATTTACCTGCTCAAATCATCTGATCCAACTCATTTGTTAATTGCCAATTTCCCAAACTGTGCTGGACAACAGCCCCCCAGGACCAGAGCTGTGCACCCTTGCTTTAGGGAATGGTTGATTCCCTAACTGCATAATGTTAATTGTGCATAAACAGCTACCTCTTGTTCAGAACAAGGGCAGGAATAGCGACATGCCATGACTATTGGATTTTCCCTTATACTTTCCAGTCGCTACAGATTTTAGTGTGTAACTTTAAGTAAATTAATGAGTAGTGAGATTATGTTTTCCAGATAGTAATCAGTACAGTTTTAGAGCAGAAAGCAGCAACTTGTACTAGATTACTTTTTTTCAGTTACTACCCCAACACTGATCATATTAATGATTACAAAATCCAGGACTTGAAACTGGACTCAAGGTCTGGAACTGAAGACCTGTTCTGCGTTATATTATGAATGGGACTTCAAGCCAGTTCTTTGAATCGGTTCCAGCAATGCTATTTCCATCGATGCTTCAACCACAGGATCTGTAAATGGTGTAACTTTACCACCACAAGTACTTTTATCACAAAGATGTGTCAGACACAATCATGCCATGTCATCCTCGTTTGCCCCTGCTTAACATCTAATTTAAACTGGAAATATTTAAAGTTTGAAATGCTAAATGAGTTCTGGGGTATTCCTTTCCCTAATGTGAAGTCCTATCATATGGAAAGGCAATAGAACTTCCCAGATGCTGGCTAAAGATAACAAAGCATTGTTCTGTCTTCATCCTCGCTATTGCGATCCTTTTCAACTTCACTTTTCCCCCCGTCTCCCTCTCTCTTTGTAATGGAATACAAACTGTCCACATAAGTTAATCTGTCAAGGCCCATTAGTCGAACCCACTGAGAACCAAAGCCACACTATAAATCAGCATCTGAACTCCAGGAATCTTAATGCATCATATCACGCAAACACCTTCTCTATTAAGAAAACACATGCTGGGTGAGTCAGACTGCACTGAATTCTGCTCTGCTCTCTCTCCTCTGGCGAACGTGACTTAAAGGAAAACAGCGAGATGAGAAATTGAGCGAGCAATCATAACAATAGAGCAATATTTCAGAAATAATTAATTGTACAGTGCTAACAATGTTTGGGAGGCATCCCAGGCTTTCTGTAAGAATTTTGAATGTGTAGCAGACATTACAGGCCAGATTCATAAAACCTGACAGTATCAGTGCCACGTCACTCAAAATGTGCAGCATCATAAATAAGACCTATTCATAAAGTCAATGTGGGGGTGATCACTGCACTAGTGCCTTTTTAATGCTGTGGTAATTTCATCTGTGTCCTAAGCAAGATCCAGTCAAAATCCACATGTACATTAGGTCATATATATTAAACACTTATGCCAAGTGAAGCTCTGGTTGGCTGACAAAATGAATAAAAAGCATCAAGAAAAAACAAAATTCTCAGAAACAGAGCTACAAATTTTAAAGGAAGAAAAGCTGTCTGATAATAATAAATTATTTGGCAATTATGTTTTTAATTATGTTAATAACTTTTAATTTCCTTATCAGAACATGTTGATACTAGAAAAAATTACATGTATAAAAATTACAATAATCCAACTATAATATCTTAAAATTCAACCTTAATTGTAGGACTTCGATTTTAGCATGTAAGATTTCATTTCTCATCAATAAAAGTTCAAGCCCTTTTCAAATTTATTATAACTGTAGTAACAAATTTTACTAACATGAATTAAAGTTTAACACCACAATTTAAAATAATATGTACATGCTGACTGTAAGGTTTCAAGCAGAGTCAGACACTCACAGATGTAACTTACAGAAAGGGCTTTACTGATAGGAACGAAGTTCAAAGTCATCGTCAAAAACCAGGCAGTGTTAAGGTCCAGAAGGCACAAAAAATACACACAGACATACATCAGACAATGCATCAAATCCAAAAAGGGAAAGGCAGAAGCGTGGTCGAAGGTGCAGGCAATTGGTCTAAATCCAAGATCAGAAACAATGCAAACAAATCCAAAGGGCAGAGCAAAAAGGGCAGAGTCGAGAAAACGAAAGGCAAAAATCATACACGGAATACACAACAATAGAAAAACGCTCAGTAGATCACAATAGTGGATACAACACCTCACAACTTTACTAAGCCAAAGCCCGGGCTTATATACTAAACTAACTGTGTCATATGACAAATAACAGAGGTGATTCACATCAATACTCCGGAGATCTAGAGTGCTGACAGGAGCGCGGAGTCACGTGAGAAGTCATGTGATTCCTCAGAGGTTCTTGGGATATTGAGTCCGTCTCAGTGTTGTTGCCTACGGGAAGCTTGGAAGTCATGTGATCTCCCAGAGGATTCTGGGAGATTGAGTCCGAATCCACAAGGGAGTTCAGTGGATGCGTGACAGTACCCCCCCCCAAAGAGTCCCGAGAGGCCGCCGAGTGAGGCCGACCAGGATGACCACACCGGCCACCACCAGACCTCCGAACAGGGGCAGAACCAGAGCTGCCGAAGCGCTGGACAGACGGGTGTCCTTCATGAGGACCCCTAAGACGATCAGGGAGAGAACTGGAGAGACCCCTTCACAGGCGACCCCTAAGACGAGGAGTCTGGCGAGACCTCATCCAATGGCCCTGGAACAACAGGTTTCAGAAGAGACACGTGAAAAGAACATGAGACTCTAAATCGGGGGGGGGGGTAAATCTAACCTATAGGTTACATCGTTTATATGTTTAACCACTTTGAAAGGTCCACTATACTTAGGGTTGAGCTTCCTACTTCCTCTAGGTTCCTGAAGTCTCTGGTAGCCAACCACACTCGACCTCCGGGTTGATACATTGGCGTGTCACTCCTGTGTCGATCCGCTTGTTCCTTGTTCCGTTGTAATACGTTCTCTACCCGTTGATGCAACTGTTCCCAAACTTGTTCGCTTCTTTGCATCCATGAGTCTACTGCGGGAACATCAGAGCGTGAACCAGTCCATGGTGCCAAGGGAGGTTGGTATCTTAGACAGCACTGAAAGGGAGTCATGCCAGTCGTAGAACATGTGAGTGAATTTTGCGGGATTTCTGCCCATGCCAGGAAAAGAGACCAGTCCGTGGGATTCTTATGGCAAAAAATTCTCAAAACTTTTCCTAATTCTTGGTTCATCCTCTCACATTGTCCGTTTGACTGAGGATGATACCCGGAAGTAAGACTGATGGAGACCCCTAAATACTCAAAGAATGCTGCCCTCACTTGCAAGATGAACTGGGGTCCCCTGTCTGATACAATATCCTCCAGTATGCCAAACAATCTAAATACCTGATTAAATAATGCTTCTGTGGTTTGGGGTGGGGATGGAAGTAAAGGGAATGAATCTAACCCCTGGAAAAGTGGTCAACGATAGTCAGAATAGTGGTGAAGCCTTGAGAGTCTGGTAAATCTGTCACGAAGTCTACAGCGATGTGAGACCATGGTCTATTAGGCACCAGTAAAGGCATAAGCTTACCAGCTGGCAATGTCTTGGGTGTTTTACACTGGGAACACATAGAACATGATACTACAAAGGTGTGAATGTCCTTGTTCATTGTCTCCCACCAATAGCGGTGTGACAGAAGCTGATATGTTCTAGTTTCTCCGGGGTGACCAGATGTAATGGAGAAATGAGCCCAAGTAATAAGTTGTGTATGGAATGGGACTAGGACATATGTCTTTCCTGGGGAGCATTGGCTAGGCACGGACACGTTAGTCAAGGCCTTAGTAATGGCCTCATCTATCTCCCATCTAATGGAGGCAATAGAGACTTCGGGGGGAAGAATGCGTTCTGGAGTATCTGTCTGTGTAACGGAACCGTCATCTTGGTGAAATCTAGACAGGGCATCTGCCTTAGTATTCCTAGAGCCTGGTCTATACGTAATACTAAAGCTAAAACGAGAGAAGAACAGCGACCATCGGGCTTGGCGAGCATTCAAGCGTTTGGCATTACGGAGATACTGTAGGTTCTTATGATCAGTAAGAACAAGAAAAGGATGATTTGCTCCTTCCAGCCAGTGTAGCCATTCTTCTAACGCCAGTTTAACAGTAAGTAGTTCCCTGTCTCTGATGCCATAATTCCTTTCTGCAGGGGATATTTTATGGGGGGAAAAAGGCAACTGGGTGTAACTTGGGAGGATTACCAGAGCGTTGGAATAGAACGGCTCCTATACCTGTTTCGGAGGCATCTACCTCTACTGCAAAAGGCTCAGATGGGTCTGGGTGTTTAGTGAATGCTTCCTTTAACTACTTAAATGCACTTTCTGCTTGTTCAGTCCACCTAAGCTTCTTTGGACCGCCTTTTAGCAGCGATGTAAGTGGAGCTGCGATAGTGCTGAAATTATAAATGAAACGGCGGTAAAAATTTGCGAAACCTAGGAATCTCTGTAGTCCCTTGACAGAGACGGGAGCAGGCCCTTGAATAACCGCATCTACTTTATGGTCATCCATGATGACGTCCTGAGCACTAATAATGTAACCTAGAAATGAAACAGATTCTAGGTGGAATTCACATTTCTCTGCCTTCAAAAGCAAATTGTTGTGCAATAACCGCTTTAAGACTGAACGAATGTGGTGAACGTGTGGTTGTATCTGGGGAGTACACAAGGATATTGTCGGGGTAAGCAATGACATACTTCCCTAGCATGTCTCTTAACACGTCGTTGATGAACGCCTGAAAGACACTGACATTCCGATTACTATGGCAGGCAAAGCCGTTTTAGCTTTTATTTCCTATTTCTCTTGATTACACATGTGAAAATTAAAATTCCACTGGTAAACATTAAAATTGTCTAGTAAAAATTCAGTTTTTACTTGTAAGAAATGAATTTTCACCAATAAATTGTCATTTTCACATGTGCAAACTAAATTCTTTGTAAAATTCTTTGTAAATTGAAAATTAGATTCATGCTAAAACTGATTTCAGTAAAGTCAATTTGAACACGTAAATATGTATTAGAATATCAACATGTAAATTACTGTTCACTTATTTAGACTACAAGCTAAAGCTACTTTCCCCACACAGAAGGGAGGTATTGGCACATCCGAAACACTGAATTTGACACAGGAAGAAGAGGCATTTTAAGTACAGTTCTTGTACTCCTATAACAGAAGTTAGCAGAATTATTGGGGAAAATTACTGTCAGAGTGGTTCAGGCACTATTTTTTGTGGGATTGTGCTGTGTTTTAATTGCTACCAGCACATGTAAATAAGATAGAAATGTGGCAATGTCTCACATTGCGCAAGTGGTAAAACTGGACAGTAATTCTCGTTTATGAATGAGCAAACATGTTACTGAAACACTATTTACTCTTACCATCACAGTCAATCTGGCTCTGCGCTTTATGAATCTGGCCCATAGTGTCATATTAACATGAAAGTTATTACTAATAGAGCATTATTTCTTCAATATGTGATGATACATACTTCATGATGAACAAGAATTAATGGCCTTGCAGATTTCTGCAAAGTGTCCTGAAGGAGCTGAATTTCTACAAGCTTTCAGAGGTCAGAAACCCAAAAGTGTGTGGGAGCACAAACTAAAGAGGGTGACTCAGAACCATCTGAAATAAATCCACTCTTAATCATAGCCAATTTGGAGCCTTTAGACCACTTACCAGTTCAAAAAACCTCTCTTGGGGTTATGCCCTGAGTGTGCTGTCAGCAGGCAAGTTTACAAGCACCTGGGTGAGAGAAAGAGAGGAACAATGAGTAAATAAAAACCAAATAGCATAGTAAAAGAACAATGAGCACATTACGCACGTATGTCAAACAGTGTTATTTGCCAAGAAATGTGAAACACACAACATTAGTAAAACAATGCCATAAAAAGACAAATCTGGAAAGGGATAGGGAATTTTTACTGAAATATTCTCACTGTGCATATCTTTGATTACTGAAAGCTTTCATTATATTTTACTGAGGATCCCCTTTCTCCGGACCTAGAGTTCCTCAAACCCTGGATTTTATTTCTCACCCACTGTGCGTGAGCGGTCAGGCTTCTGACTGATACTTGGACCTGAGGAACTGACAAGACACATATGCCATTCAGTGCAGACACATGCCCTCTACCTTTACCGCAAGCCAAACTAAAAGAAATTTCCGAGAAGCACAGCATTGACTTTGCTTTGTCCTGTAGACAAATGTTGAGCATGGAATACAAACACATTTACAAACATTGAGTGACTACAGTAATGAAATGTAAAGATTAAGTATTTCTGATGTGCAAAAGGCAGAGATTACCCATCATGCATTTTATTCCCACTCAAAACGGCCATTAAGTACAAGCTATTCTTTTTCAGGAGATCTGAGGAGATTAAATGCAAGATAATCCATACATAAGGAGGAAGACAGATAAAGGAAAATCAGTTTAAAAATAACAGTTTCCAAAATTGGATTTAAAAATGTTTTAAAAAATATAAAGAAATTGGACTACATACAATCAAATACAACAGTATTTATAGGTACCATAGATAACAGAAATTCAAGCTTCAGATCTGAAAAAATCCACAGGTGTCCATCCTTCCACTGTGAGAAGATAACACTGTGGGTCTGAAAGGATATGTAGCTCAAGAAGCCCTTGCTGAGAAAAGAAACAGACAGAAGAAGAAGATTTTAAAATCAAACAAAGAAACTGGACTGACCACCCCAACATCAATGAATGTGATTGGGATTACATGGACTGTAAGAATCAAAAAATGCAACCAACTTCTAAGACTGAACTTTGGAGATGTGGACTCCAGTGCTAATGTTCAGTCTTAGAAGTTGGTTGCATTTTCTGCTTTTCATCCATGCAGATGTCTTTGAAGAACTGAAAGCATATTTTGTCATTGAGGCTTCTGTAATTTTCTGTTAAATATGTTTTCTGCCTTTTTCCCCTGTTGCTAAAAAATGAATAACTTATGCCATAATGCCATTTAGATAAATAGATAAATAAAAGGTGGTCTCTGACTTTTGCACAGTACTGTACATAATGGTGTGATAGCAATGTCTTATTTGTAACTACAACCTTCTGATAGTAAAACGTTGTCCAGTTCAGATTTCTCATATCACAATGTGGGCATCTGAGAAAAAAATGTAGGGATATGATGTCAAGAAAGCATGATGGAACACTGTGGTGCATTATTATGTCCTACTGAAGCAAGTTTTTTTCTCAGTAGCCAGGGGTGTAGCAGGGATGTAAATCTTCTATCTTCTAACAGATTGATTTCATTATGATTCAATGCATCATGACATTCCAAATTTTGCCACAAACTATTGTTGAACATACACTAAATATACAAATGTGACTAGAGAAACAATTTAAAAAGTAATAATACAGACAATATATTGCAACATCCCAAAATCCATGCACTTGAATTGCCACTTTTAGATTTATGCATCATTTTTATACCCCTAGCAGCTACTAGTTACTTAACCATTGGGAATAAGCTGCAAATAACCTTGTGTCAAACTTACACTTTTTAGTTCATTTGAATAACTAACTCTAAAATCCAGCCCACTGCAGTTTTCCACACTCTAAGCTAAGTTGCCCAAAGCAGTATTTTCCATTGTGTTGGAACTGTCCACACTAATACTGCTCAGTCCTACATTTTTCTCCTCATTATCAAAGCTAATGTTAGATTTACTAGGATATTTTATCAGCATGGTTCATTTGAAGGGAAAACGTACTGCGGTTCTGATCCTATATCAACTTCACTGTTCATCTCTGATGCCAAAGTAATACCTAATATGTTCCAGGTCTTTGATATATCATACAGTAAAATTTGGAGAGTCATCCTCAGCTCTCCTTATCTGGTGTTTCATCCAGAAAACCTTATGGCATTTGATGTGTTCCTGGTGTGAACTCTCGTGGCCTGAGGGTGTGCTTTATCTGCTGTGTGGCTGTGACTGTGTTGTTTTGGCCTGACCTCTGTACTGAACAATGCATGCAGGGCAAAACAGCTGCTAGACAAAACAGTGCTAAAGAACACTGAACTTCAAAAGAGGTTGTAACCTGTTTGTCCTGATTTCGCTGATTTCATCGTTATTCATTTTGGGTCATGACCTTTTTGGATTTGGTGTGTGCTGATTTACTGTAAAAGATAACACTGGGACAACGATAAGGCAGAAGACAAATAAGTTACGATAAAACCCAGCAGCAGAGCAGATTGGACCCATTGTGTTATAGTGTACTACAAGTCCAATGACAGTAGTGTATGTTTTCACTGGATGGAACATAGTATTGTCGGCTAGAGGACATGATGCAGCCTAAAGAAATGTTAATGTTCACTGAGTTGATGTGATGATATGAGGGAATAAGGGTGCTGTTTATTGGTCAAAACAGTGCACTGATTTGATTCAACAGACCCTGATGTCAATTTTCTACACAATCACATTCAGGGTATATTCAGTATAGTATAATATATTAAGTATAATATATTAAGTATATTCAGTAAGTATTCAACTGTGCTAAGATAAAAATGTACACATTTTACAGTACTGTGCAAAAGTCAGAGACCACCCTTCATTAACTTAATTTCCAGTCAAAATGGCCATTTAGTATGTGTTATTAATTTTAGGGGATATTTCTGAGAATACTGGATATCCATGTGCATAAGGATGTGGAGAGTCAAAGCAAAATAAGTGAAAAGCCAGGCGTTTCCAAAATTGGACTTTCCTTTTTGGAGTGCTGGATGTTGGATGTAAGTAAATATATATGTAAGTGAATAAATTACAAAGAAAAAGAGACTCCAAACAATTGTGCAAAACCTGTTGGACCACCAAAACTGTCACCATCTGTCAAACAGTCCTTCAAGCTTTCATCTTTGAGAAACGGGCCCCAATATTGCTCAATATGTTTCTGTCAATCCTTCCACTGTGAGAAGAACAACTCAACAATATGGGTCTGAAAGGATATGTAGCTGTCAAGAAGCCTTTACTGAGAAAAACTTTGCAAATCAAACATAGAAGCTGCTGGATTTTTCAGAACAATGGACTGACTACCCAGAGTCCAGACCTCAACATCACTGAATGTGTTTGGATCACTTGGATTGTAAGCAGCAGAAAATGCTAAGCCAACTTCTAAGACTAACCTTTGGTGGTGTGGAAAAATATCCCTGCAGATTTCTTTGAAAATTTTAAAGTGAGTCTCCTGAAAAGAGTGGTAATAAATCAGTAATAAAGAGAATAGTGTGGACACTCTAAATATTGAAAATCTTATTTAGTTGTTAATGCTTCTGTGGAGATTTCTGTTAAATATACATTTCCTGTTTTTTCCTGACAATGAAAATTAATTTTTGACTGGAAATGAAATAAATAAAAGAGGGTCTCTGAGTTTTGCACAGTACCGACGCTTTTTGACCCATTTTCATTGCACAGCTATGCTTATGCCCTGTTTTACATTCTCTCTCTCTCTCACTCCGTCTCCCTCCATAGAGGCATGGTGAGTGTCACCCTTGGGCTGAACTCTGCAGCAGCAGCGCAGCGAGTCAGGTGTTGGGTTTAGCCTCGGGTCAGCCTAGCCTGGGAGCAATCTACCTCTCCACAGGGGCTCCCTCCTCAGAGAACACAGCATTCTTCTCTTCAGTGTGTGTATGCACACGTGTGTGTGTCGTATGTGTGTGTGCGTGTGTGTGTGTGTGTGTGTGTGTGTGTGTGTGCACATGAGAGTGTAAGCATAAGACCAAAAGAGATATGGACAAAGAGAGAGTGTGCGTGTGTATATGTGTGAATGTGTATTTGTGTTTGTTTTCTTACATTTTCAGGACAAAAAACAGAGACAAACCTACAATTAATGATTCATAATTGAAAGTGCAAAAACATTTCTTTCTAGTTACTGAGGTTAAGGTTATGATATTTTTAGATTTTAGATTTAGATTTAACATTTAAACTTTTGAATAGTAGTGGTGCCATATATATATATATATATATATATATATATATATATATATATATATATATATATGCTTTGTTGGAAAAAATAAAACGTAAAATATTACATGTCATCATAACAGCTGCACAGACCTCAATTTTAACTTGTATTTTTTCCCTAATACATTATATTCAACAAATAAACAGTAATTGTGCATTAACAAGCCTTTACAAATGAATGTATATGTCATTACTGTCAAATTCAAAACCTTGTATCTCTAAAATGGTAACTTTACAGAAAATGGCAAAAACATTTTTTAACTTAAATGTAAGTCAATGTGACAAGACTTGTTTTCTAAGTAGTTTTGAATCATTTCTTTTGACCCATTCATCTTAAGATTTACACAGAATGTAAAGAGCAGCTAGTGTTTTTAAATTTTGTAAAAAAGAAGAAAAAAAAGAAAAATATGACATGAGGTGTTGCAACAGCAACAATATAGTACATAGTACTATTTAATTACTAGGGTATGTATATATTACAAATGGGACATCTTACATATAGGCAGTTACATATAATGCATATTGGACAATGTAAATAAGCCCACGTCCTGGCATAGTATGAAAACAAGTGTATGTGTGTGTGTGAATATGTGTGTATATGCACGCACTCCTTCTCTCCCCCCTTCACAGACTACTCCCAGCCCCTGGTAACCCAGGCATGACTCAAACACCATCTGGTATCCAGATGCAGGCTCGAAAAGACTCTTGCTCCTTTTTTCTTTCACTCACTCACTCTGCCTCATATATGAGTGAGTGTCAGTTTCTGTATGTATGTGTGTGTGTTGCATGTGGCTGAGTTAATATCCCCGAATGCTAATGTGAGAGCACAACAGTGCTCATGCATGTGTTATTCTTCCCTTTCGGTAGAACTTTCACCTCTGACATGGTGACCCCTGCTCTCCTCTTCACTGCTGGGAGGGTAAACAGCGGGGTCGCGACCGGCACATCCCTGACCCCATCTGTTTGTCCAGCCTCCTCTGCGAAGGTGACGGGTCGCTGGAGTTCAAGTTCATTAATCGACATCTTCCTTTCAGCTCTACAAGGCAACGCACACCACCCCAATAATTTCTCACTTACTCCATCACCGCCCTCAAACACAGCCATGCCACAGACCTTTGATCTCCGCTTGTCTTTGTCTAACCGTTAGACCTTTCTGTCATGACAGCACTGCAGAATGTTTGCTGAGCATTGACAACATTCAAGGACCCATATCGTGAAAATATTATATATTATATAATATTTTATTAAGTATATATTACATGTTATGCATGTATATTATTTTTTAATAAAAGAGTTTGATGAATGTATGTAAAGTGTTAAAGTTTGAAAATATATGCTTTACTCCTCAGACTGGATATGGGGTTAAGCAGCATAAAAGCCAAGGCATTTGCATACATCCACCTATTTACATCGACCCCCAGCACTTTAGCCCCACCCACCCACACACACTGAAGTTATAAGTAGTGTTTCGACCTGGACTGTTTTTGAATGAGTCACAAAACAGGGCAGCTAATCAGTACAGAAATTTGTATATATGTAAATATATGCATTCAGCCACAGAAACTGCTGGTTTAATTCTAGCAACGTGTCCTAACAGCAGGCAAACGTTCAAATGTATTATTGTTTCATATCATGAAGGCTTCAGAATGTCTACACTGGACATGTGTGAAGTGTCAAGTCACATCAAGAGACCATTTAATAGAGTATATAGAAGGTTATACTTTATCCCCACTTTTAATATCCATAGTCTAAATAACATAGTTAGCATTATAACGCTCTGCTGTTGAACAACTTGCATCTGCTAAGTCTGCTTAGCTAACTAGCCAAGCAATCTCATCAATCAGTGACACAAAACAAACAGTATTTACTCACATCCAGCTTCCAGCACTCTTGAAATTTCTCTCCAAATTGTTTCCTTTCTGTTAACATCCTTGTAATATTTACTGGAAAGGTCATGGAAATCCTTCCTTTTCTCCACATCATGGACGACCTTCTCTTCATCCATTTTGAGATGGAATGGCTGAGTGATGTGACGCATCAAAAATAGAAACAGGACATCTGCCAAAAACACTGCGTCGCACCACACCACACTCTACCTCTCGCACATGGTGTAGATAGCTTCATTGATCATAATGGGAGTGTTTTAGTTTGGTCATTGTCATTCACTCATGATGCTTGTGGTTTGGACAAGGTGTAAAAGACGATGTTGTAAAGTGTTCACGCAAAAATAAATGATGAATTCACGCAGACCTCATCAAATGGACCACAGTTACAACTTAAGACCCCTCTAATAAGCCATTTCAGCCCAGTGTGGTATGGTCCTGTTTGATGCTGTTTGGAATCCTCTGAGCAGCGCGTTAAGGCAAGCTGGCGAGATTCTCATGCCGGCCCTGATTCTTGAGGAATTTCCACCAAGGCCTTGTGTGTTTATCGATAATGCAATCTGACAAAGTCTCACTTATCGCTGCATGTTGCCTTCCGAAGCCTCCGAGGTTCACCGGACACACAATTACTCTTAATAAACTAGTAATTGGCCCATTTTCTAGTGAATACTCATACAGTGCAGGCAAAGCTTGGTGTTCACATCAGTGTACACTTGATTTCTCAAAAGAGGAAAAGGTGAATGTGAAAAAGTAATTTAGTATAATTAAGTAAATTATTGCCACTTTACAATAAAAGTACCCTCATAAACATTTTATAAATTGTTTAAAATGACTTTACTAATGTTATTCATTAGGTGACACACACTTTAAAAATCTTCATAAGCAGTTATTACATATGAATTGCCACACAGTCCCACATTCATCTAAATTGTTAAACTTTACATCTTGCTGGTTACTTATCTAACTTTGTCTGCTCTATCAGTCAGCATTATACCTGTCAGCTTCATCAGATGTAACACATACAGTCATGTGCAAAAGTTTAGGCACCCCAGGTCAAATGACATATTTTGTTGAACTCACTTCTGCAAACTTTAATTACAAGTTAATGTTTATTTGCTAAACTTAACATATTGGAGAAAAAAATGGCCTGTGCAAAAGTTTCATGTTTTTTCAATATGTTACACTTTGCATATAAATGTAAATTGTGCACTAAAACTTGCAGGAAAATATCATCATTAATTTTGTTCTCTGTAGAGGATGTGTTAACTTATTCTCACTTTTCAGAAAATCAACAAAACGTGGAATTTCACAGTGGTATGCACATATTTGCAAAAGACTGTATAACAGGCGACTGTTGCTCTTTTTATTTATATGGTATAACTGCTTAGTATTTATTTTTTAAGGTCTTTATGACCTAATTAAAAACCATTCATAAAGTCATTTTAAATCACTCAGAAACTCTTTATAAGGTAGTTTTATTGTGAAGAATCATTTTCCAATTCTTTTTATCTAAACAGACTCTGTGTTTCTGTGTACACTGATCAACTGTTATAATACTGATTGAGTAACGACTTCAAATGTGAACGGTAACAATTTTAATCTTTGTATCACATTTACCAGACTTATATAATGTCAAGAAATAACGCAGTTCCTTCAGAACCTCTGGTCATTATCAGACTCAATTTTTTCTCTGGTAACACTTTATGCTCATTAATAGCATATGGCCTCTTTCTGGCGCAGTTCTATTGAAGCACAGTTCCGAAACTTCCCTGTGAACCCTCCGTTAGAGGCTGGAAATGTGCGAGGCAGATGATCTCGTTTGTTTCCCAGCACCACTGTGCGACCACGAGAAACTTTCCGAATCCACTTTCTGGTGCACAGCAGAACTTTACATCTCTGTTTTCCACTTTCGCCATGGTGCATCATCCACAAAAAAGCCCCTGAGGTCCATTACTCATGTGCTTTCCAACCATGGTGAGACGGCTCCAGACGTTTTTACCACGCTTAAGAGGTGGCCCAATATGTCAGAATCCAAATCTGGTATCGATCTAAATGTTTTACACCTATCAAACAAGAGAAACTGAAAAAAAGCCCATGTTTGGTCAAACTGTAACTCAGAGTCGTTAACCGTAAACATAGGGTGAATACGCAGTGATGCGGCAAAATCTTGAGCCAGCTAAAGATAGGAAGTTGTGAAATGAAGCAATGACTTGGCTTTCTGGAAACAGTTACAGGTGTGCTTTAAAGTAGATAGCATTAGAAGAAGTGCACAAAATCCTCGCTTGAGTAAAACCAGAAATAAGCTGAATCAGTACTAGTCTGCGAAAAGTGAAAGTTTAGTTCCAACAATCTTCAGTATAACTTTAGTGTGTTTAAAACATGTAACCGTTGCTGAGTACAACATTTACTAAGTAATATTTGCTATAGTTTTATAATGGGAATGTGAATCTCCAGTGGATATATGGATTGATGTGAGTCATTTTTTTATTCAGATCATACTTCAGTTTACTCAACTGTTAAAATACATTAATAATTGATGGTTTCTCTTCATTAAAATGTACATAATGAATAATTTCAGCAATGATAATTTTAGATAAATATAGTTCAGTCAAAAGTTGGATACATACAGTAAGTCTTAAGCTGCATTGACTTTGGGGGATGCAATGCAGCAAAAAGTTGAGCAGGTGGTAAACAACAACCTAATCCCAAACTGTGCAAGTTTGACCTTATCAACAGTTTGGAAAACTTTAGTTTACTGATGCATATTACATTGACTTTCAGATAATAAATAAAATAAAAATAAAAGCATTAATTACAAAAATGTTGACTTAGCAAGAGCACATTTCTACTGGACTCCTCAGGGAATGCCCTCATAAGACCCACACGAAGCTGACTGCAGGGCAGGGATGAAGTCATGTCTGTCTCTATGCTGGACCAATGTGAATGCACCCTGGAGACACACCTGGCTCTAACAGTCAGATTCATGTTAAAGATCTTCATTTCCTGGTTCAGGTGTGTTAGTTTTACTTTCAACTTTCATGGCTAAGACTTTTGCACAGTGCAGTTAATCGCTTGTAATTATAGTGGAGAAAATGTGTAAAAATGTAAATAATCAAGTACAATGCAAAAGCTTGATACAGTATCTAAGAACACTACTGATGTTCTGGTTCTCCTGAATTAAGTTGTTAAAGAAGCCATCAAAGTCCTCAACACAGTCAAGAAACACGGCTGTTCAACAGCACATACAGTGGAGGGGTTCTTTAAACAAACACAACCTTACAAATGCAACCCACATGGAGATGAGAGGACAGCTGCCAAGGACATATCTGTGATTCTACTCATCCTTCTCTGGGTTCAGCTGAAGGTTACCTCTCCTTTGCATTGAACCCTGAATCTCTCTCCCACTCTTGCTTTCACTCTACCTCTCTTTCCTCTCGATTGCTGCACTGATAACACTTGAAAATGAAACTGAAATCAAGAGATCATGTTAGTTTTAGTCCATAAAGACAAAGCATGACTTTCACATGACCTTGCCTATGAAGCAACAGCGACTGCATCCAATTAGTACTTGATTGCATGCCAATTGCAGAAGGCCTAGTAATTCCCAGAATGCTAAATAGAACATTAAAAACATGACAGACCATATGATTATGACTGTTTCTGCGTCACATAACCAATATGATGACTGTGACCTGACTAACCAACCAAAAGCCCACAATCCTGAGGCTCAATGTACTAAAACAGTGATCAACAACTAATCCCACATCCACTACAACTGTATGAATTTTGTCTGTGGTGCACACGTATGATATCATACTCCCATCGGAGAGCTAAAACTCAATGTGTTGTGAATAGAAGTGACAAGAAACTGTGATCCTTATACACTCTGTGGGAAAAGGCCTTTATTTGCTGATGTTTGAAAAGACCAGGACTTCTTTTAGCAATGAGCAAAGCAAATGCTCTTACTCAAGGCAATGTTCTCATTTCCACAGTAAATTGGATCAATTGTCCTTATTTCCTGCTTCTTCTCTTATTTCGAGCAGCTTGCCCATGGATAATAGATTAAACTCTTTTAAATCCCTTTTTTTCACCTTAAAGAAGTAGTTATTAATCTGGAAGGAAACCTGTAGATAGCCACAAACTAGGGCTGTAATAATGATGTCACTAGCTGACTGAAGTGGAAACTAGGAAGGTGCCATTGAAGCAATTGGAGTATGTCGTCTAATTGTTCTAAGCTGCTTGCCATGCATCCAGATAGAAAAGTCTGTAGGCTGATTCAGAGCGGCCTATTGTAAATATTCTTGTGATTCTGAAATACCACAGGACACAAGGACAAACAACAGCACATGTATTTTATGCCACCAACCCATCACCTCCCTCACACCTCTGGTAATGCTGCACAACATGGTAATACATGGACATGGTTTGAAGGTATTAAAAAAAGGGGATACCACGCAACCCCTCATTGCTCACCAGCAGCTCAGTACAGTAAGCCAATACTGTCCTAGTTAATCTGATAACAAAGTTACAAGGGAAAAATAATGGTTCCCCTTCCTGTTAAGTGTTATTAATAACTGGGTAGTTACACATTTACAACACATGCAAGAACAAATCAATAAATAAATACTGGTGATGGACTGTTGATTGAAACCTGTTGGTTTGCTTTGGGGCTGTGATGCTAAAACATACGCAGGTTGAGGTGCAAAGAGGAAACATGTATGCAGAGTTATAGGTCAGTTTTGAGCCCCAAGGCAGACTAATGCTGTTTTTATACTGTCATCAAATATAATAATGAAGCTTATATCAGCCATTATATCTCTAGCTCTGTGTGCGTTCCAGTCTTAAATCTCATCATGTGACTGTGGGCATGGCACAGTCGGTTATTATGCCACACATCAACAATATGATTGGTTGCTGCTCAGTTAATTTACAGGGAAAATCATTTTGCATGACGTCATCAGTCATGCCAAACATTTGCTGCTTAAAGTACAGAAGTACCTTATGTAAATGCACGTGTATTCATTTTTACACGTGTAATTACACAAGGGTATCTTCATAGTTGTAACAGCAGATATATTGTATGTAATTGCACATTCTTGCAACAGAATGAATTATTTCTGATTGCAACAGGGTGTGTTATTACTTATACTACTGATACTACCACTGCATCTGCACAGGAAATGCAACTAACATTTAAATAGCTGTGGTAACTGAATTTCTGGCTTTATGTTCTAGGTCTTAATATTGATACTGTTAAATTCTAGATACAGTTACACATATTAATCCATGCAATTTGGTTAAATTGCCATGTTGCAACACAAATACTGCCCAGTAACTGTGCAAAAGTTACACTTTAAAATCAGTGGATAGTTCATGTGTAGTTGTTATGTAGCTACAGTGAAATTCAGATTGGTAATCCAGACATTGCTTTTTGGGTGGTAAAATACAATATGCTGTTGCTGTGTAACCATTACATTACAGAATGGTTTAAAGCAAAATCTTTGGTTTGATTACCATGTCACAACACAAGTACTCCAGCTAGGTCAGGGGTCGGCAATCCAATTGTTAAAAAGAGACTTTTTGTCCTTTCAGCAAAAATCAAACCACCTTGGGAGCCACAAAATTTACATCAGTTTTACCATCTTGGCTGTAAATATGACTCAGTGTACTAGTATAGGCTAAAAAATTAATATAAACAAAAACGCAGATTTACTTTTCTCTGCTTTAAGCTTTGGCTCAGCTATAGCTGCTTTTGGAAAAGTAACCTTCTGTGGAATAGTTTCTTATAAATTGTCTCCCAACGTTCTATTTTTTACGAGGCTGAAGTCAGCTTCTCATTCACCAGCTTCTCGTTCGAATATTCCTGTTGCAGATCAAATGGTGCTGCTGACTTCAGAGGTTAGAGGGTCAATTAGCAGTTATACATATAACTCCAGCGTTTAAGACCATTTACTGTTAAAACTGTGTTAGAACGATCAGCAGAGCTTTATTTTACTGCTAAGGAGGATTATTTTATTTTTACCTAAAAATCTAATTCTGCTGTGGAGCCACAACAGGGCAGTAAAAGAGCCGCATGCAGCTCTGGGGCCGCATGTTGCTGACCCTTACGCTAGGTAAATGTTAGAAAATGAAGAGCCATAAGTATAAATGTAAGCATTGTCTTAAGTCTGCAACAAGTAGTGTGACAAACTGAAAGAGAGAAGAACTTTGTGAATGTTGTTTTATCCTTAATGACATCTGAGGCTATTTTTTATTGAAGCCAGAGAGTTTTGAAATTGGGTCAAACACTGAAACCTCATCACCAGTAATAGACATTCTGAAATTCTTTGAGAAAGATGATACAGACAATACTGTTGTTGTGTTTGTTGTTGCGGTGGTAAACAGACACAACATTTGTTTTACGTCTCAGAGAGTAAATCTTTGTGTTGCTATTGGCGCCATTATTTGTCATTACAGATAACACAGAATTCACACACATATACACAAATAAGCATTCGAGTCAGTATCGCTCATCTAGTTCATCTGAGTGCTGTCCAGAGGTTTGTTTTTTGTTTTTCGTTCACTCATCTTTCTACAAAACATTCAATCACATCTCCACTGATTATTAAAGCATTTGGAGAACACACACAAACAGGCCTATGCTTCTGGGGTCTAATATATTTTGCCATTGGTCTATCTTTAGCCACATGCGTGACATGCAAAGACTGTCCCATGACTGAGTGGGTGTGTTCAAGCCAGGTCTATCCCAATAAGCCCCCCCAGTTAATTCAGGAGAAGTACATTAGCACATTTCTGATGCGCTGTGCCAGCTCTCAGGTCTGGGGAACTCATAACAATCATGTTTAATGACCAAAAAACCCTGCAGGATCATTCAGAGGCCAAGAGTCACTCGACACTGTACGCTGTGAAACCAATTCAAAGAGACAGATGATCACAAGAGAAAGATCTTTTATCTTTTACAGTAATACTGTACATACGTTGATGCCACATAGCAGAAGACCCTGGAACAGTGCGCTCTTGTATCATGACACGCTCTGACACTAAGATCAGAGTGTACTGTAGTAAGTTTACGGCACTGTTTTGCGGTTTTATCTGCGAAGACTGTTGGACCCACAAAGCCTGCAGATATCCCAGCTGCTTGCTGGAAATATCTTTTAAGCAAAAGTTCAAAAGATCACGTCTTGGATGGGGTATGAAAAACACACTGAGATGAAGTTTCACTGGTGAATAATGTGCGGGGAGTGTAGAATCTGACAGAATGGCTATGGACAAGGGTCCGCTTACCGGAATGAAAGGGGGAAAAAGAGGGGAAAAGGCATTGACAGTCGTGGTGATGGAAAATAAGGAAAACATGTTTGCACTCCTGGAGCCACCAACAAAACAGAGGAATTTTCCACACCCTCAGTGCAGATTGGCCCTTAGAACCCACCTTACTTACATTTTGCTATATTATTCATAAGTATTTTGTAATTAGATATTTAATTACTTTGTGAGTTACAGAAGTAATTACATGTACATTTCATTTACATTTTGTATTGACAACTGAGTTTAAAGATGCTTTTTAAAGATGTTTTTTATTTCTGCAATTCACGACAATAGGTTTTTATGAGACTCAAAATTTAGAACTGACAAAATTACAAGCAATTAATTACAAGAAATAATTAATATTGACCACTTTTTTATCACCAGAAAGTAATTGCAACTTTAAGGATTAAGCCTAGCTTTTTGATAAATTGCATTTTTAGGAGCTATATTTTAAATAGTGAATAGACACACAGTGCTATGCAAAATTTCCCCTTATTTAATTAATTTCTGGTCAAAATTGCCATTAAGCAAAAGTTATTCATTTTTCTAGAGATGTTTTGGTAACACTTTATTTGGATGGTCCACTGTAGATACTTTGTAGATAATCAGAGTGTCTTTAACTAACATTCAACTAAACATCTGTTAAATGCAACTGAACCTGAAGAAAAAGAGTCCATTAAATCTATCCCTAAACCTAACCCTGACCCTAACCTTAAGACAAAACCTACACCTACTCCCAAACCTAACCCTAATGTTAATGTTGTTGATAATCAACTATCATCAGAAAATTTGTTAATAATTAAAGCCTGCAGATCATCTATAGGGGCCATCCAAATAAAGTGTGACCGAAATTTAAAAAACTAAATCAAAGCTTTCAGTATTTCGTGTGTCTACCTTTTGCTTTTATTACAGCTTCCATTCTTTTTGGGAGACTTGCTTTCACTGTTTCAAAGAAATCTGCAGGGATGTTTTTTTCACACCTCTAAAGTTAAGTCTTGGAAGTTGGTAGCATTTTCACATTCTCATGATCCAAATAATGCCAAACACATTCAGCAATGTTGAGGTCTGGACTAAATTGCAATGTATGTATATATATACATATATATATATATATATATATATATATATATATATATATATATAGTCTTTCAATGGTGGTCTCTGCTGTTTGAATTGAACTGTACTGCAATTCTATAAAGTTTAAGTTAAACAATGTTACCTTCAGCTGATTATTTAAGTATATGTGGCAAAGCCAGTTAACAAACCAGTTCATTTCTTTTCCATGGAGTTACAGACTCATAAAAAGTGTTAAAATGCTGCTTATAACCATCAAGACAACTCTGTAGGGCCAGACCCTAGTGTTAACACACTAGTACCTTTATGCATAGAGAAAAACAGAGCGAGGGCCAGGTTCATGACCAGACACCCATGACAGCAATCATGTGGACCCCACCCACATGAACAGGCCATTTCCATTTTACAATATTTTCTCTAAAAACTCATCAGCACCCACATGTGGATGTCCATCCAGGTCCCCAAACACGGGCAGTGGGCATGCGGCTAATGAGCACGGTTTGCGAACAGATTTGGGAGAGAAAAAAGGGGTGTACAGGGCGTGGAAAAGGGTCCAACCTTGTACATCTGCTGGGCCTTAATAGCTTGGGAACGGTGCGTGGAGTGGATCCTGTATAACTTCTAAAGACCAGTCCCACTGTTTTCTGAAGGACTTGCGGACATGTATAAAAGCCTTATACAAGGTGCCAGTAACGCTGACCTTCGACCCTGCTGGAATGTAGGTGTACTGGGGCCTGCGTGTGAGCGCCCTGTGTTCTGGTGCCCTTGTAGCCCAAAGGGGCGACCCCAGCCATGTGCTTGTGTTAAAAAGAAGGCCCCACAAACGCACTGAGAGGTCATTACCAAAACCCCGGGTGCTCTAATACTGTACACGACAGGAAAGAGTGTGGGGTGTTTTAATTCCCATGTGAAAGAAACACCTTATTAAGCCCACTCCAGATGTCTAGCCAAGACCTCTTTAAAGCCCCTGTGTAAAGATGAGTTTTCAGATTCCTCACCTCTTGAATCACCGACTGGCTGGCATTCTGAACTTTCGAGCCTCACAGCAGCCCAAAAACACAACTGAAACTCAGAAGTAGATAAATGATGGCTGCACAACGTGTACATATAAATGATGGCTGTACAATTTGTTATTGAAATTGTAAGTCAGAACTGTTGAGATCTAGTGAAACCTTCAAATGAGAATTCCAGTGTTCACAAGGCCATTCAGTCTTATTATTAAAGCCAGATACTTATTTAGACTTTCTCCACCTTCTTCTTCTGGCTTCTCCTGTTTCTTTCAGGTTTTAGAAGCACAATAATCTACATATAACACAAACTTTATAAGTCACAGTGATCGTTGTTGATGACAAAACCATGATGTAATTTGATATTAATTATGTCTCACTTACGGCTTATTGGAAAAAGCAGAGAAATTCTGTTAAAAGACCAGATTCTGAACTTTCAATCTGTACCAAAATTGTGTTTATAAGTAGAAGAAGATGGAATTTTATTATGATTTGAATTTGATGAAAAGTTATTAATGTGTGTGGAGTAGTTTTGCAGAAATGAAAACCATTTATGTTTTCAGCACATTTTTGTTCACTTAACATTAAACCAGATTTGACATAAATAATACAGAATGTAAATTGAATGTACAAATAATAATTACTTCATTATATTTGAATACTATAGCAAAGCAAAAACAATAACTCTTGACATCTAAGGGTTAATAGGCTTATGAGACCTGAATCTTTACAGACCTTTTTCAGGGCCAAATCCTTTCATACCTAAAAAAGAATGGGTGTTATAATCTCCACCAGGAGCATCAGGTCACTGGTTGAGGCATTGTTTCTGAGGTCAGAGAGAGAGAGCACAGACATTCCAGCATTCACTCTCACATTTTTACCTTGCTTTGACTTCTAACAAATTTTTCTTTGGCAAAGCAGAGAAAAGAAACGTGTTTTTTCTTTGATCACAACTCAACTGTTCTTTTCAAAGGCAATGTGTCTTTTTTAGAGTGCTCATCCAGAGGTAGAAAGGGCACAAGTATGGCATGCAGACTACAGCAAGACTGCATTTACAAGAAAGCAGCAGGTGGGATGCATTCTCATTAATCTGTGTAGGAAAGCGTGCCAGTCGTTTGTGGAGTGTTTATGGACATCTTTCTGCAATGCTTTTATTTATTGTTTGGTAAAATGAAAGCCCTGGAAGCAGTAAGATTTGGTCAGATTTTGTGTATGCTTTTTTTGTGTATGTATAAACTGGACTGTATGAATATAAGTGAAGACTGATGCTCTTAAATTGAATGGCTCATGTTTCTACAATCCCATTTCCAAAAAAAAAGTTGGGCTGCTGTACAAAATGTAAATAAACACAGAATGCAATCATGTGCAAATTGTTAAAGTCCTGCATTTAATTGATAGTAGTACAAAGACCACACTTCAAATGTTTAAACTGAGAAATGTATTGTTATGTATGTCCATTTTCAATTTGGTGCTGGCAACACTTTTCAGGGTGCAACAAAAGACTGGTAAATTTGTGTAATAAAAAATTGGCAGAACTAATTAGGTTAACAGGCAACAAGTTAGTAACATAATTTGGTATAACAAGAGCATCACAGAGAGGCTGAGTCTTTCAGAAGTTGGGGATTTTTTCATCTATGGTACATAGTCTCATTATAAGATTCAGGGAATCAGGAAAATCTCTGTATGTAAGGGGCAAAGCCGAAAACCAATATTGGATGGCCATGATCTTCAGGCCCTCAGGCAGCACTACGTTGAAACAACGACTTAATTCTGTGGTGGTAATGACTGCATGGGCTCAGAAACACCTCTGAAAACCACTGTCTGTGAACACAGTTTGTCGTTTCATCCACAAATGTAAGATAAAACTCTACCATGCAAAAAAAGAAACCATATATAAACAGATCCAGAAACGCCACCAACTTCTCTGGGCCCAAGCCCATTTAGGGACCATTAAGGAGAGGGACCACCTGGCTTGTTATCAGTGCACAGTTAAAAAGCCAGCATTCGTCATTAGCGCACATAGCATGAGTGACTTGCACATCTGTGAAGGCACCATTGATACTGAACAATATATACAGGTTTTGCAGCAACATATGCTGCTGACTTTTTGAGGGAAGATGCTAGGCACTAGGACTGGTTATAGCAATGTGAGTGGACCAAAAAAGCTTCATAAAAATGTTCTGATTATTTTCAATCACAACCAATGTGTGTATATATCATATTCTGTGATTCCAACTCCTTCATGGTTGTAGCCTCTTGCCCTCGCTCCTGTTTTCATTTGTACAGCTTTTGAGTTCTCGTTATAGTAGATGCTTTCAAGATGCGCTGAAACTTTCCACTTTGCTATTGCTTTTGTTAGTTTCGTTGATTTATCGATAAGTTTTCCTTGAGTACTGTCCAACGCAGTCTGCCAAAGGTATTGCTTTAAATGCTGTTTAACTCTTCTACAAATATGGTCCCTCTAGTGGGATTTGCTATGGTTGGTCCCTAGATAGATTGATCCCATTGGTGGGATTTGAACCCTGAGTTAGAATGTTCAGTTTCAGCAGTCAGCTTTAGGCCCGTTTATTAAATATATCTGCTGATTTGTATTTCCACAACATACAGCATATCCCTAAAATGCAGTCAAAACATGGTGACTTTGGCAACTCACATACATTAAAACTACCTTTAGTCTTTACTATTTGCAAGCGGCGTGTAGTACAGCTGCACAAACCATGCGTTTATGCTCCAAGTACATTTTAGAAGTACAAATCAAATACATGCCTGCAACATGTTTCACTTGTTTTATTAGCATTGGGGAAAGTTTCTGGTTTGAAAGATGTTTGCTATATTTTTGCTATTGATAATTTATGCACTGAGGTATGCCTCAGATACACAGTTTGCAGAATGCTGGCCAAGTTAGCTCACTGAAATGTCCATAACAGCCACTGCCAATGAGATCCTAGCAGTGAGTTGCATTAATTGCATTAACATGTTAATTTTGATAGCCCTAGTTTGTATGTGTATAAGTGTGCATGTGTGTGTGGGGGGTATGCATGTTTGAGGTCTGGCTCTTTTAATCCCTCTGAAAGACAATTAGCACACATCCTGCTTTGTCGCGTTAGTATTTTTGCAGCCGTATAAAACTCTCTGTGCCCCTGCACTGACACTGCGACCCTCTCATAACATCCACACTCCGCTGTTTTCTGCGAAAACACACAGAAACGGCCACGCATAAAATTACTTGGCACAACGTTTCCAGGCCAGAGTCATATGCGCCTTCTCTCTTTCTCTCTCACTCTTTGCTCCTTCTTCCTCCCAGTTATTGTTATTCCATCCCTTTTTCGAAACGGTGGCTAAATAAACATGGACGCTGCCTCCGGGGGCTCGTTTGGCTGAAGCCACCCGTGATGCTGCCCTGCTCTTGCCCACTGGCTGTTGACAGAACAGAGTGAGGAGGGGAGAGAGAGAGAGAGAGAGAGAGAGAGAGAAAGAAAGAGAGAGAGAGAGTTCGGCCTACCCGCTGAGCTCCAGGGCTGGGATGGTGGAGGTTTCAGAGAGATGGGTGATCGGGCCTGGTGTTTTCACTGTAACCTCTCCTTAATTTGAGAAAATATGTTTCGCAGTGGGAGGAATGTTCCAGGGCTCAACACAGGCTAATCAGTGTGTCTAACTAATTCCGGCCTAAAAATACAAAGCACAGAGACCTCTCACGTCGGCTTGAGTGAAACAGAGCAGGGCTACAGGGCCAATGTGGGGGCAAAAAGGCCCTGAAGGTTCTATCACTGTTTATCTTGATCCAATTTATACGTTATTTTCTTTTCGTCTCTCTTCCCATCTTTCTGCCTAGCAGTGAAATAATTTCTGCCTTAAGCTTTTAATCCGAAGGGAAAAATGTGCCATTTATATTTTTTCCATGCTTCATTTTTCTGGTTTCAAAACTTTGAAACTTAAAAAACGAATGCCACCATAAATGTTAAAGAGCAAGGCTTCTCCTCTGATCCTCGGAGGCTGGAGCCATGCCCTGCTATTGTACTGAGACGCACTGCGAGCCCGGCAGTTCAACCATAATTATAGACTGGCCTGAGCTTCAACCCTGAACTACAAAAGAGCCAGGCCTGTATATCTGCTCTGCACTTTCAGAGCAATCGTTTGCACAGCCCCTCAGTTCTGATTGGAAAAGCAAAGGATGGATCTTTCTGGACTCACCAGCCAGAGGAGCAGCACGGCAGAGAGACGCTGTCTGTGCTTTATTGAAGTGATGGATTATGTGGACCATGAACAATAAATCTGCTTTGATTTGTGGATATAAACCCTTTCGCTCTTGAGTCTTTTAAACTTTGTCAAACTGGTGGAGACTCTGATTTGGCTGCTTCAGTTCAGCCGAGCTTCTCAACTGTTTAAAAGATTTTTTCCATCAAAATCAGAATAAGAATACAATGTAGAGATTAGCTTCATGGTAACATAAGATCACCTCTCACCTTTTACTGCTTTTACACAGCTGTCAATCTAAAAGCTTCTTATAATCCCAAGTTTATCCTAACCATCTCCTGATTGGACTACTGAGCATCTAATGCTGTCTGTTCTAGTATCAGGTACACAGTCTTAAAAAAGGTGCCACTTTTGGTTCCCAAAATGATATTTCAAAAAAAAAAATGTGTGTGAAGAATCTTTGTACACATAATATAAAGGTTTTATACCAATTTAAGGGTAGGGGAGCGTGGGGAACAACCTAATTCGGGGCATAATTTAACACAGATTTTCATGTTGTTACACAAGGTCAAGCTGCGTGTGCTTCTGGCCACATTACCACATTTCCCAGCCACGGTCTCCTGTGAAAATTCAGAGCGATTCATCAGCGTTTTGAAGAGAGCTGTGCCAAAGAGTGTTTTAAGGGCATGAAAGTCTTTTTAACTTTTTTTCAGTTACTGTGCTGTTTGTGTAAATCACAAAATCCAACCTTATATTACTTTAATCACCATCTTGTTGCCTACAATGTAGCACCGTTTTGAAGCTTATATATCAATGAAATTGACATTAACAGTTGGTAAAGCTGTAGTTATTCAGAGACAGTGTTTCATACTTTACTGATGTGTGATGTTTTTTATTTGCTACACTGGACAAAAAATAAATCTGTCATTGTTGGACACACAGTTGGCTGGAATACAACAACAAGCAATACAGAATTATATTGAAAAGACTAATTCGTCAGACTTTTCTACAAGTGCTGCAACTAACCCTCTGTCTGTTACAACAAACCCCACTTAAGGGGTGATGTGTAACACTGCACTTCCCATCATTTTCAATTCTTGCGGTTGAAAAAGTGTTGAAAGGGGATTGTACATAAAGACACAGTAAGATGCTACATGACTCAAGTTACAACCAAGTTCTTTGCAGAATATTTTCATCTATACATTGTCAGCGCATGAAACTCAACAAATCCTAGAACATTTTTTGTTTTAATTGTTTGTCTGTATGTAACACTGGGTTGTCGAATTAGACACCCATGGATAAAAGATAAACCATAAGGTTTATTAAGAGGAAAATTAACTTAAGTAACAGGGTTACTTAACACCAGACCAGGTCAGCAACCAGATAAATCAAACACAATACATGGGCAAAGGCAATAACAGAGTCCAATAAACAAGTTAGGATCATAACCAAAAAGCAAACATAAACAGGTAGACTAAGCCAAAAGGACAAAGACAAGAATCGGTAACGAGGAAACAAAGCAAGGTCATAAACGAAACAGCAATCAGACAAAAGAACAGCACGATATGCACTGAAAATCAGGGGCAATTCTTCGCAAGACAAGGCTCAAACAGACAGGTTTATATAAAAATACAGGAATGTATTTTTAAAAATATTGTGGCATGCAGAAGAAGAGTCATGGAAGGCCATAATTCCTGCTCAAAATGTGCTCTTTTATTAAAGAACAAGGCAGAAAAGCCACTGAAATACAGTCCAAATAACTGGGGAGGTCACCAAAAGCTGTAGGCTCCCTCCTCATGGTGACTCCCCCGCCTACATCAAACAACCCACATCCCCAGACTCCCCATGTCTGACATGACATAAAACACATGCACACACACACATTCTAAAAAACATAAACAGCAATAGTCAACAACAACAAATGTCTCTAATACGGAGGGGGCGACAGAGCATGCAGCACAGTTTTGCGTATTACGCCAAAAACTCAACTCACAACTATCATAAAACAATGTTTCAAGCATCAGGCAGAGTATTCATAACCAATAAACATTTTAAACTCTTCAGACATTTGGTTTCTAAAACCACCAGTGTGAACAATTTGTTAAGTTCTCTAGAACTCAGCATTTTACATCAAACCACCCTGAATGACTTTGTTTACATCTTAAAGATTTAATTATGAAGTCATTTTGACAAATTGGTTAAAGCAATAAGCCCCAACTGTGGTAAAATCACTTTAGGCCATAACCTTGACAAGTAGACAGATTCTATAAAAGGTTATAAATACAATGCTATATTACACCAAACTTCAACATTGAATAGTTTGATTTAATAATAAGAATAATCAAGACAAACAATTCTTCTGCCAAGTAATGATGCATGTTAACTGGAGGATATGGTTGCCAAGCAACATAATGATTGAAGATCAATTAATCACATATTAGTTCCATTTCATAAGACTTGTGATGCCACTGTAGTTAGTAATCACTAAGCTACAAGGTTTAAAGGGTTCACACCAGTTCCTTCTATGCCCTTCTAGCCTCTGCATGCTATCATGTCTCATCCTCTTCCTCTTGCTGTTCTCTGGCAGGTGGTGGGTACAGAACCCTCACTCTTCTCCTTTACTCTGAGCCATGTCCTGCTGCGTAGGAATGAGAGTGGACTTAATAGGGCAGACCTTTTCACCTTCCATTGACTTGTCTCTCCCAAACAATGACCATTCACCCACTCACATTACACAACCTTCATAACTTGTTTCATAAGTATCCTGTCCTTCACTCTTATTGTCAGATCCTTTACTTTCTTTCCTGTACTGAATACATCTGTCTCTCTCTCTCAGAGTTTTGGCTGAGCTCTCCGTCCTGACATTCTCTGGGGATTAGCTGGCTGAAGTGATCTGATAGCTGATTGGTTGACCCCGCAGTAGGGGACGGGAGAGCAGAGGAAGTGAGTTTGGTCAGGAGGGCATCACCGCCCTGCAGAGTTCAGACACAATCCTATTAGCCTTTGACTGCCCCTTTCACAATACATTTCTCATAGCTTTTCCTGTCTCTCAGCTTCTTGTGCTGCTTTTCTCTCCTAGGCTAGGAGTGGAAAGGTACAGACTAAGTTTACTTAAGTGTACGTTTGATTACTTTGTCTTCCTTAGTTAAAAGTTAAAAATGGAGCCAATGATATTATTGAGTGAAAGTGAAAAGTCTACACTTAAACATACTCGAGTATATAAAAGTAAAAAGCGGTGTGTGGTATATATATATATATATATATATATATATATATATATACATACATATACATATGTTCACTTGTAATTGTCAGATGCCATAATGTCATGATTGTCATAACATCAAACATTATGGTATCTGTTATGACAACTACTGATAAAGGTAACATGACACTTTTAAATTACTGAATGAACCTGTCATAACAACTCAAGACAGCATATCATCATTGTCCAAGGCAAAACTTGTCTCTCTAAAACCGTTTTTATTTCAAGTGATCTTGTAGCATTTCTATTGGCCACTGTGTTTGAATTATGTAGAAAAAAAAACATCAACAAAAATAGAGATTTTTTTTTGGACAGTGATGATATGGCATCTGCCATGACATGTTTATGGCATAGTTATGTCAAAGTTATGAAGCGTGGTTCAAATAAAGTATCACCTTTTTTCTTTTCAAATCTATCTTCTAATCGAAGATAATACTAACGTATAGTAAGGAAGCACAGTTACAAATATAATAAGTATTTTCCACCTGTCTTAGAGAAACAAGAGGTCATGAGGGCATAACAAGGACAAGAGCTAGAAAAAGACAAAATGAAAAACAATATCTTAGCCTAGCAGCTACAGCCTCATGCTGTAATAAAAGTAGAAAGGATTTGCTCAATTCTCTGTTACACTCTTATGGCACTTGTTGAACAGTATTTCCTTTCCAATTGGGCGAGTGGGGAGATGTATTTTCTTTTTCTCTTACATTCCTTTCAGATCCAATAAAAACACTGGCAGCATGACCAGTCTAATTTGATACTTGATAAGTAAATGATAGACTGGTGGGGATTTGAGGTTAATGTACTCTCACTCTACTAAGCATATTTGCTAGTTCAAAAGGCTTATTGTACTCTCCACCAGTGAAGACTTGTCAAATTAAGTGCACAGTCAGAATTGTTCAAATGAACATAATGATGGGATGAAACCAGGTGCTTAATTGGTTGCTTGGAACATTAGGACCCCTGTAGGACCTGTGGATTTGGCGTCCGTTCTGAACGCCTGACGGATAGCTAATTAGGCTCTAGAAGGACTGTTACTAAAGAGCTCAGGTGGGAAAACAGACAGTTCCCCAAGAAGGACTGGTAATGAGCTTTCAGTCCAGACATGACTGGGCTCGGCTGGGTTGATTTATTTCAGAGCTAACACAGGAGAGGGAGAAATTAGAAATGTGAGTGCAAAAACACATTGCTGAACAATCCCCACAGTGAATAAAAGACACGGACCATTTGTTCTAGCCTTGTTGCGACACAACAACAACCACAACATGGACCCGAGAGCTATTCTGAAAAGCTCAGCTGAAGACATGGAGAGAAATATGAGGAATCCCGCGGGTTCCTGGGCTTTGTTCGGAATCTCTCTCTTACACGGCCAAAGGAAAAGCCAGGAGGAATGCTAAGAAATAGAGATGCACAGGTCCAGCTTTTTTTCCACCAATACTCATTCAGATATCTATCTCAGGATGTTGGCCGAAACCAAGCACCATCTTTGATCATTGTGTTGCTTGGCAACCGTAGCCTACTGTTAATGAACTATATTGTTCAATGGAGGAATGGTTTATTGTGTTTATTAATCCTTTCGCAAGTACAGCAAGTGGGATTTGTTGTGGCTGGTCCTTCGATAGTTTGGTCTCACTTGTGGGATCTGTCATGGACAGTCTCTAGAGAGTATGGTCCCATTTGTGGGATTTGTCATGGATGGTCCCTAGTGAGTGTGGTCCCACTGGTGGGATCTGTCATATCTGGTCCTTAGATAGTACAGTGCCATTGATGAAAACAATTGATGGGTTGTTCTCCAGACAGTATGGCCCCACTGGTGGGATCTGTCATATCTGGTCCTTAGATAGTACAGTGCCATTGATGGAATCTGTCATGGTTGTTCTATAGACAGTATGGCCCCACTGGTGGGATCTGTCATGGCTGAGCCCTGTTGTGGCTGGTCCCTAGACACTGTGGTGCTACCAGTGGGATATGTAATGACTGGTCCCTAGATAGTACGGTTCCACCCACCCTACACTGATAGAAATAAAGATACTGTGTAGGTATGCCACCAAGATGCCACCAAACAAGGTGATGGTTGCTGTACATGTCTATGTATTGATGTAGCCTTTTATAGCTGCCCCACACCAGCAGCAGCTTCATGCATTATAAGCATGTACAAAATACACTACTATGATGTTTTTCATGCTTGGCTCATGGAAAAAATTCCTATATACAACAACCTTGTCTAATTTGTGCTGTTTTCATATTTATACTAGCCAAAGTTTACCTACATTAGTTAGGCAATGCAAAGTGATACTGGCCTTTTTATTTATGTATTATCAACTTACTAAACAAATAGTTAATGTTTAAATGTTTAAATGTTGAAATTGTTGATCATTCAGTCTGTTGTGAATATAACTTTAACCATGAATAAAGTACTGTTCTGAAAGTTTGGTTGGTGCAATTATTAACAGCCATGAGAGCTGCCAACTCTAGCCTAGCCCCACAATGAGTAATGCTGCTCCTGTTGATATTATCAGCAGAGGATAACGTAACCTTGACATAAAATCAGTATAATATTTTGATCATCATATCCTGGATGCAGTGATTCAAGGCAATGTAAACAAATGTGGCTGCATGTACAGTTGGTTTGTTGTGTTATTTTGAAACACTTTACATTTGTCAGTTCCAGCAAAAACAAGATTCAGAAGTCATTATGTGTCAGCAGTTTGCTAAAACATGATAAAGAAAGACTCACAAACCATAATCTGATGTTGTTTCTATGTAGCCTTACAGCCTACAACATTCTGTAGATAAAGTCACATGCTGCGTAACAGGCACAGTCAACTGCAGCTGGGCAAGTGCTTAAAGAACTCACCATGAGTGGACTGTTGGAGACAGCTAGAACTCACTTGCCAAAGAGTTCATAAATTGTTTATTGATGGCGTATTTGATCTTAATCCACTTCCCATTGTGCCTAACCGCATACCATAACATAAATAACCTTGGTCAAACAACATAACAGCATAAGCATGGTAAAATGATTGTAACACATGGCCTTGGCTTATAGCTTTAATATACAATAAAGTTTAATGTACTGTAGTGTTAACAGTCACACAGCAACATCCTTTTTAGGATTGTGCAATATTTTTCCATTAATTACATTAAATAAAAAGTTCCTCACATTGTACTATTACAAATTATAAATGACCATGACTAAGAAATAGTCCCAAATATGGATGGGTCAAATAGAGTCATATGCATAAGTTTAGGCACCCCAGTCAGATTACGTTTTGTTAAGTGAAAATAAGCACACATCATTTACAGAGAATACACATATGCACATTCTAATAGACAATTACTGTTTGTTGCATAATTTAACATATTGTGAAAAAAATATGGCCTGTGCAATGGCACATAACCTTTTTTCCCCCAGTTTTTCTCAGCAAATTAAATGAAACTGCACTAAAATGTACAGGAAAATGCCATATTTAAGTTTCCTCCATGTAGGTGCTAACTTGATGCTAATGTATTTTCAATTCAACAAAACATTTAAATAGACAGGGGGTACTCTTTTGCATGTGACTGTTGAGTGATACATTTATTTGCTGATACTGACTCAGCTCATCAGATCAGTGCATCGCTACTACGATTGGTTATCATTTACCGGATTGGTCAACCTCCACACAATTCAGGCTTTGCATTTGAAGACTGTCTCAAAACCTTGGTCAAACTGACGGCAGTGGAGGAGAGGAAAGTCCAGGGTGCTGAAAAGACAGCACCGATTGCCATCTGACCTTCGCCTCAGGTTTCTTCAGGGGTTTGCACTTTACTGTACCACATAAGCTGGTCCATTCATTCATTTTCCTCCCTCACTATCTGTCTTTTTCTTCACACTCCCTGTTCTGAGCAATGATGCACCTATGTTCTCTCACAAGTTTCCATCCTGCAATCTTTGCCCACCACAGGCACCAGAGGGGGTAACAGATTTCCTCCAGGTAACCTTATCGGACAGTCGCCCCATTCAGCAAGCGCATCTTGTGGCCCTACCCCAGAGGACGAAAGAAAGGAGAAAAGAAGAGTTTGGCATTCCTCTGTCCATGTCTCTTTTTTTGGTCAATGGTCTTCCTTTCAAAGGGTGTTATTTTTTGACTGGGACCACCTCCAAACTGCAGCCAATCTGTGTGCTGGATCTCTAGGGTTGGAGGGGGTGTAATCTGGAAATGGTTGAGGTTCAGGTGGGTTGGTTGGGGGGGCTGACAGATGAGACTGTAGAGAGGGGCAGGTGAATCCGGGTGCAAAGTTAACATAGAGGGCAGACATTACCTCACCTATAGAGCGATACACAGCCAAGGGCCTTGCTTTTCTCCACGTACAAACCAACAAGGCTTCTAATGAAACAGCCTGATGAAACAGCTCAAGCAGTGGCTTCCAAGCAGGGTGCCGTGATGACTGGCCAAGGGTGCCGCAAAATCTCAAGACTTCTTTTCATTACAGCAAAAAAAGCTAATAAACATTGAAATTTAAAACACGTCAAAAGGGCTTTCATGCTATAGCTACACTCTGAAAAGGTTTCTAATTGGTTCTTGGCTTCTATACAGTTCTAAAAGATAACTGTAATTGGTAATGTGACCATCTTCTGCTGCAACTCAGTAGGAACGCAATGATGAAGAATTATCAGTTCTGAAAAAACAATTGTGTTCAAACATGAAAAATCATTGGTTGTGATTCACATGTACTTTGCTGTCGTTATTGTTTTAAAGTTTTTAACAGCATAGTGGATAACACACTGCATGCTACATAAGAAAATGATATGTTTTTAACACTATTAAGACAAGGGGCCTCATTCACCAATCACTCTTAAGAAGTAATTTCTTCTCAAAACCCACTGATGCATTCACCAGTGTTTTCTTACTTGGGATTTGTTCTTAGGTAAGAACAGAATCTGCACACACTCAAGAGCACAAAGGTGAGAACAATTTGGTAGTTTAAGAACGTCATGAATCTGACATACACTCTTTTCTTAGGACCTTTCTCAAGAACAAATTTAAGAAAAAAACTTTGGAAGACGTTGGTTGTTACTGAAATGGATCCCTACTCTCTTTTTAGTATTGTGCTATATAGGGCTGAACTATTTAGTTTACTAAAAAGCAAAAACACATGAAATAATACATGACTTTGAATAATTTCTCATAACCAACCTTTGTCAGTGATCACTAGCTGAATAGACAAACCAACATTAGTTGCTTGAGCAAGACTGAAGTTGGCTTCTTATTTGAAACATTTTGAACAGTGCAGGTGATGAGGACCAGGAAAAGTAGAAAACATGACTGGGTTGCACATTCAATTCTAAATCCATGAATGTAATTACCCACTGTTAACTTTTGCTGTAGCAGCAGGCAGTTAATGCTTCAGGGTTTTTGTGTTTAACTGTACAGAGTCACTCATTTTCTTCATTGAGTTGAGAAAGTCTGATAAGTTTCCAGTGGCTCAGCAGACTCATTTACATTAGCAAATGTTCCTCTCTCTGTTGCTTAGTTACCAGATACGTATAATTCACTGTTGGCATATACAGGGTGATTCAAAAAGATTTCAAAGCGCCATAATTTTACAACTGTGAGGCACCTAGGAACCAATCACATACCAGTTGAAAGAGGGGGTCATAGAGTCACCGGAAGATGGCTCCCTTCAGTCTGCGAGGAGATGGCAACCCTTGAGCACAAAGCGTTTTGCGTTCTCCACTTCAATAAGAGAGAATCCATCATAACTGTGCAACGTGATTTTTGTCGGTAGTGAACCTCCAACAGCTCAGAGCATTCGTCCTTGGTTCCACAACACTGGATGATCTCTGAAATCGCATTGAAAGCTGTGAGTACAGTAAAACTCCACATGCTCAATCGAGTAAGGGATGAATCTGACTACGGTGTTGATGTTGTCCATACAGCTGGAGGAGGTTCATATTGGGCACTTATAAAATTACATAATAAACTTTATGCTCACTTAAACCATTTACAATTTACTGCATTGTTCTATAATGATTTACAAGTGAAGTAAATCATTTTGAAATCAGATAAATCTTTTTGAATCACCCTGTATTCAGCTGAGGCAGTGATCTATGATGGAATTACCAGTGCACTACTAGAACAACTAGAAATTACATGTGCATTGTGAGATTGTAGTGCCCTCAAACTCACTCCGGAATGTCATTTTAGGATTCTAACATGAAGAGAAAAATGTATGTAATAGTGACCTTCTTTGAGAATACAATAAAACTTTTTATTTCTGTTTTCTACTGGCTGTTCTAGCATCAGACTGTACACTGAATATATTTTTCAAGTTTCTTTACAGACATACTTCTTCTTTAATGATGTTTGAAAGATTCTTTAGGGAACCAAAAGTGGTTCCTCTATGGCTTTAATCCAAAGAGCACTTGGCACATTTATTTTTAAAACAGTAAGTGTGCAGGGTGACACATATTTCATAAAAGGCAGTGATCATAGTGCTATATCTAAATCATTAACATAAGTTGAACCCAAAAGCTGAGCTAGCTGTCCCACACTGGAACACATCAACTATAGAAAAGACCAAAAATGTGCAGTGGTATACTGTACAACCTCAAACACATCTTGGAGTCCACCCCCTGCCAAGAGTTTATTATTACATGCTTACTTCATATTAAATGATTGAATAATTGAAGCACTTGAAAGCGTGAAATACAATGCACAATAAGTGTTTCTGGTTAAGCTCAGTAGACAAGCTTCTTGTTGGCTGCTTCAAGTGAAACCTCTTAACATTGCCAAGTTGCTCATTGCCTAATTTGCCAGATTTTAAAAATATCGTAGGGATATCCTGTTACAGAGAGTTTGTTTTTGGAAGGCTGTTGTTTTTTGAGCCCTGAAGTATTCAACAGTTTGATGTTTATACAACATTTGATTATTGTGATTAACATTAACACAGAGTTGAGTACAGAGCTGCTGGTTGAGAACAAACCATAGAAATACTTAACGTTTATAGTCATTTTTCACGCTCATATTAGTTATGTGCAGATGATATTTTTGAAGGGCTTTGCGATGCCTTAAAAACTGCCTTTTTGGTTTAATAAAAGTAAAAAAATTAGATGTATAATAGTCTAATATGCAGTCTCTGGTACACCCACAACCACCTAGTTTTGTGTTTATGAGTATAATAGTTCTCTACTTTCTCTGTCTTGTTCTTTCTTCATTGTGTCTCTTTACTCTCTCCTCATGTTAGTGTGTTTCAGGGCTCGAGAGCCATCTGTCTATTTTTCAATAGAATAATAATCATAAAAGGCCTGTTTAATGTACCTGCTTAGTGTGCTGCTGCTGTCAAACACATTGAGTTTTATTTTTTGTGTGTGTCCGAGACAGCAAGTGGCAAGCTGTCCAGCAGCGTGCGGAGCCAGAAACGAACACTCCATTTGTTTTTTTGTCCTGTTCCTATACCGGCCTCCACTCGCTCTGACGCTCCACTGATGGATCTAGCAGATGGGTGGCCGAGAAAACACAAGCACTTTCTCTCTCTCTCTCTATTGTTTTCTCTATCATTCTCCCTCTCTCTCTCTCGTTTTTAATCTCACTGTCTCCCTCTTTCTAATTATTTATTTTTGTACACATACTAGAAGTAAAACAATTATCCTTTCTGAGACCATTTTTATAATAATAATCCTATAATTGTGTAAAAATTGTGCATTTATAAAGTTTTTCAGTTACTAATTTGTTTACTAATCTCTTTTATTAAAGCTTTTAATTATACTGAAGTAAATAATCACTGCTCTCATACTGCATTAGGAATTTTCAGCCCTTTCTTCACTTCTGATAAAGGCTCACTGAAGCTGCCAGGAAGCCTCGGTTGACTCTATACAGTCAGTGTGCTGACCCCTAAGGCTATGCATTTTTTTCTGGCTCTTTTTAATCACTCTTACTTTGTCATTGTTTCTGAATGCATCAACCTCTCCATGAACTTGCAGAGTCACACGTCAGTTTCCCATTAACAGGAAAGAATATCACCATCTATCATCTCAGTGAGTGTGTGTGTGTGTGTGTGTGTGTGTGCGTGTGTGTGTGTGTGTGTGTGTGGTTTGGGGAGGGTCTTGCTTTTGTACATTTTCAAGAAAAAAATTTCCTGTAAAGCCAGAGAAAAACAGGGGTAACTGGAAACATTAGTAAAAATAAAATAAAAAAGAAATGACAGACAGTTACACAAAACAAGTGTTCAGTACTTAGTGTGTCTAAACTTTGTGTCCAAAATACCGAAGATTGCTTTATTCTGTTCTTATTATTTTTTTAGAAATCTGTAGCATTATTTTTCTACACCTCCAAAGTTCAGTCTTAGAAGTTGGTTGTATTTTCTGCTTCTCATTATTTAAGTAATCTCAATTATAAATTTAAACTCCTCATTCCATAAAACCTTACTCCATATGTCAGACGTCCAGTTTTGGTGTTTTAGGGCGAATGTTCTTCTTTGTTGTCTACTTTCTTTTCACAGAAACAGCATCTTGACCGCCACAAATCCTTTTAGACTCATAGTGTTGAGTTGTCTTCTCACAGTGGTAGGATGGACAGAAACACCTGTGGATTTTTCAGATCTGAAACAAGAGTGGAGCTTGACTTTCTCCTCTCTCTCAAATATGAAAGCTTTAAGTGCTGTTTATCTGAGTGAGACAGTTGACAGTTTTGGTGGTCTACCAGGTCTTGAACAGTAGGAGTCACATTTTCTCTGTATCTTTTAATCATTGTTTGATCATTAATCATTATTTTCCCTTGATGTCCTTATGCAATGGATTATTTTTTCCTAAGAAAGAAAAATGAATAACATTTAATGATCATTTTGATTGGAAATCAAACAAACAAAAGGGTGGGCTCTGACTTTTGCACAATATCTTATATGTAAAAGACATTATATAGCTAGTTGTATAGAAACAATACAACACATATGGGACATACTATAATATATAGGTAGTTATATATGTATATATAATACATATATGACATACGTATGATCCCACGTCCTAGCATTGTATAAAAAATGTATGCGTGTGTGTTACAGTTATCTCTCTCCTTACAGGCAGAAGCACAAGTCATGGTGCAGTCATGGAGGGGTGGTGCTGGGGGGATATGCAGACAGATACAGTAGAGGATAGACACACAGCAGGAAGCCAGCAGGTAGTGAGTGAGAGAAAGAGAGACAAGAAAAGAAAAGAAAAAGAGTGGGCACAAAAGCACAGGGGGTCAACGGGCGAGCAAGAGAAAGCGAGAGGAGATGAATGAACAGTAGAGAGGCGTCTGGGGTCTCTGTGGCCTTGAGAAGCTCTCTGTCTCCACGCCCAATTAAGGGCACGCAGATAAACCCGCAAAAAAGAAAAGAGAGGGAGGGGAAGAAAAGAGAAGAGGAGAAGAGGAGGAAGGATCTTTTTACAGGTTGGAGACAGTTTTTATCTGCTAACTACCCCACTTTCAGAAGCAGCCCCATTGGCCATTGGCCTCCCCCTCTCACTGCTCTTTCTCTCTCTCTTACTCTCTCTCTCTCTCCTTTCACTCGCTCCGTCTCTCCGTGCCCGCTGTCCTCCTCAGGCTGGTCTCTGGTTACTTTTAAAAAGGCGAACGGCGGGGGACAAGGCCGAAAGGGCTTGCAGCATAATGTGGCCACTTAAACTCGGCGAAAAAAGAAGGAGAGTGACACAAGAGACACGGCAACCTCTACCCCACCTCTCTCTCTCTTTTTCTGTTTTAACCTCCCTCGTCCCACTCCTCCTCCCTCTGTCCACCCTTGGTGTTTCTGCACTGCCTCTCCACTCAGCGGCCTGTAATTGGCAGTAATTATGGTTAATCCTGAGGGTTATCTCACTGATAGCTGGAAGCTGTTAGTGAAGCTCTGGGCTGTTCTCATGAGCCGACTCAGTGTGGATGGACATGGCTGAGCAATGGTGAAAGTGTAAAGCAAAAACAAATAAATAAATAAATAAATAAAAATCCATCCAGTACACTAAAAAAGTAAGGCATTGTATTGACTTGATGTTACTCTGATGAGTAAATCATTTCTTCAGGAATGAAATACACCACATCAATACAATTTCATCTTTCAGCGTGACCTGAGGAAGAATGTGTTGCCCAAAAGTTGCTCTTTGATGGTGGAGGAGGCTTAATGGTGATTCACCTAAAATTCCTTAGTAGAAATGAATTAAATTATATATAAAAATTATAATAGTTATTTACAGCATCCAAACTGAGAAGCTCTTAGTCTTGGATGAGAAACAGTTATTACTCTCTTTAGTTTAGATACACATAAACATAAGTGTTATTATCTTAGCAAATCTGAGCACAATGTGTGAGACATTTGTGAGATTACTGGGCTCTTTTGCTCAGGAGAAACATCTGAGCAGCAGGAGATTTCAGCATAAGCTGTCTCAGTGCTGTCTGGGAGAAACTACAGACATATTAAGGAGATCTTTTTGATGGTTCTCACTTACTTTGCCTTACAGGAACAAACACATGACATATATATTCAATAAGAATAGAATAAATCTCGTGCATGTTTAACTCTTGGAACTCTAAACATCCTTATGTGTGTCCACA
The DNA here is from genome assembly GCF_904425465.1 of Colossoma macropomum. Classification (NCBI taxonomy): domain Eukaryota; kingdom Metazoa; phylum Chordata; class Actinopteri; order Characiformes; family Serrasalmidae; genus Colossoma; species Colossoma macropomum. The sequence continues at coordinate 562,032 of NW_023495247.1, read as the reverse complement.
CTTCATTTCCTTACTCTCATAATGACAGAACTTACATAGCGGTTTCATAGCTGTTAATAGATAATAAGTCTGCAGTTTAAGGGGTTAATATATCATTCTTATCAAAACAAAACAGTGGCACATGAAAGTGATGGCTTAAAGGAGTATCCCCACAACCCTGAAAAGCAACACTTAATATTTAAGTACCCCAGAACTCATTAATAAACACTCCTCTCTAATTTGCAGGCGTTGTAGAAACTTTTACATGGCATGTTCCAAAATGTCACATACGACAACCAAAAAAAGGATAGCCTAAAGTACAAACAACATAAATGTACCTTCAAAGGTCCAAAAATCTCCTTCACGTTCAATTGTGTACCTTAAATGAGATTTAGAGGTACACTACACTCACGTTTCCAGGAGAAAAATGTAGAATTTCCCTATTTTTTAACCTAAAAACAAGTATTTTGAAAATGACAACTTTACATAGAAAGCCAAAAAATGATACGAGGATAAAGATAAAAATGATTTACTTTTAACGTAGAGGGTACAGTTTTTTTGTTGTTTTTGGACAGTGTCAATTTGTAACTTAACTATTTTTTTAAATAAATCAATAAAAAGCTTTGAGTCAAGACAGGGTGTACAGATTCAATGCAACTTGCACCAGAATACAGTACTATTATACTCCCTAACTAAGGGTAAAGATGTTCACTTGAGGCTACTACTACAGTGACAGTGTTTGTACCTTGAAAAGCACAATGTAGTATGTTTTTCGGAGAGTGTGGCTGAGTAAAACTAATCCGCATTGCCCCTTTTTATCAGTAGAACTACATGCTGCTTCTGTGTAAACTCAAGGCTGAAGCAGTGGAATAAAGAAGGCACCATCATCGCCATCTAGTGGAGCTGAAGGGGAACAAAGGTGTACTGCACAGCTGGGAGGAGGCTCTTACTGACGAATAGGAATGGAGGGATATGTAAAGATGAAGCTCGTCTCTGTTAATGACTTTATTTGTAGAAAGTTTATAATGTCTCAGATTGCATGTACTGGTCAGGCCACAATAAATCTAGTTCTGTACGTAAATGAATTTCAGAAATGACAAAGAAAAAACATTCTGGTTTCATTCAGGTCGGGAATGTTTATGGGCGCATATTCCAAACATATTCTTACTCTCAGCTGTTTGCTAAAGAAACTCAGTCTGAAAGGAAGAAAAATATTAAAGCAATGGGTGTGTGTGTTTTATGGAGTGTAATTTGCACTGATTAGACAGATGTGTGTGTGAGTGTGTATGTGAGTGTGTGTTGGAGAAAGTATGTTGTCTGGCCTAATGAAAGGGAATTAAGAGATTCAGTGTGATTAGAGTGGAGCTGTAAAGTTTATAGTGCAGTGAGAGGACAGACTGGCTGTGTGTGTGCAGTCACACACATAAGAAAGGACTGTTACATAAATAAATACAGCGACATGCACACACATACACCCACACCAGTGAAGTGAGAGAGTGTAACATTCTAAACTGTGGATGAAGTAAAGTTATTATATGTGTACTATACTTATTAGAAAAGAATGAAAACTAAAGTCGTTTTTATACAGATGTGAGTTCATAAACCTCTGTAAGTTCATGTAGTCTCTGTCCTTTTGTCATTCTTTTCCATACTGTCTATCCTCTCTCTCTCTCTCTTTCTCTCTCTTTCCTTCTGTCTCTCTCTTTCTGATAAAGTGTGAGTGGATTGAGTGTGCTGGCGAATCTGTTTACAAGATGAATTTAGTTAAAAGCAAAGAGCTGATGTTTAAGAGGGTGTTGTGTACTTTATAGTCGCCCAACATAAAACAAATTGATATTGTGTTCCTACCACACAGGCATTTTTATGTTTACCTATTAAAGAAGGGTCTCATAAAACACAATGTCTACACACACACATACTCACACACTCATACAAACACTCAGGCACTTGTATGATGCCCTCCGGAGCTGCTTAATTAACATTTAGGAGGCAAAAGATGCAAGAAATTTCAATTAGATTAATCTCACAGGTCATCATCAACCATTCCATTCCACTGCAACAGCAGTAACTAATCATCAGCAGGTGTAAGCACGGGAAAATAATGAGGTACATCAGAGGTATATGCTGTAATACTGTGCACACACACACTGTGCATGTGTGTTTGTTAGTGTATTGTTTGTGAGTGTTTTCATGCATTTTCAGGACAAAAAGGTACTGATTTTTTAAGAAATCCAGAGAAAAACAGGACAAAGCTAACAACAAAATGCCTAAAATTCAGAGAGGAGATATATATATATATATATATATATATATATATATATATATATATCCTCTCTGAATCTTAGTAATATATATATATGTGTGTACGTGTATGTGTTTGTGTTGCCATGCAGGTAAGCCAGGATAAACTCATCCGCCTGTTGCTACGTGCCTTCCTTCATTTGTTCACACATTGGTTCCAGGTGTGAGAGGGAGTGTAGAATCTGGGCTAAGGTACTAGACTATATTCAGGCAAGATTGTGTGTGTATATGTGGGTATGTACACGTGCGCATGTGTATGCGGACAAATAAATACCACTCTCTGCGGGAGCCGTGCTTTGTGGGTAGCGGGGTGTTTTTTCTCCACAGAAAGGCGTCTGTGCAGGCTTTAATTGGCGCTCATGCCCGGAGGGCACCCAGTCTCCAGCATGGGTATCGTCTGGGGGTCTCCAGGGGGTGTACAGTGTGAAGAGAGAGAGAGGTGCACTTCCCCTGGCCCCCATGGCCATGCAGAGGGATGTGTGAGTGGGCTGTCTGCTCAGGAACACAGCTCCTGCTTCTGGAGGCCCTGTTTGTACCCAGCCTGAAGGCCACAGCAACACCTACAGCTAATGAACACAAATGAGTGAGGATACACACACACACACACACACACACACACATACTGCACACTGTCATACATGTTCTCTTCTCTCAACTCAACCTAAGTCAAAGTGTAAAACCATGACACTCATCTGGAAATTACAGAGACTCTATTAAAGCAAGGCCAAAGACCAAAAGTTTTACAAAACTCCACTAGCTTTCACTATAGGCCTTCATCATGGAGAGCTGGTGCATTTTAACCATTTGTCCAGTGTTGGTGCATTGAAACCATCCAGAAGAGCACTACTGAATATTCACTTTGGTACTTTTTGAACCAGAGCACCTTCATTAGACCCTATTTAAATCCCTTTGGTAGCACTTCATGCTCTAAACAACTCAAAATCTGAATTAAGATAAACTTCTGAGGCTCATAACTGGTGGCGCTGTCTAAGCATTGAACTTATTCTAAGTTCAACCACCAGTGCTACACCCACCCATGGTTGTGCCTCACTCTCTTTTTGGCCTGCCCTCTCTCCAGTGGTTTGAACTGAGTGGGTTCTGGACCTATAAAAGTGAAAGGATTTCTGACAAAATGAGTGCCTTTACACAAGGTGACTCCTCTCCTGAATAAACTCTAAACTCACCCAGTTTGAATTCATACCATAACTGTACTATGTAGAGCACTGAACTGCACTGCTCCAGTTGGAGAAGATTAAAGCCTAAGCGCATCTCAAACTGTTGACGAACCTTCGATTTTTTTTTACTTAAAGTCAGCAACAGCCATGAAGCCATGGCATGAAACAAATGTTTTGTTGGCAAATTTTCACTTCATGTGATAATAAGATGTTTTTTGTGAAACCAACATATGAATGGAATTTCAATCATTTCTCCAGCAAACTGAATCATAATATGGTTTTATTTCACATAGGACCCACCAAACCTGCCTGCTGACGACTAAATACAACTTTGTAATATTTAAATATTTTAATTAACTTGTTGAGGGAGGCTGTTAGACCTACTTGATGTGTCTTCTTGTCTGCTTCTAAGTGTAGAAATCATTTGTAATTGATACACAGGTAAAGTCAAAAGATCTCTTCTAATAACACTTGTGGACAAACTACAGTGGTAAAATGGCATTCATCAAAATATAGCTCACCTTATAGTCAGACATTCGAAAATGGGATCCCTCCACCACAATTTGAACCCTACTGTCCCCCATGACCATGCATGCATTTGTTAGCTGACATAACGAAATATTCAGTTCGCATTCTACTCCAGTCACATTGAGCTGTCCAGTAATGTTACATCAGCATCAGTTTGGTTTCAGGACTCAGAGGAAGCATATGTAAGTCTTTACTCTCCCAGCTTGATAATATTGTGATTATGGGGTAAAAAACTGGGAGACAATTGGGGAAAAAACAATAAGCCTCTTGAACTCAAGACACAGGGTTTGTTATCATTGCAGATTATCTATTTATCATATTAAGAATATGAAAATTACAAGGTTTTGATAAAGCTGTGACAAAGCGTATCATAAACAAACATTCTTAAAAGTGATCCATAATACGTTTTGGAATCAAATATTTTGTATGTATTTAATCATTAATATTTAAACTTTGTACATTTCATTTGAAACTATTGCTATTATTGCTATCATGGTATCAATGTGCCTGTTTGTGTCTTGTACATAAGAGCCAGCCAAAGCATTATTATATCCCTCTTCTAGCAATCTTTTTCAGTAATCTTTCACTTTAACAAGGTATTTGTTTGAGAAGTGCTTGTATCTCTGTCTGTACATACACACATTGTAACAGATGCTGTTGCCTCAGACATGAGTGAATGCTGGCAATGGCTTATATCAAAGCCAAGTTCATGGAAAAAGCGATGCATTAAATTTACTTCTTTTTTGACATGAATGAAATATACTACATCTACACTATTGTGTTCACTAATGAGGTACACATTTAATTCATCATCATCATCACGCTTTTTTCAGGGTTCCCTCCACAGAAAAAGCTTGAAAAAGCCACTCAACCACCCAGCCAAGATGAGGATCCAGACCGGAGTGCATGTGGAGCTACAGGCTCTATTCCCTCTCTTTATCAGAGCTCTGAACATGCCGAGTTTCCTTACACTACTGTTCGCCGTATTAGAAACTTTTTCCAGAGCCGGTGGCTATAACATCCCCATCAGCTATACACACCATGGCACAGCCTGAATGTCCTCTTTGTTCTAGAATCCCCCAATTTCATTCACTTGCAGCATAAAATAACAGCACTCTGAATAGCACGATTTGAGTAGAACTTATGATTTTATGTAGGAGGCTGAACTGGGCTGGAGGAAATTAGATATAGAGAACAAAAACTACACTTCTTTACCAATGGCTCAGGGACATTATTTGGTTATTTTCACTGGCTTTAAACAGTGGAAAAGGATCAGGTCAAATTTGGTACTGAACTATTTAGTCGTGGTCAAGTAGACTGAGTAACGTCCATCCTCGGACCTTTCCAGATGATGTGTGTGGGTGTGAGCTGTCATATGTAGTTTGAATACACATGTGCCTACTGTAGGCGGAGTGAATAATCAATTAAAACTGTCTCCAGCGCCCACACATAGATGAACATACTCATGACTACTGCTGAAGGAAAACATCATATCTAAAAAATGGTAACTTTATAGGAGAAGAGCAAACACATTCTATACCTAATGAAAGTTAATGTAATGATAATTTACTGCAGGTCATTCTGAGCCCTTTCTGTAGGTCCATTTGTGCCAGACAATGAAAACATTGAGAGGAAATGAGGTAAAAATTCCTATGAATCTTGTATATATGATGCATTACAAATGTATTTGTAAGGCATTATATGCCACACGTAACACCCTATAATAATGAGCATACGTATGTATAATTGCTCTTAAATGGTTATAATCACATGCATAACACTTTAAAAAGCAAGGTCTTATGACTTAATGAAGTCAGGTTTCATCAATCATTATAATATGCACTATAAGACTTTACAGAGCTTTATTACAGGGTTTAGGTGAAGTGAGGTTTTTAAACATCTTCCAAATATTAAGGACATTTTGTCTTAGTACATGATACCATGGCATTATTAGTGCTCTTTACAGGCTTATAGTGAAGTGAGATAATCATGTGTGCAAAATGTGTGGTGTGGGAGAGTCACTCTACAGTCCATGTCATTGAGTCTTACACACTGAGCATCAGATGTGGAGGTATTGCTCTACTCCAATCCAGGAACTGTTTAAAGTTAGCTTAAAGCTACTGCTCACATTAGCCATATTATTAAACAAGGCCGCAGTAATTTACTGTTGTTATCTATGGGCTACTGTATAGCACCTCTCTTTGCTGCTAACTATTTAGCATTGTTTACTAACTGCTAACAGTCTCACAGCTGTAGCCAACTTGCCTAGCGTTACAATGTCCAGTTAACGAAATACGAACAAACTCTATCAAATTCATACCACATATCAAAGTGATGCTTTTTTAAAAAAGCAAATTCTTTTTTTTATTTCTTTTTTGTTGGGGGTTGAAGTGATTATACCAGCAAATGTTTACCTGGATGTTTTCCTGGGCCTGCTGTGATGCAGAAAATATACCAGAACTTTGTTGTAATGCATTACAACACTCATGTTTACTATATTCTTATAAGTAGATACTGTAATGCATTAGGAAACCTGACATTATGAAGTTACATAGTCTTATTTTATGAAATGTTAAGCCTGTAACTATAACTACTTTCATACAGTTATAGATAACACTTTATTTTGAGTGGTTAGGATTAGGTTAAATTTAGGGTTGGATTAGGGCCAGGATTAGAGCTAGGTTTTGGGTAAGGTTGGGTAAGTTTAAGTTTTGCGTAGTGGAAACAACATATTAACAATACATCTACTTAATGTAAGTAATGTATCAACTGAATACATTCAAGATATTTACTTCAATGTATTCAGAAGCTTCACTCCTGCTACTTCACTGATATGGTGTTGATGTTTTACTGATAATGTGCTAAGAGTTTATTAATCATCTACAAAGGACCCCTCCAAACAACGTGTTACCTATTTATATTATTTTATACAACTTTATAGAATTATACAAGCTTATACCAGGCATTATAAGGTATTATGTGCATAAAACAGGTAATAAATGCATTTATAATGCATTATGAATACAGAATTCATAGCAACCACAGCACTCAGAACGCTCTGATCTACACACTGATACATTTCATGGACAACTCTTAAAAAGTAAAGGCAATGGTTTTATAGATATTTGACAACTCAAAGAAACATGGGTGTGTAAATGGTTTATTGCCTGGTTAAATAGTTCTGTTCTATGACTGAGATTACCTTGTAAATAGTTCTCCAAAGAAACTTTTAAAAAATGGGTTCTATATAGCACCAAAGATGGCTCCATTATTGTTAAGAGTCAAAACACCTTTTCAGTACTGTAAGCAATATATCTTTTTGCTGAGAGTGTATCTTCTCTGGCGGCAGATTAAAAACCAGATAAACAGATTGTCACCATATTCTAAGACTGAATTGCCGGAGAGACACTTGGACCAATAGGCTTAATAGATGGTAATGGACAAAACAGCAAACTTATAACTTACAACTCATAAATGGTCACGTAATGTGTTCATTACTATATGATTTGGCTTTGCTTTGCTGAACCCATGACAGAAACTTGCACACATAAAGCTCTAAATGTCTCTTTCAGCAACCTGTTAAACTTTTCATGTGCTTATTAAACATTTTACACAACCCGATAAAGCAGAGAAAAAAAGGAATAAAGGCTGTTTGAAGTGAAGACCTTTTGTTTGTTAGTTTTTATTGGCCTTTCTTGGTTTTATTTATTTATTCATTGTGACAAAATCTGGACAATACTTGTTTATGTTTATGGCTTTAATAGCCACACACAGAATACTCATTGGTCAGTAGTCACTGTGTCAACAGGATTTCTAGTCCACTCAAAACAGGAAGCCTGCCTTCTAGTCTCAGATTTTGCAGTTCAGTTCCTGTGAAACTATGTGTGTGTGTGTGTGTGTGTGTGTGTGTGTGTGTGTGTGTGTCTGTGTGTGTTCATTTCTTCATTAGGGTCTTAAGTTCAGGGAGCATCTCGCCAAACTTAATGAAGGAGAGGTATTGTAATGTTGCATTGAGTCGTGGTTGATGTCCAAACCACAACCTTTGGGCAAGACTCGTCTTTTCCACACGCAAACTCCACGCCAAAATATTTTATTTATGTTTTATTTCATGGGTTACTCAGACAGTCAAAGAAGCACACGCACACAGGCAATCACGCACACGCACGCACGCACACGCACACACAGACACACACACACACACACACACACACACATCTAACTTCAAGTTTTAAATCTCAAATTCAAATTTAGGAAAAGGATATTAAAGGGAATAGGGAGAACAAACAGATGAATCAGTGTTCAGATTTTGGACAAATTAATAAATGAGTGTTCAGATATTTGGAAATAAGAATCAGAGTTCCGTTTTTAGACAAAGAGGTCAATCAGTGTTCAGATGGATGAACCAATGGTCAAATGAGTGTTCAGACGTCAGGATGGATAATTTGGTATTGGATGAATTCAGTTTAGATTTCTGCATAGATGAATCTGTATCAAAGTTTCTATATGGGAGAATTTGTGTTCAGATTTCTTTATAAACAAATGTATAGTGTTCAAACTTGTATATACATGAATGAGTGTTCATACTACTGGATGGATAAATAAGTATTCAGATTTCTCAATGGATGAATAAATGTTCAGATTTATGAGTGAGTGGGTGTTCAGAATCCTGGATGGATGGATGGATGGATGGATGGATGGATGGATGGATGTTTGGGCTCCTGGATGGATAGATGGATGAGTGTTCAGACTTCTGAATGGATGAATAGGGAGTTCAGATTTCTGAATAAATTAATGAGTTTAATGAGACTCCTGGATGGCTGGATGGAAGGATGGATGGATGGATGCGTGTTCAGACTTCTGCATGGATGAATAGAGAGTTCAGATTTCTGGATGAATTAATGAGTGTTCAGACTCCTGGATGGATGGATGGATGGATGGATGGATGGATGGATGGATGGATGGTTGAGTTTTCGGACTCCTGGATGGATGGATGGATAGATGGATGGATGGATGGATGGATGAGTGTTTAGATTTCTGGATGAACGGATGAGTGTTCAGACTTCTGGATGGATAGATGGATGGAAGGTTGGATGAGTGTTCAGACTCCTGGATGGCTGAATGAGTGAGTGTTCAGATTTCTGGATGGCTGAATGAGTGAGTGTTCAGATTTCTGGATGGCTGAATGAGTGAGTGTTCAGATTTCTGGATGGGTGTATGAGTGTTCAGATATTTGCTATCTTTTCAACAGCTAAGTTTTCTATTTGATTGGGCCAGTGAATCATACATAAGGAGTAAGCATGACTGGCTTGGTGAATCAGTGGTGGAGTGTCCACAGTCGCTGAAGAATAAAGCCCACTTTCTGAATGATGAACACACTGAATCTGAGCAGAGGTACCGGTCTGCTGGTGTGTTTCCCACACAATCAACTTTTATAGAAAACATTTTTTTGTGTGTGCATTTGAATGTGTGTGTGTGGTGTGTGGGAGAGGTATGTGGAAGTTTCGAATGAGAGGTGAAACAGAGTGCAAAGATAATACAGTCGTCCTGACAGAGAATGAAAGAGATATTAAAATTGTCTTGCAGTGAACATGGACCACAGTCAGAGAACTTTCCCTCTCTCTCTCTCTCTCTCTCTCTCTCTCTCTCTCTCTCTCTCACTCAGCCACCTCTGGATCAACTTCTCATTTTCTTGTTTTATGTGTTTCTCTCCCCCTCCCACTCTTGCTCTCTTACTTTTCCCCTCCTGCTGCTGGCACACTTTGATTATTTCTCTTTTGAGGCAGATTTAAAAAAAGAAAAAAAAAAGAAAAAAGTTTGACAGCAAATTGCTCCTTTTTGCATTCTTTCCCCTGGCCAGACACCAAGAAGTGGCTTTCCATCACACACACATACACACACACACACAGGGCCTGCATGAGTGCCACTACCTTACCAGGCTACTCTGTTCCAATCAAACATGTAACAATTTTTCAACCTGTTAAAAGAAACTCACGTACACCCCTGCGTCAGCGCTTATTAACCGTGTCTGTGCAGTGTGTGTGGCGTGTCTGTCTCAGACTTCACCCCAGGTTCACTGCTTTGGTTTCGACATACGTGTTTGTGTGTGTGCGCGAGTGTGAGCGTGTAACGGCTAAATCTCATTACCAGGCCCACTGTAATGTTACACTTGGGGAGTGATTTCAAAAGCATTACTTTGTGCTCCGTGTCGGCTGCAGTTTACGACATGGCAGCTTGCGCGTTGTTTTGCTATGTTGCTGTATTGGTTACAGGCGACGGTGAGTCAATGGAACCGCGTATACAGGCCACTTGTGGTTCAGACGCATGATTGAGACATTTTACTACAAGACTTTGTACTGCAGAGACGTCGAGGTACAACATGAGATAAAGTTTCATTATTCGTCAATTACACACAAATGTACACCAGTTTCCAAGACCAGACCACATCTATTCTGAGAAGTTACATCTTAAACTGCAGAGCTTTTATTCAGTTATAGATCTTAAGACCTAGTATTTGGTAACTATAACATTCTCAGAACAAAAAGATACTACACTGCCACTGGGATGTTACCCATGGGTACATCTTCAGTACATTTAGTTTAGGAACATAATTCAATGAATCACCACAAAAAACTTTTCAATGTAAGTTACATAACAAGACTTTATTCTCCTTTTGGGCCTTTTGTATTGATCTTTTCCAAAAATAAATAATAAAAAAAAAACAACAAAAAAAAGCTACAAAATTTCATTGACAGTGACGATATATAGAACTGTGAACATTCAAAGAAGTAACTGAATGCTTTGCATGGTTAAATGGTCCTTCTCCACAACAGAAAGCATGTAGTATTAAAAGAACAATATAAAAATGGGGGCTGATGAAAGGGTTCTGCTATTGTTATGAGTCATAGAACCTTTTGTTTGTAGAACTATGTAAGCAAATTCAGGTCATGCAAAGCTGAAAATATATATATTTATTTAAATGATATTGACTCCATACACCATGTCTTGAGGTTCTATTTTATTTTTCTAAAATGTTAGGCTATGAAAAGCTACAGATGTGTTCCTTTTCTGTGGAAAATTTAATGTCTTGTACATTTAAAATTAATTTAAGTTACACAGTTGGACCTTAAGGCCATTGTGGTACCTTTGAGGGGACATTTACATTGTTTGTAACTACATGAACAAAAATATACTCATACAGTACCCTTTTTCTGACAGTGTGTGGGTGTAACAATGCAACGTGATACTGTAATATTCCAATGCCTTCTGATTCAGCTGCATTACTTGAACACCAAAGTTTGCAAACAATCTGCACCAACAACTCACTCCAGCACTCCTCCTGCTGCCCAGCTCTAGGGTCATTACTGAGCTATGCATTATGTGCACAGCATCATTATATGTATTTTATATACATTATACATTACATATATTATTCTTGATTCAAGTTTTGTTCTGAATCATAAAGCCAGTATTGTGAATTGAATTGTGGGCTGAGTTTGTGGTTACACCCCTAAAACTTTTTTAACCCCTTAAAATCCCAGGCTAATTACATACTAAGGCTTATTATTCAGTAACTACAGGGACCTCAATGTTGACTGAGCTATTCTTAAGTTATAGAACTGTGTAATAAAACTTTTGGGCTCATTGGTGGGTCCTGGCCATTTAAGGGGTTAAATTATCCATTGATATCCTATCCATGATCCACAAACAAATGATTTCTTTTGAATGTACATCTGCATTGTGAGTCTAGACAGAACTTTTACAAAACTTAGGTGAAATTTCCATTCAAGACAAAAACTTAATTTTCTCAAAATGTGACAATTTAGAGTGTGATATTAATTTCAAATGATATTTATTTTGATGTATGTGACACTGTTAGGATAGTCTGGGTGTAGTCATGTAATCAAGCTAACATTAGAATGGTGGAAGATTTATTCTAACTGCCTAGTTTCACTCAGGTGCCCACAATCGAGTCCAGCTCAGTATCGCAGAGAAAATGTACAATTCTGTAAACTTTGTCCAACCTCACAGCAGTAGCTATGAAAAAAAACACATTTGTGAGCAGAGCATGGATAAGATACTTACATTTAAAGTGCATTAATAACTTTGATGTTTGCTTTGTGCACATTTTGCAATTCCAAACAATTTCTCATTACGTTAAATGGATTTTTGTCAACATTCTGTAAATCTGGTCAAACCTGGCAACACTGCGTATGAAATAATTCATGTGTGGGCAGAGCATGGATAGGTCAATTATTCGGTAACTACCATGAAACTAATATATATGTTACAGAGCTCCGGGCATGAGGAATGAGAGGTGTTATACCTCTTAAAGTTTCTTGGGATAAATGAGATGACATGACTTGTAACATTAATTAGGCTTAATCTGTACTAAATAAGAGCCCATAGTTTAGTAGCCAGTTTAGGTGTTCAAAAATACAAGTCATTTTAGGCTAAATACGTCAATTACATCAATTACAATAACTCCCTACATCAATAGTGGGTCCTTGCATAATATGTTATTGCCACGTTTGCCAGACTTTCAGACTGCCAGGCCTTTCCTTCAAAAAAAAATCTCAGGAGACAGCCTGGTTGGAGAAAGGTTAGATAAACAAATTAAGTACGAATAAAATTAAGCTTTAGGTGTAACAAGGCCCCTTTCAAGCCGGTCAATTTTTTTCCCCTGTAAGGGTAATGAGTCAACAACCTGGAGTAACACAGGAGCCATGGGTGAATATTCCCTCTGCATCAGGTCAAGGTAATCACATAGCAGATGATTCTGATTCAAATCTGGCTGAAGGGCAACATGAGTGGGGTGGGGTGGTGGGGTGCTGCTTTCATTTTGACTCGACACGAATTCACAGAGAGGCTGTCATGGTAACATAAGACAACAAACACGAGCTGAAGTTTGCTGCCGCTTTCTGTTCTGTTCCTCAGGCTATTTTATGTGTGAATATTTTTTTTTAATATTTTATTTTCCTTAACAAAGTCAGAGGGGAGTCTCCTCACCTGAATACAAGCCGCTTTTGTCCCGGGAATGAACTCAGGCATTACAACATTTACAGCACAGACAGACAGAGAGAGAGAAAGAGAGAGAGAGAGAGGGGGAGAGGGAGGGTGAGAGAGAGAACTTTTTGGCAGAAGAGGTGAGAAGGGGAGTGAAGAGAATAAAAGAGGTGTCAATATGGTGTCCCTTTAAACACATTTAAACACAGCCATCATTTGCAGTTCATGGAAAAAGAGAGAGAGCAGGATGGATGGATGGATAGATAGATAGATTCAAATTTCTGGATGAATTAATGAGTGTTCAGACTCTTGGATGGATGGATGGATGGATGGATGGATAGATTACTTCATTGTTAAGTTTTGATTGTTAACCAAAGGATTAGGATTATGAAACATCCAAATCCTGGATGACCAGATATGGTTTATCCAGGTTTCATTCAGTTGTTAGATATAGAAAAGCAGCAGCTCTATGCCCAGACTTTCTTCAGAAGGAGTGAGTGTAAAACTGTTATGAGATAAAATATATATTAATTTGACTGTTACAAGCTTCAAATAAAACATGTTTGAAGCTTGTAAAAGACATTCCATCAGCATTTAATCTGGAACAGCCAAAAAATATTCATGTGAATCGGCATTAGCTTAGCACTAACAAACTTAGAATCCTACAGTGACGCTAGCATAAATTAGCATAATTGTAGAGATGTCATTCTTGTTTTTGTGTTTATGGATTAAAGTGAAGGCCTCACTCTTATAGTCATGGTTTCACCACTGATAGTTCCAAAAAGATGTGCTGAATATGCAACATGAGAAGACACTGTGAAGGAATGGAGTGGTAAAAAAGTGAATCTGCTGGAGGGTTCATGACCTCTTTTTCCTCAGGCACTCACCCCATGGCACTGCCTGATCAAGGTGGGCTGCATTAATCCACCCACTCCCTCAAACACACTCATGCACACAGAAGCCCTTTTATGCAGCAGCAAATGGAGCCGTTGTGTGACAGCTGTATCCAACTAGAGCCCATCTAGGCCTTCTGTTTTACATTGCAGTGCAGAGAGGGTGGAGGGGCTGCAGACTGAACACTGGACACCAACCAAATCAAACACACACAGACACACACGCAGGGAGGGAATACAACAGTAGCATGGAATGATCCTCCTATTCTCATATTCTCCTGCTCACTCTGTCTGTATGAGAGTGGTGATTCTAGGCCTGTGGAAATGGGGTGGCCATTGGGTGGCCAAGGCAATTTCAGAAGGTCCAAAGTGCATGAACCCATATGACCCAGAAAATAATTTGAGTCTAAAATGACCAAAAATATCAAACTTACACAAAAGTGGCCAATTCCAAAAACAAAAGATAAATGGGTGAGGCTGGCATTACACAGTGAAACTTCCATACATCTTTATGTGTATGAAAGTTTATCATGTGATCAAGTTGAGTGACATACTTCAAAAGCATTGATTTCACTCAATCAATAGACAAGAAAATGAAAAACAGAAGATTAAAGTTACGTTAACTAGATAGTTAATGCTAACAGATATTTAAAGGGCTGCCTGTACCAGTGTTTATTCTTCTTTAGTCTGCTGTTAATGTGATCTACATAGATTAAAACTCTCTTGTTTTTGAAGCCCTCTAATTTTACACAATTATGATGAATGCAATGACCTTGCAGTGCTTCTAGGACAGTATAAACAAGTCTTCAAGTAGGCTATACCTATAATAGCTACCTAAACATTAATTTTCAAAGGCTTAACATACATTTATATTATATAAAATTATATTTACAAAATATTTAGTAAAGAACACTAGAGAGGCAGAAAGATAAATGGCAGATATAGATATAGAAAAAAGAATCCCAGTGCTATCTGGAAGAAATATGCGAAGATGATAAAAATCTGCAAATATGTAAGTAACACTACGGAGATGACTTTACGGCATATCAAAAAATACAAGCTGATAATTTGGCTCTCTGGTGAAGTAAAAGAATCTGTTGTGTGTAATTTTAATCTCTCTTTTATGCTTTATGTAACTGTCAAGAAATCATGTTGCAGCCAACTCACAACATACAATTTGTTGCAAGAAAGTTTCACCATGTAAAGCCAGCCTAACTCTACAGAAGCTGAAGTTTGCCAGCTTCTTATTCAGAGTTTCCATTCCACCTTAAATGGTGCCGCAGTTACATACTGGCATCTGTTCAGCAAAGTAACCTAAAATTGAATAAGAGGCCAACTTCTCCTTTCGTCACAGTCTACAAGTCTTACATGCACTCTCTCACAAATATACTGTCTTCCACACACAGCTTACACAGCTATAAGATAAAAACAAAAGCATAAGTCATCAGTTCTGATGAGCATTTGCAAATGCTTTTTAGAGCAGCTAACCTTTACTAGGCAGTGCCACTCCTCTGGTTATGCCTCTGGCACTAATAAAGGTGCCAAAAAGGGTTCTTTGGAGCACTCCCATAGAAGAATAACTTCTGGTACCCTGTAGAACATTTCAGTTTCAAGGAAAGATCAACCGAACAGTTCTATAGGGAGCCAAAAGTGGTTTCTTCTATGGCATAACTCCAAAGAATCCTTTTTGGTACCTTTACATTTAACAGTGTAGGGTGCTGAACCAGTGGCTGAAAGCTTTTCAGAAAGTCTCCAAAGCTCATATTCCACACATTTGAGAGAGACTGTTTACAATACTGCAAACAATCTCAATGCACTGGCATATTCAAGTCTGAGGTTAACCAAGAACCAGATGCTGTTCTGGGTGATCATATGATCTAACCACAAAAGACTAGGCTTTTGGCACACTACAGTGCTGCCATGCTAAAGTTTTTTGATAGAAATACATGCCACAACATGTATATTAGAGCCCTAATCAGGAAACATTATGACTAGTAAACCACAAACAACAGAAGTTTTTGAGCACCATAAAGTGCACTAGGTCACACCCACTCAAATACATAAGATGTAGGTTTTCCATGTTCTCTGCAGTGGCAATGGACATAGTTTTGTGGTTTTTGATTTAACCTTAAGAAGTTGCAGTATGTTGTAATGTTTTAGTAATTCTTTCTCACTTGAAATAGAGAAATATGGTAGAAAGTCTGACTTATAAACTTTCAATTGATATCACATTTAAGTTTGTATGTAGAGGAAGAGATATTTTATTGTGATTTGACTAATGAAAAATTGTTACCATTGTTTGACATCAAAAAAAACAGAAAAAAAGAAAAATGCATGGTAATTTCTTTGTAACAAATATGCAATTACATATCATGTATATGTAATTACAAATGTACAGAAGTAATTACATCTAAACAATGATGTTATTATGTTATTACACTAGTATTGCCAAACAGCATTCATAACTATTGATGTCCAAGGGTAAAGAGCACAGAATTTCCTGGAAAAAATGAAACATTATTGCATGATCAGTCAAACGTATTTCACCATAATCCTCAGACAGTCAACACAGCTGAAGTCAGCAATATGCCCAGACAGCATGAAGGAAAGCTCCGTGAGAAAGAAAGTCAGACGGGATGACACTAATCTAAGAGACAGACGACACATCACAGACACCTGACCTCACGTTCAGCTGTGGAAAACTCAAATTCATAACTTTAATAACAGCCTTGACATGCTAGATCCCCGTTTTATTTAACATCAGCGCACAACATCACCTTCCAAAACACAAACTCATGCTGCGCTCTATGCCGTCACACGTTCATAAAGGTTCGCCACCGGGGCGCATAGCGGGTGTTAGCACTAGCATGTTTTCAGTAGTGATCTCATCTGGCCAGTCTGGCAGCAGCGGGCAGCTTTCGGCGGACTGTAATGTTTCAGTCTGACCAGAAAGTATGTGAGAGCGGGAGCCCTCATGGCGCTTTCACTGCCATGGCACTCCACCACAAAACCACTGTGGCGGCTGCCCAGGGCACCGGAGCCAGTACCTTGGCACAGGCCTCAGCCCTGGAGGAGTGTCTCCATGCCGGACGAGCCAAACTTCTGAAGTCCTCTGGGCTTCTGGTGGAGGTCTATTCAGTGTGAATACCAAGCGCCCACCTCAAATTCTGTACCTCAGTGGTTCCCAACCCGGGTCCTGGAGTACCTCTGCATAGTTTGCTGTTTTCCCTGCTCTAGCACACCTATCCAAATAATTAACCCTTTTAAACTCTAATGACCCATCAGCCCAGGTCAGGTCCAGGCTCCTATACCCACCTCTTAAAGGTTCTTAGCCTCGATATAGGTATTTCTAGGAGATATATTTAAGTGGTATAGAAGCTTTAACTCGACTTTAAAATGGTTCTTCACACTCACAGATCTCATTTACAAAGACTCTCTACAAAACCATTCTCTGCAGGGAACCAAAAGTGACCCTTCTATGGTGCTTCCCCAACAAAACTACTGTGGCTCCATTATTTGTAAAACTGTAACTGCATAATTTACATATTAATTTCATAGTAGTTGCTGAATAATTCATAGCAATTACTGATTTTCTTCTTCCTATCTTGGTCTCTTCATGCCTTTTCACAATGTATGAGTCCTCTTGCAATGCTGAAAAGATTTTCCACGGCATTTGCCCTGGAAAGAGCAGATTCAGCGGAGCCATCCAAAAGAATGTGGGCTAAATTGAACTTGGCTACTGGGTAAAGGAGACAGTGGGATTATTTCACTATTATATATTTATTTATTGGCTTATTTTTGACTGGAGGCTGTAAAGAATGTGGACCCTCCACATTTTTGTGTCAACAAGTAGATTCAGAAATTGTGCCGTGTGCTATAGTAAGTACAGTACTGTGCAAAAGTCAGAGACCACCTACACCAAGGCCTCAACAATTAAATAGAATAATTATTTGTGTGTTTACCTTTGCCTTTATTACGGCTTCCAGGCTTTTTGAGAGACTTGCTTTCAGTATTTCTAAGAAATCAGTGGTAGGTGTAGTGTAGTGGGTAACACCTCTGCCTTCTTTGCTGTAGACTGGGGTTCAATCCCCTGTCTAGGCAAGCACCCTACAATATGCCAATAAGAGTCCTTGGGCAAGACTCCTAACACTACCCTCACCTGCCTGTGTAAAAATGATCAAATTGTAAGTTGCTCTGGATAAGAGTGTCTATTTAATACTATAAAAGTAAATCTGCAGGGATATTTTTCCACACCTCTAAAGTTCAGTTTTACAAGTTGGTTACTTTTTTTTCGAATTTTACACAATTCAAATAATCCCAAACACATTTAGTGATGGTGAGGTCTAGGCTCTGGGCTGGTCAGTCCACCAGCAGCTTCTTTGTTTAATTGGCAAATTTTTGTCTTTTTTATCTTTTTTTTTAGTAACAACTTCTTGGCAGTTCCACATCCTTCTCACAGTGGAAGGATGGACAGAAACACCTGTAAATCTTTTCAGATCTGAAGCAAGTGTGGAGCTTGACATTCTCCTCTCTCTCTCAAAGATGAGAGCTAAAAGTACGGTTTATCTGATGAGTTGAGCTGAGCTGAGAGTTTTGGTGGTCTACCAGGCCACATGGTTGCTGGGAGTCCCATTTTCTCTACAACTTGTAAGTTTTGAAAGTTCATTATGGGTTCTGTTCTTTATGTGGAGCATGTGCTTTATTTTTTCAGTTATGTTCCTTTGACTTTTCCCTTCTTTATGCAAGTGTATTTATTTCTAATCTCATCATAAATATCTCCTAAAATGAATAAGTTTCTCTTACTGGCCATCTTAACTGGATATTCAATAAATGAAAATGGGTCTCTGACTTCTGCATAGTACAGTACATATTTCTATTTGCCACCATCTTTAAATTCATGCATAGCAACTGTTGCAATGTTCGATGAATTTAGCAAAATGCTGGCAAAAGTCCTGTTTACCCTACTGAGAACTGATCTTTGTTCCGTCAGTTTAAAATGCTAACTGTAGTGGACTGTATATGCATCAAAATGAATGGACTCTCCACCACTGACCTTTCTTTCCCCTCCAGCCCTTGCCTGTATGTTGCATCACTTTGCCTATATCCTCTTCCCCTGCATCTACTCAAAGCTTAGCAGGTCATTCTCACATGTGGCCAGCACACCTCATCTGCTCACCGTATGGGGGCCAGCAAGAACCTTCAGCCACGGTGAAGCATTTCACCCATCACACACACCACCCCATCGGTCAACACAACTTTGAAGAGATATGACCACGTTTGATGCAGTTTTGATATAACACTGACAGAATAAGGAGAAAAGGCCTTCCCTTTTTTCATAAGCTGAAACTCTGCCTATATGTGTGCGTCCAACGCTGAGGCATTTGCATACATACCCAAAGAGGAGAAAGATGGATAGTGACAGACTGAAAAAGAAACACCAGAGAAAGGGTGATCTCTGGACTTGTGCACAGGATGACAGAAGAGAGAAACAAGGAGGGTGGAGGAAGTGATGAAAGGATGAACTGAGAGAATCCCCCCATCACATTAGCATGTCTTCTCTGTATGCATTCACTCCTGCACACATGAAAGCAATTCCTCCTCTTTTCCAGCTCCGTATGCTGAGGTGAGGAGCCCCTCCTGCATTATTTCTTCTGCACTAAAGAAAAAGTGGAATTCAGCTGGAGCCTTTCATGTCCTCTCAAAAGGACACCCATTTCTTATAGTATGCATAATGTCACTGAGCAGGGATATGACTGACGAGCACACAGTGAGAGAGAGATAGAGTGAGACAGAAGGAGGGGGTAGAGAGTCAGAAAGTGAGGATTGGAATTGAAATCAGAATTATTATTCACCAAAGACAAAATGTACAAGCATGGTCAGGGGAACCACAGCGGGGAGTGGGCATTTGACCCACCACTTTTCAAAGTACTGGGGTGATGACCCACCACTTTTTGACTAAGTTCAGGACACTTACATTGGCAATCCACTCCCTCTAAATTGCAAGGCCCACTGACCTACAGACACAAAGAGACAGAGAGTGAAACTCAGAGGACCCAACAGTGGACCCAATCAAAATCTCCATTTCATTTTGGACAATATCAGTACACATTTTGTCATTCACACATGCAGCTCTTAGATGGTATTTTACCAGACTGCACATTCACACATGCAATGAAAGTAAGATATATATGAGGTAACATTCTCAGCAAGAGCCACCTGCTCCTTCATTTGTAAATAAAGTATAGAATATGCTGTGTTGCTTTTGTACAGACACAGCCATGCACGCACGCAGAGAAGATTTTTAATGCTTCTCTCTAGAATCATGTAAGTTAATGTAAGGAATTTTATTTCAAGCATTTTTGGGGCACCTTTGTTCATTCATCATGAAATTATCACAGAATGTAAAGAAATGTGTTTAAATTATGTAGAGAAATAAAAAAATAGAAATAAAAAAGGAGATATCTTTTTTCTTTGGAAAGCGATGATATGTTTTGTAGTGGGGGGGGGAACCCCAGGGCCTTCTAGGCCTTCAGAGAAGACCTAATGATTTCTGGAAAATAAAAATGCATGTCTGTAATTTTTAGGTGGATTTTATTCAGTAAAATAATGCTAAGTGTGACAGTACCACTGTTTTATTGTTAAGTTTTGGGTGGAAAGAAAAGGGATAAATTCCTCAAAAGCTGAGTGGAAATTTAGCCAATCAGGAATTGTTTTTCTCCATTGCACCAAGGTAGATTTAGCTAAGCATGCTTTCCTATTGGTAATGATCTAGATTAACAGTTAGATTATCTATCAGCATAATATAAAGTGACAGTGGAATCAACCAGTCACATTTTAACTTCAGTTAGTGGGATCCAACTTCCTGAGAAAAAAACATCAAAGCCATTTGAAAGTCCTAGATACATCATTCACTGAATACAAGCAGCAGCCTAATCAATGGGTTGTTAGAAGTAGAAAACAGTAGCACCAGCTCTATATCAGGCCCTCTCAACTAAGAGAGTCACTGTGAAACTACTACAAGGTAATATATATGCTAATATGTCTGTCCCAAGCTTCAAATAAAACATGGAATGTCTTTTAGAAGCTTTGAATGTTTAATCTAGAACGGTCTTCTTAGAATTTTCAGTTCCAACTTAATCAGTGCAGCAGTTCCAATTGGGTGCCAACAAATTTTCCATTCCTTTTTAAATGCTGCAGAAGTTACATTGAAATGACTAAATGCACTAGAATTGAAGTTTTTTATAGTCCAAATCGAAGGCATAACTCTAATAGTCACGGTTCACCACTGTATTACAGACACTACAGTTAAAAAATCTGGAGTCATTGTTGAAAAGCTTGGAATCATATATAACACCTTCTATACATTTCAAACAATTTGTGGGAAACTGTCAATTTAAGACATTTTCAATGATGGACAGAGTAGAAGATTCTGTAATGGCTGCAAAAGCTATAAAGTACAAAATGAATATATAATATATTGAATATCCAGAATGCCTCATATATAAAAAGAAGTGACCAAATCTCACTGATCAAATAGTTACTCAGTCATTTTGCGACAAGAAAGTATTATAAATAGATAAAAAGTTAATTTATTTTAATTTCATTTAATTTATTTTATTTGTTTAACAACACTTTTATTTTTATTTCACTTTTTATTTCAGATATTTTTTAATTGTGAATGGACAATGAGTTTACATTTTGGTGTCTAGTTTATAACTTATCAATCTAGACTGTGTTAGTTATGATTGAATAAAAATCATTATATGACTATGTTTCAAAATTACATGATACAAGTGTAACCATCTAATGTCCTATATATAATAACAACATGCACCTTATGAATCATATCATCACAGTCAGAATAAAACCTCGATCTAAAATGGGTAACTTTACTGGAGAAAGGAAAAAAGCTCTTATCTTGGAATGGACATTAATGTAAAAAAATTCTATTGATCCATTCATCATTCAATTTGGACAAAAATGGACAAAAATGCAGATACAATGTTTTTGTGCAACAGAGACAATATGCAACCAGCTATAAGTATTATATCTATATTTATAACTATCTATTTGTAATAAAATGTTCTAAATTTAACCCTAACTTTAGCATCAGCAACCAAAGAGAAATGACGTTATCCTTTTGGTTTCAAATATTGAAATATAACAAATGGGAATGAGGGCCATAAATGCACTGTTATCTGCATGACCACTGCGCCCACATCAGAATCAGCTGCAGCAGAGTTAACCAGTATGGGTTCTGTTCTTTACGTGGAGCACGTGCTTTAAGCTGCTGTGCTTATGGGCTGCCAAGAGCATGTAACCACTTCTGGAACAAGAACAAGACCTTTTTTCAATTCTTCAGAGACACAACCACTGATGCAACAGGGAGCCCATAATATGACAAACCCACACGACCACTCAAACGATGGCAAACAAAAGTCTGGTGACCAGCAATCTGATGGTGAACGCAATCTTCCAAGATAGGCTCGTTTTGTTTTTTTTTCCCTCGTCCAGACATCATATGTGACGACACAAAACCAACAGATTCAATTTTGTTTCTGGTTTGTTTTTATTCAGGGCAGGCTGTGAAAACAGGGGGGACGCATGGCCCAAAAACTGAAATTGCTCCTTCAAATAAGGCTGGATGGAAATGTGGAATTAACCAGCATAGCGTTGGTTTGGGAGCGATGAAGACTGAGGCTAAGAAAGTGGATGAAACTGAGCGCTGACGTATACAGAGGAGTTCGCTGCATAAACCATGAAAGGGAGACAAGGCTAAACAAAAACTGTGGTTTGGAGCTGGCTGCATTATATAATGGTTTCTTGGTCTATGTTCTGCTGTGCTTCAACCATCTGATAAAGATGTATGACGACAAAGTTCACGGTTGGGTAAGAAGCATGGTTTGGATGGCTTGGGCTTCAGGTGTTTAAAATTCCGTCTCATGTTCTAATGTCCGTAATTCATTGTATGCACTCAAATTCGTATCAACATACATACATTCTCAGCAAAAGGGATTCTACGTGGTGCCCTAAATGGGTCGAAAACTTGTAACAAAATATGCATGTTTTCTGTCATGTAGAACAAGTACTGATCCATGGAAAGAACCACTTAAGCACTTGAATGGTTGCTTGAGTTGTGGTGGTTCTAGGCCTTTCCTAGGAACTGCCTTTCCTAAAGAACCCTTGTAGAAGTTTTTGTATGTACACATACACACAGATGACCTTACTTGCAAAGTGTCACAGTTCCAACAAAGTTGAACTCATTAATGCACCGTTATAGAAAATATACTGATATATTTCTGTCCATTTGTTTTCAGAAAGAATAACCCTTTCCAG
Organism: Colossoma macropomum; assembly: GCF_904425465.1. Classification (NCBI taxonomy): domain Eukaryota; kingdom Metazoa; phylum Chordata; class Actinopteri; order Characiformes; family Serrasalmidae; genus Colossoma; species Colossoma macropomum. The sequence continues at coordinate 538,817 of NW_023495247.1, read as the reverse complement.
AAACGCTCTCCAGTGGCTGCAGCGAAGGAATTCATTTGAACATTTCATTTCACCCTCAAAGCCAAGCAGGGAATGTCTTTGTCGCTTGTATTGTCGTTGAGTGATGTGGCGGCTTGGGTTACTGTTTATTTTACTGTATAATTACAGATGGAGAGGGCAGCGAGCGAAAGAACACAGAGGAGCAATGGAGAGAGGGAAAGAGAGGGAGAGAGAGAGAGAGAGGGAGAGAGAGAGAGAGAGAGAGAGAGAGAGAGAGAGAGAGAGAAAGAGAAAGAAAGAGAGAGAGAGTATCACATTTCAACCTCTCGACCATCAGTGGAAAACACATGTTCTACAGAGACACCCAAACACTGAGCACTGACAGGGTGGGGACGGGCCAAGCAACAGTAACAAAAATCTCTACATCGCAGACATAGAGAACATAAACTTCTCCCTCAAGTCTTCACATGCTTTCTCTTTGCTAGTTACCGAATGTTATGGGTTATACTGTAATCTGTGTTTTGTAATATTGAGAATGACTGCATGTTCAGCTCAGCTAATTAAGACAGTGTACAGGTCACACTGTGTTTAGTAGTGAAGGTGATCTTTAGGGTATGTGAATTTGATATGTTATTGGGTTTTCAGTGTGTGGTCAGAAGTAGTGGTTATATCTCTCTCCCATTCACATGCCAGGATGTGACATAAATACATATATGTCTTGTATATATGTAACTACCTACATGTAATACAAATATGCCCTGTATGTATTATATATGTGTAACTACCTATATATAAAACACTGTATATACTGCTTTTAAGGTTTTTTTTATGATATATATATTGCTGCAAGTGAGCTTCACACATACAATAAACACCTTTATTTGATAGTGTTTTCCATCATATGTCAGTATATTCTTTTCAAAAACTTGCTATATGGAAAACTGTTAAAAACGATACACAGCATTTTGGAATTTAACTCTTCATGCATAGCTGCCTGCATGTAATAATATGTTCCATATTATATTTTTGTAAATATGTACTAAAGCCTTCCTAAAAACCTAACTTTAACCTGAGAACCTGTCTTTTCAGTTTTAAACAATGAAACATAAAGCTGTTATAAAAGCACTTTACAAAGTCAGCAACTTTTTTTAATGGTAGGTTAGCCTTGTTTTTCTGATTTTGTCCTGAAAATGCACAAATACAAACTCACACCCACACACCCTTACACTTTCTCTCCGGCTCTCTGTAGACAGGCTCCCTGCAGGGTGCCACCGGGTCCAGGGAAACTTCTGGAAACTTGCCTGAGGATGCTGATCGTTGTTGACGGCTCTTTGGAAACACGTAAAGAGAGCCGTGGTGCACATGCACTTAAACACCTTAAAGGTCTGCACGTTCTTTCTGTTCCATCGCTTTTATCCCTCCCTCACTCGCTCATTTGTTCTGTATTTACTGTAACTTCACAGAGGTTTAGGCTGCCTTTCATGTGGCTGCCTGTGTTAGAAACAGAGGGAGAGAATGGAACCAGACAAAGTTCTAGAATCTTCCAGCGAGGGCCTCTGCGCAGCTCGCTGTGACACAGAAATGTCAGAAATATACAGGGAGGGTCGAAGGGGCAAAAGGAAAAAGAAAAGAAGGAACGTTCATGACATGTACAAAAGGTGTGTGGACAGAAATGTTTTATGTTATATGTGTTGGCAGTGCCAAAGTCAAAGGTTTGTGACCCATTACAGATCACTGGAGTTTGATGGCCTAAATTCTAGAGGGCCTACATTCAAGACTTCAAAGTAGTACTTTTACAAATACCAGTCTATTACTTATGGTTGTCTTTTTCTCTCTCTCATCCTTTCTTTTTCTCTCACTCGCTCTCTCTCCCTGGAGTCCAGAGCCCAGGCCTGAGTTATTTTGGTTAACCACTTTACCTCAAAGCAGAGGGTTCTGGAGTCAAACAACCCGTTTACTGTTCAGCTGCATGTCTGCATTCAACTCCTGACATCCAGCCATCTGCACAACACGAAAGGGCATGGATCCTTCCCTTTCAGCTGCGCAGGATGAACATTATAATTCATTCTTTCACAATTTGATTCTCTCTGATGTCGACATGGTAGCTGCATTCAAGCTGGATTCAAGCTGGATTCGAAGGATTTGACAGATCAATTTGTACAGTTAAAGCATCTGTGTAATTTACCTAAGCTTTCCCCACCCACAAATATGACTATTGTGAGGATGGATAAGCTTTACAGAACATTGACAACAATTCCGATGCTACCAAGCTGGACTAGGTTGTTTTAGCTGATTGAAAGTAGGAGGGTTGGAAACAAGAATGAATTTTCCACCATACTAATGTTAACTTGATTACATGAAAAAAAAACTACACCCAGTCTATGCTAACAGTATGCTTTTCACATGCATACAAATTAATTATAATTTAAAATGAATCATGCATTCTAAATTGCCTTATTTTAGCAGTATACTGAGTTGTGCACTTTAATGTCTCTTTGTAATGAAAGGGGTTGTTGCCAACATTCTGTACTGCTTATCCCACCTCACAACAGCTGCTAAGAAACAATGAGATTGTGGGTTTTCCCAAAATTACCACACGTTGCCCAGATAAAAATATGCTAGAATGGATGTGAACATCAACATTTTGAGGCCACACTCAATAACAATAAAAACACGGAGCAAGACCGCGTCTATTGATTTCATTATTACTTTACTGCTTCATTCAAACAAGACTGCTCTTACCAATGAAGGTCATTCACTCCACAATTATTACTGTCAAATTATGAACTCTGCACATTCTTATTGGTTTAAAATCTTGGATCTTTTTTAGAACTGCATAAATTACAGTATCTTCTCAGGTAAAATTCATCTTGAATAAAGCTCAATTCAAACAACGAGTAATACAGAAAACCGATTACAAGCCACTTTTTAAGTCAAAGACAATCTGAATAGGTTCAGCGAAGGTTAGAACTTTGCACCTACTTTCATGAATACACAACACTCTGAAACTCCTGTGAAAGATGATTAATGTCATGTTGTGTGGGGACTGTGCAGTGGCTCCTGTGGTGTGCCTTCCCGAGGAGGCCCTATAATGTTCTTTGCTTATATATAGTTGAGTCTAGATCTGTGAAAACACCAGGAACTGCTCTACAGGGTTAAGAGTTCAGGCATGCACGCAAAACCACCAAAGTCAGAGAAATGTGTATAGCTCACATGTGTGGGTCACTACTTCTTCAAACCATTTGTCGGCATTAGCAGCAATGTGGCCATTGAAGTGGAGCAGCTCAGCTGTGAGGCCCTCGAGCCCTTGCAAAATTTAAAGCAAGGAACGCTTTCATTGTGGGTGACAGGCTGTGCTGCAGGCCCTGTGGTTTAAAACTTAGTTGAGAGCTATAACTTTTATTTTGCTATAAATGTAATTACGTAATTATAGATTTTATTATACAATGAGTTAGGTTACCATTCAATTTACATTCTGCATTGACAGCTTCGGGTCTGCATAGACCTTGTACTGATATTATTCAAATCAATAAAATCCAGCAAAAAACAACAGTCTTCTTTCTGCAAACCAACACCATAACGGTTAACCTAATCTTAATAGAATGGAAAACCTATACAATTTGGTAAAAACTGTGAACCATGGAAATCATTTCTCCCCCAAGCGTGATTCACTCAGGAAAATTACATGTATGTGCCATTTAGATGCTGGTTGATCTTCCTTTGGTATCTATTTTGGTAGCCTGTTTAAATTGGTCCAGTAGTGCTGGGTGGTGCACTGCAAGTAAGTAGCTAAGTCTGGTATTGGCTGTTGCTATAATGACACTGTGCAGCACACCAGAATTTTGTGAAACCAGGCTATTTTGCAAGTGTGAAAACCAGTGAAATTTATATTCACATTTGTGAAACTGCTGTAAGGGCAATAAAAGTAAACCATGAGACTTGACAGCTTTGCAAGACTAAATACACAATAACTTTCCTTCAAAACATGATCAAATATCTTCTCTTCTACTTTGGAACAAAAACATGGCATTGGCTGAAAGTTTAGGATATGCAGTTCTAACAGAATTTCTTCACTTGTTTCATTGAGAAATAATTACCAATGAACTACACTATGCTTTTGTTATCAAAAACTGAGGCCTGTAAGGGTTAAGAGTGCAGCTTAAGCAATACTGCTCCTCTATGGGGCCATCAATTTTTTTTGTATTGCGCTGAGGGAAGAAACTTTCCTCTGTTCAGAATGCTCCAGCATGGGGCCAATGGGTGAGGAGTTCAGGGCGTACAGCAGGGCTGCATGTTGGGACCTAGCATAAAGCAGGAAGTATTTCTGCTGGTCAATAATGAGGTGTGACAGTGAGAGAGCACGTTAGGGGAAGGGTTATCACTCATGCACTGCCCTGCAGTAACCTTAGGAAAGAGAAGCAAAAAGTGAGGGAGCAAAAATGGAGGGGAGGAGATTCCCACCTGGAACAGCAGATATCCCCCTAAACTCCCTAAATGACTATGACGTTCATAGCTGGGCTACTGGCCTGGATTAACCTCACTCTGAGAGCTGAGAAACTCCTATGTATCCTCAATGGGGGTTGAACTTACACATACATACAGATCTCAGATCTCTCAACACAAATAGTGTAAAAAGAAGAGCCTGAAGGACCTTCTCTGGAAGACTAACCCACGCGTTGAGAGATACATATGTAGGCCAGGCTTGCATACAATTAGTCACACGTAATACAAGAGAAAGAGAAATATATATTGCTCTTGATTTTTTAGCATTCGCATACACTTACAATTGGCCTAGCTCAAGCCTGTCAGTCCGCGAGCAGAGGTGAACTAGGGGCCAGAGGAACTCATAAACAGGTGAACTTGGTGAAGAAAGAGGCAAAGAGCATGAGCAGGTCACAGCTCACCAAGTTCCCATGAGCGAAACAGTGTGTATATGTATATATGTGTGTGCGCATATTTGTGTGTAGACCCTTAAAGAGTAAAGTAAGGAGAGAAGGGAGCCCCACCACTGCCAAACCCCTCACAAGCTCTCGCTAACTCTCGCTGTAAATTATCATTATGTTTGCGGCTAGCGTGCAACAAATCAGCCTCCAAACAGAAGCCTTGTGGAGTTCAGCGAGGAGCTAGCGGTGCTGTGAACGCAGCGGCTAACGTTAACAGCCAGCTCTTTTCCTCCACAGGGAGATTAGCGAAGCGGTGGTCTACAGGCAGCGAGGATGATGAAGACAGATGAAGGGAAATGTTACAAATCATCAACTTTCGAGAGGCAGAATAAATTTAGCGAGACAACGAAAACTAAAGAAAAAAACAGAATGGACAACAGTTCATGCTTGCTTTTTTAACTCTGGGCTAATGGATGAAGCAAGCTTATGTTTTGTCGTTCCCCCGCCCCTTACGATAAAACACAAGCAACATTAGCAATATCTTCTGTCATCAAGCCTGTGAAGCGAAGGGGGTCACTCAAGAGCTAATCTCAAAAGTCTGTGCTCCTGGACACGGTTTTTCTCGGCTAGCGTCATCTCGGATACGCTCGTCTCGTCCTCATCTCAGCCGCCGCTCTGCCCTTCCAGCCCTTCCTGCACTGGTCACACTCCAGGCTCAATATTTTCTCTCGTTTCACTCCCGAGCAGCAGCCATGTCCGCCAGGCTTCTGTCCTGCAGGAGAAAGATGGCGTGGGTTTGAAGTCAAACACAGCCTGATATCCAAAGCACACATCCAGGAGGCTTTAGCGTCCCATGCAGCGTGAACTCAAGGGTAATGTCCATCACTGAGGCCTCCGCCGTCCATGGTGGTTGGTGGCTGTGATCCGGGAAAAATGTGGCAGAGCAAAGAGGAAACTGAAGACGGCAAAGAGAGTTCTGCACAGCTTAAAGACTAAACTGCGTTCTTGGACTGGTTTAGGGGGAACATGCATCTAAATCTGCTCATTGCTGAGCTGAAGAGCGTTTCATTTGCTAATTGAATGAGATTAATATTATTTCACCTAATTCTCAAACAAAGCAAAAGCTTTGAGATGGAACACTTTTATGAATAAAGTTTCCCAGACTTTTTGGCATGGACGGATGTTTTTAGAAAAAAAGCTGGGAAAGAACCTTTAAAAGCGTTATGTGGAGATTCTTAAGACTTCAGAAAGGTTCTTTTAATGCTTAAACCTCCATCCATTAAAAGGTTCTTCAGCAAACCAAAAGTTGTTCTTCTACGAAATCACTCCAAAAAATCACTCTTAGGAGTGAAGATTTTTGGAGAACATTAAGTATAGCTAAAATATGACTGTGTGTTCATGATTCAACTACATACAAATCTTTCATTTCAGGACTTGGAGTTTGGATGGACAGACCTGAGCCAGCTTTAGCCTTCTGTGGGAACTGGTCAAGGCCTGTCACTCCAGCCTAGCCCTTACACCCTACTCTTGAGGAGGCCATAACAGCTTCACTCGCTTTATGTGAGTCTCTGTGGGCCACTGAGGGGCCCTGACTTCTTCACCTCATCCCTCTCTTCCTCCCCTCTGTCTCCCTCATCCACTGACTCTTTTTAACTGGGACGGCAGTAAACCTTCCTCGTAGGGGTGGGAGTAGGGTTTACTGGTTCTCCAGCCAGGGCTGTGAGTGTTTATTTATGCCCCGGTCAGTGGGAGTACAGGCCTTTGGGTGTCAGAACAGTGCTACTGTGGGATGGGAAGGGAAGAAGGGAGTGCAGCACATTTAACCCTTTATATGCTGCTCCAAAGTACTTCAGCATCAAAGCACCTTTATACATGAGACAAGTTATATCACACAATATTTATATTTATATTTACACAACAGATCTGATCACACAGTCTAAATGGTTGAAAAAAGTGTTGTACTTATGTTGAATCTGATAACAACCCATTTGTTTTTAACCATAACGTGTATCAGTTTGCTGATCATTAATTGCTGGTGATTCTCTTTGGCAGAAGAAATTGACAATATTACATACATATTGTAACAAAGCATTGCTCGTCTTTGCTTTACACTCAAGATCTGACACAAAATCATTTCATGTCTATGATAAAAACAACAACAACCACAACAACAATAGTAACAATGTGGTGCCACTGCACCTATGAGAGTGTGTTCTTTAATTTGAGTAACCATGAGGCCCATATGACTGGCTGTAAGTGTTGACAGTTGGGTCACTGTATTTATTCTGCATTTCGCTGGGTGTCTGGTAAAACATTAAACAAAGCCAAACAAAATACTGACTAAAAATGTACAGTAGATCTACAGCTACACGTTCAAAGAGAATCGATTACAGCGCCACATTTACAGCAAATCAAAGGTCTACTCATATAGCAAATCTACTGATTTATCTTCCTGCAACATACAGCACATTCCTATAATGCATCCAATACAAAATGATGCATGTGACCCTCCTGTGTTAATCTATAGCCACCCTATACCGGGCACACGTGGCAATGAGCAGCAGCATGCACAAAGCCTTTATAAGAAGTAGTGGGTTTAGTGTTGTATGAAGAGTGGAAAATGAGGCATTGCCCCACAGAATCTCCCCCTGATGCCTGCTTAAGCTGAAAAAGGGCCAGAAAAGATGGAAAATCAATAATAGGACAAAAACACAACCGAAATCACAACAGGTTTTGGACTAAGATTAGACAAAGTGAACAAAAAGACAGGTACTGAACAAAAAACAGAACTCAGCTATGATTTTATTCAGGATAACACACCCCCTCTTGTGTTCTAATGCTTAAATGCATCATTGTAATGTTACCACAGGATAAATGCCATTTGTGGGGCCTTCAGCACTTGACTGACTTTGATGTGATTTCCATAGAACAGAAGACACTTTCAAACACAAATTCATACACAAACTCTTTCTTGGTATATGAAAAAAAGGGTTTTAAATCAAATCCTAATCATGAACATGTTCTTTTTATTTAGACATAGTCACAAAGCCCCTATTGCAGGCCGTCAAAACTGACTTCAGCCTCAATCCAAAAACTTAACATGGGCTTAAAGTTATATTGTTTTAGTTTGGCTCTCAGATGAGAATACTGCAAAAGCATAGCTAACAGCATGTTACTCATTCTGCCCGTGCTTGTTCTTCACTGGTTTCCACTGAGCTGAGGAAGGCACTTGTTTGCTCAGGAACATGGAGTGACCTGCTAGCTTACAGCAGAAAGGAAGTGGACCACACTAAGAGAACAGCCCTGAGTCACAGGAAGAAGAGAACAACATAATACCACACTTCCTTTCCCTTTATGAGGAGACACATGGGCCCAAACATGAGGCCAAATCTGTCTGCCCAACCTGTGGTTGGGATTGCGCTCAATGACTCACGTTCTTCCATCTAGAACCCGCATAGTAAGGGCACAGACTTAAGGCTGTGGATATTATAGTGTAGCGGTTGGAGTGGTTTATGTGACATGCCCAGTGACAACCTTATATGATGATGTCAAAGAATCTGAGTTAAGAGAGGAGAGATAGAGGAAGATTATGAGGGAAAGAGAGATAAACGGATGAGAAAAGGAGAGGGGAGACCCTTAACAAATGACCTATCCATGCTTTGATTCAAATACATTCCTTCTTACCAACTGTTGCTAGGTTGGACAAGCTTCACAGAAAGTTGACAAAAATCCCATCCAACTAAATAAGTGTAAGACAGTATAAAACCAATCTTTTGAACTAATGTTAGCAAGGATGGTGGCAACTTCATCATTGCTGCCTCCTGCCTAGATTTGTTGTAAAAGCATAGTCCAGCTCAGTAGCACAGGGTTTTAAACTAGACACTGTAAACAATGACTCTACTTAGGTTGAATGGGTCAACATTTTATAAAGCTACAGAAGAATGCATTTAAAAGTGGAGCATAAATATTGCAATTACACTTTGGTATGGCGCACCAACAGAACTTTTGGTTCACTGGGGTTTATTGGACAATACTGGGCTTAAACGGGTTTAAGACGCCAAAAAAAGCCAACTAGTGATGGAGTTGAGGTAAAGAAGCTCTATAAGGTCAAACCCTGTTGCCTATACTAGCCAGGCTCCTGCAGTGTCAGTAAGAGTCACTTAACAGAGTAGGCTTGGCTGCTGTTACCCTCGGCCTCTGCTTTGGGCCCATCAGGACCAGAGGGCGGATGCTTGACCTGGTCAGTGGTTCTGTGGTTTCATGCTGCCTGTGGTCAATCTCCGGTCCAGCTTCTGGTGTTGTGACACATGCTTTCATCATGACTGTGTGTGTGTGTGTGTGTGTGTGTGTGTTGGATACCGAGGCCCCTGACCACCCAAGCACATCCATTCTCAAATGAGCTGAGAAATGGTGTTATTGTCTGTCAAAAACGATACGGGTTTGACAAATTTGAGGTTAAGGGCAGTTGAAAGGCAACATTTTACTATGCACATTTGCACACAAGCTCCTGGAAGTGCAGTGACTGTTCACTATAAGGGGGTGTTTTTTTTTTTTTGCAATTCCCATAGCATCCAGCTAATATCGCTACGTGACATGAGCAAGGTAGCTGTGACGTGAAAATATACTTAGAAGCCTTGCGTTTATTTATTATTTTTTTTGGGAATCTTAAATGTGTGAGGTATTTGCCACTGCAACCAGAAGTTTAGATCTGCTTTTCGTCTTGTTACTATCAGTGCAGTTTTATGCTGGGATTAAGTCATTCTACAAATATTGCTCACAATGCTGAAGGTGTGAGGTAGGTGGCATCGTCCAGATGTGTCCCCATACAACATATTGCTTTAATAAATCACACCTACAAATGCTTTATTGAAGGTGAATGATTTGTATTTTACTTTTCCCCTACTTCCAGAGGTGTTGGCATAGTAATAATTAGATGGAATGTCCTGCAGTCAAACAGCTCCTATGTTTTACACATCATCTCACACCCTATGTTACCCATTGCCATAGTCAGAGATTACTTTTAAAACAGGCAATAAACTTCAAAATATTCAGCAGAATGGAATGGTAGGGTGTAAAAAATGGTTGTTCACCAGAGGAGGTGTATTACAGTAAGGGACATATTATGGCATTAAGCCCACATGTGGCCTTAGCTATTTATTAGCACGTTTTTACACAACCTAAACAGCATGTTCATTCATATTGTACGTAGCTATGTGAGAGTGGTGCAGTCTCAAGTTTTAATGCTACAGTTCCTGTCTGTCTGTATGTCTGCCTGTCTGTTCTCTCCAACCACTTTTATTTGTCTATCTTTAGTACCTCCACCAACCTTAGTGACAGAGTAGAAGGAAGAAGCAAAAAAACGACAAAACTCTCACACTGTCTCTGGCTCTGAAATGGTTCAAGAAACACAAAAACTAGAAAAGACCAACATTTTGCTTGGAACAAAAGCAGAATTGAAAATGTAATCACTGCTAACTGTTCCAGAAAATGAATGTTAATTTGAAATCATTTACATAACTTTAACGACACTTATTTTTCCATTCCATGTATCCCGTATTCATTCAGCGTATCATTTTACACATGCTATGTAACATCGCGAGAGCTGTCAATGACTAAATGGAGATGCTATAGCTATAGTTATGTTATAGCATCTGGAGGCTTTTTTGATCATCATTACACTGCAATTCATGGATGAAGAAAAGTCAGTGCAGCTTACTGTCAATGTTTTGTTTACAGAAACATTATTGTGTTAAAGTATGTAGACAGTAAAGTAAGACACCATTCAGTGTTCCTCCTCACTAAACACACACACGCACTTTTTCTAAACTGCTTTTCCTTCTAGGTCGCGTGGGGGGATGGCGCTGGTGCCTATCCCAGCAGTCATTGAGTGGAAGGCAGTATACACCATGGACAGGTCTCTAGTCCATTGCAGGGCTCCTCACTAAACACACCTGATTCAACTCATAAGCTAATCGACAAGCCTTCATGTACTGAATTCAGAAGAGGGAAGATGCTAATCTCTACTGTTGGATGGTAAGAACCCAGTGTGACATGCCTGTGTTAGGCTATCTATGCTGGCTAACAATATCTCATATTCATCTCATATTTTGGAACAACGAACTAATTCACAAACAGTAAGATTTCATAGTCTGTGCATGCAGACATGTTCTTTCCAATACAAACACAGTTACCATTATATTAGGCCAACATACAGTCTAAAGAGAACAAAAGTAACCTTTTTTATTATTATTGTGCTCTAACCAGTCTAGGAATGCTATGTTCGGTTTGGTATATAAAAACAAAAACATTCAAATATTGGTTTTACTCAGAAAGAACCAATTGAGTTTTCATTCTGTTTCCTAGTACTGATCAATTACAAGGCTTTCAAGACTTAAGTGGGGGTTCTACTGGCCCAAATAGGCTAAACATAGAGCTTCCCATTACTGTAAAGTCTGTGCTGCTCTTAATCACTATGGGAAACTGTTACTCATATGAACTCTGGGTTTAGAAGGTCAAAGTGCCCTAACCTATTACAGCTAAAGCTACATGCTGTATTCTGTATGTCCCAATGCTTCCCACAGCATCAGGCTCCATCAGCGCAATGTACGACCAGACACTAAACACTGGCACTGACCATAAACTCACTTCCTATGGAGATATAACGGTGCCCTCTACCCTGACACACAGGAACTGATCGCAGGTCAGCCGCTTTAACTGGGCCAATTACCACGCTTACACAATCAAACAGACTGACGGAGGGCCCCTCTGCTACCCCTGCGCTACCCGAGCGCTGTCGTTAAAGCTCGGTCATTACTCCACACCAAAACCATGCTGCTGGGGTTTAATAAATTCACCTTCTTCACCCCTCTAAATCTGCTCCCCCCCAACCCCTCGCTCTCCTGCACGCCTCTTTTTTGTCTAACGAGAACAGGGTGAAAAGTGCAAAAACATACCACAACAGAGCTGGAACGTATTTATTGTGAGAGCACAGGTCATTATTTTAGTGTAGAGAGCCCTGTGAAACTCTGCCAGGGGATAGTGCTGATGTGTGTGTGTGGAAGAGAGAGAGAAAGTGTGTGTGGGGGGTAGATTTACAGCCGTAGTCCAACTGCCTCAGCCACTCATTAGTCCTCACCCCCATAACACACACCTCAACTTTGCTACACAGCCCAGTACAGACACACACACACACACACACACATGCAGAGGCCTCCTCCCCTGTGATAGTTTTAGCAGAACCCGTCTGTACAAGACTCGCGAGGGACACCCACAGGTCAAAGGGCAAACAAATTTTCTGTCAGATTTACTGGTGCAGCAAGGTTGGTGGCAGTGCAGTTAAAACGTTCGGCGCGAGTTCAACCTATAGAGCTGAACGAGGCCAAGCCAAAGAACAGGAACTGACAATAGACTAATAATGACATTTATTACATTGAACATAAAAAGAGAATATCATATAAATGTCTGTGAGAGCCTTTCTGTGGCTGTGTTGATAATATTGCTGCTGATTGAAACCTTTTTCACTGTGCTTTTCTTACGCTGAAAAAATAGTACTTTCAGTTTCCTTGTTTTTAGTGTGTACATTGGTAGCGCATGATTAAAATACATCAACTCTATTATTTCCAAAATAAGTAAAATAAAAGAATAGCAACTTGTCACTTAGAGCTCTGTTTTCTTTTACCTACAACCAGTTCACATGAGAGCTGCTTCTCTATGATGATGCCACACGCAGAGAAGTCAATGTTCAACTCAATATAAAACTCAAACTGAAAAAGAATTTGAATCACATTTTACTACATTTCAGACCAAAGCTCTGTTATATCTGCACCACGGCAAAAGCCTTAAGATTTGGTTCTTCTGCAGGCTTGTTCTGCAGATCCTAACTTTACTGCATATTGTTGCCATTTGGCAACAAAGTCTTTCTTTTAATTTTGTTACCTGACATTATAAAAGTCAAGATTTTTCAACTCTTTTGGGAAAGTGAAGGTTTTATGAGTCCAATGGTATAGTTTTTTTGATCACATGCCGTCCTGATGCAGTCTGTGCTTCACCACACAGAGAGGTCTAGCATCTAGCAACAATCTCCTTACTGCAGAGTTTGTACCGAGCTTCTGCTGCCTGAACTGTGCTGAATCACATCACTACATCACCTCTCTTGTTAATAAACACTGTGCAATATAACATAACCGATACTGTAATGACTCTCACTGCGCACTTTAGACTGTAAACACTGCTGCTATTCCTAGTCAAGTTTATATTCATTGTGTTGTAATCTACCAGATACCACTTAGTGCAATACCTGCTCTCGTGTAAATACAACAAATCTGTCTTATATGTACAGAAGTCCTGAGAGGCCATGAGATAGTTATAATTTTCTGGGTTATTATCTTGAGATAACGAGTTAATTATCTTGTAATGTCAAGATTACAGAATTGTTATATAGAAGTAACAAGTTACTTATCTTGTTATCTCAAGATAGCAACCCAGAACATTATAGCAACAGTTCATGGCCTCTCTGGACCTCTAAATATATACAATATAAATATGCAAATAGATATATTTCTATTTCTACTCTCTCATACTTTACTTAAACTTATGTCTTATTTATTTTTTATTTATGCCTAATTTATGCCTATTTTTATGTCTATTTTTATTTCTGCCTAACATATGCAAGTTTATGTGCAACTATGTCTTGATATTGTAACACAGCAATTTCCCTTTGGGATTACGTTCTTTCCTTCTTTCTTTCTTTCTTTCTTTCCTTCCTTCTATCTATCTATCTATGCATAATCCAATATTATAAACAAAAGTTTTTAAACCATAATCTTTTGGAAGGTACAGTTTCCTTTTCATAAAGGAATGAGTTTAGGTTTCGTATAGATTGAAAAAATATTGTTTTGCCAAATGAAACTGCAACCAGCATTTCATACACTGGGGTAAATGAACTTGTGGTAATTTGACAAACTGGACACTGTGGTAGGACTTTGACAGCAACTAAGGCCTAATGATAGTGTGTTGGGTTACTTAAATTATATACATTTCATTTTGTAGTTCCATAGTTGCATTCTGTTGCTATATGGCAACAAAATATAAAGTACCCCCAACCCCACCCCCCAAAAAAACTTATGTACTACTTACACATTTGAATCAGGTACATTTTAAGTCATGTTCTTTTCAGCATGCACCAGCTGCTCTTTACATTGTGTGAAAACATCATGATGTATGGACCAATTGATTTGGGCCAAAATCACTTGGGGGAAAAAATCTTGTTACACTAACTTAACATAAAACGACAGCGATGACATGCAGAGTATGATCTGCATGCATTCCCAATGGAATACTGTGTTATTTAATAAAATGAGTTATGATTGCCATTACGGGAAAGATGTATGGGTCTCCAGTGACCTGCCTTTGACCACAGAACATTGTAATGGTCTGCTGATAAAGACACGGCCTATTACTGACCCCAACATACACACAACACACATGCACACAAATCTGTTAATGGAGTGCTGATGAGGACATGCTTGTACTGTTAACCTATCACTGACCCTCACAAGAGCTGTCCCATGGGAACAGAAAAAAACCCACACACACACACATGCACACGCTCATGTACACACATGCACAAACGCACACAAACCACTGTTAATGAAGTGTTGATGTGGTCAAGAATGAGTTGTTACCTCTTTTATACTCTCGTTGATCTCCTCTTCAGAAACACACCCTTCATTCGGGCTTAACCACCTTGCGTCTGTTTTAGATGCACACACACACACACACACACACACTAAAGTGTAGAACATTTATATAGGTGGGATATACTCCTGACTCTCACATGGTTTATGTTTAAGAGGAAGATGGGGGTCATCAACATAAGTGATCTTTCGTCACCTTCACTACAAGGCATTCCTGTGTCTGTACCCACACTCCAGGTGGGCAACCATGGGCTAATTTAATCCTCAGTTTGCACTGATTTACATTCAAATTTGTCGCTGTAATTGCATTGATTTAAAGTGGCATTTCACTTTTTTAACCTAAAGCAGTTAACGGTACTTCAGGTACAACTTTCTGACTCACCATTCTGCACATTAATTATGCAAATGGAACCTTTTAACTGGACTGAAATTAGAATCTTTATGAACCTAGAAACATGGTTATTAATATTTGCTCACTATACAACCATAAACCTACAACAATCCTATCTTCGTGTGTAAAGTTAAATGCCAGCAATAGCCTGTTTCCTCTGGCTATAAACATTAGGATCTAATGGATTTTTTGGTTGGTATAGTGTAGTGGGTAACACCTCTGCCTTCTGCGCTGTAGACTGGGGTCCAATCCCCCATCTGGGCAGGGACCCTACACTATACCAATAAGAGTGCTTGGGCAAGACTCCTAACACTGCTTTCACCTACCTGTGTAAAATGATCAAACTGTAAGTCGTTCTGGATAAGAGCGTCTGCCAAATGCCGTAAATGTAAATTTTTTGCATTCTGCATTATGACACATTTCCCTTTAGGAGTAGTACAGCTCTCTCATTTCTGGGAGTGTTGTTTACATTGGGTTTTTACGACCCCCACACCAAAATGAGTATGATAACAATTGCCAGCTAACTGCCAGCTAACTAGCCAGCTAGCTAATGTTTGCTATTCATATGAAACTGGTTTCCTAAAACTCCTAATGGTAGGCTAGCTAACTAGCATCTGTAGCCTGCTAGCCTACCATTAGCTACAAGATAGCTTAAATGATATCTATCCCAGATAGCAAGCACATGTCAGTCTGCTGGACTGATAAGGTCAGCACCCCACTGACTGTATGCAGTCCACCCTTGGACCACCCAGATTATTAAACAGTTTTAATCTCCTCAAACAGATTTTAAATGCACACTTTAATTTTGACAATATTACACACAAAGAGAAAAAGAAACCATGACTAGGCCTAATATAAAATAATTCTGTTGACAACGTTGCTGACATTGTGTTAGATTAAAACAACTTACTAAATTAATTTACAAAGTATAATGAAAAAAGAAATGAAGGAAAAATAAGTGAATTGGACTGTGAGTGGAAAATGAGCTATGAATAGTGGCATTTTGTCTTACATTCTGCTTAACCACCAGTGGACCACTTTCAAAGCAAAAATTAATGGACAATGGCCCAGAAAATACTCAACATATTTAATCAGCATAATATATCAGTTGATATTTTTACAAATAACACTACTATATTCTACATACTTGACTGTTCAGTGTATGAATTCATGGTCGTGCAACACCTGCAGTAGCTAGTGAAACTCTACAGCGTTGTACAAAAAACTGTGAAGTCACACTGCATTGGCAACTCCAAGCAGTGCCGAGCATAAGCATGGACACAGAGCAGACGATTTTCAGTCACAAGTCAGCCCCATGAGGTGCTTTTCAAACAAGCTTACAGAACTACCAAATCAGCCATGGTGCATGTGTAACACAGCTTTGGTCTGAAACATAATAAAATGTCATTCAAATTCTTTTCCAATTTGAGTTTTACCAGAAAATTGATACTCTTCTTGTGGTATCACCACAGAAAAGCAGCTCTCGCTTGCACTGGTTGTACAAGCTGTAGGTCAAGGAGAGGACAAACTCTAAGTGACTAGTCAGTAAGTCAGTAAGAGAGTCCAAACACAAATTGTACTGCCACCAAACCAAAAACACACCACATCTATCAGTGTAAGTTCATGTGTGACCATAGGAAAAGAGTACATAATTTACTTGAATGCCACTAAACAAACAAAATTAGTCAATACGGTCTCCACAACCCCTGCAGATACTTGCAGCAAGCCAAAGGTATTTTGAATTTTCTGCCTGGACATTCCAAAACACAGTCTGCTAAAGCACTTACATTTCTAAAGGGTCGCCATCTTCTATTTTTTTAAATATAGCAAGTTTGAATAGAAAAAAAATCCACTGCCTGTTTTCTCTTGAGTTGGGAAGTTCACTGTTGATACATATAGCTTGGTTTCTTGCTTAAATATTTAACAAATACATGCACTGGGATTCTATGGCCCTTATAGGAATCTTCTGCGCTTGCAAGACCTTCAGAATTGGCACTTAGGCCAGAGTGAATTAAATCTACATTTTGCGCAAAGAAAGGACAGAAAGAGAGGGAGGGAGGGAGAGAGGTGGGTGGAATAATGAATTTGTGGTGAGAATCCCTCAGTTTTTTGTCAAACCCCCTCCAGCATTACACTGACTGGCCAGGCCAAAGTGAAGACAGGGACCACGTTTCCATTGGCGTCAATATGCACTTCCTACCCACAAACTCCAGCTGTATATGTGTAGCTTTAATTGTGGAATTAACATACACCATCATTATGGGCCGTGGGGTGTGTGCGGAATCTTATTGTTCCATTTGAAAAGGACAACAAAGAGCACCCATATGGAAAAGAGCGAAGCAATAACATTCAAAACAACATACTAAATGTCATTGTCACTAAATTGTAATATACGGTATGTGCGGTACTGGGGTCTCTAAGAGTGCATGTGTCAGCCTGCAATGTTTATCATGTGGTTGCAAGACAAAGAGCTTTCAATTAGCAGGATGTGTAAAGGGTGTAAGCTATGAGAGGGGGCGGGAAGTGTTTAAGAGCTGATTTGTTAGGCAAGAGACAGACATCATAAAACTGCTTCCCCAAAAACCAGGTTCTAAAGAATTCAGGTCAGGGTCAAGGAGGTCTGTGTGCTTTGTTTGTTATCCAGGCTTCCTTAAGAAAATGCTGCAAGCATCAGAGTAGATTAGGGCAAATACTGACACAAAACAGGCCTTAGGTTTTTAACGCTTACACTGCATGCTTATTATACGCTCATTAATCTGAGGAATTGTTTTTCAGCATCTACATTCTTAAAAACAAAAGCTCTAACAAATGGTTCTTGGCTTAGATATTTATAGGAAAACTCTTAATTACTTATTTACCTTTAATGATTTTAATTATAGAACTTTATGTGAAAGTACATTATGTGAAGATTCAGTTCTTCACACTCACGGGTTTATTAAAAATAGGTGCCAAAAAAGGACTCTTTGGAGTGATGCTATAGAAGAAGCACTTTTATTTCCCTTAGGAACCTTTCAGTGGATGGATCTGTAAATATTATAGAGACTCTAAAAAAGTGTTTATTGGAGTGAAGCTATAGAAGAAACACTTGTGGTTCTCTAAAGCAGTGGTTCTCAAACCTGTTCCCAGGGTCCCTCAGATGGTCCACGTTTTTCTCTATCCCTCAGTGTTGTGAGTTGGACTGGAGCAAAATGTTGACCACCTGGGTTTGAGAACCTCATGAAGGTTCTTTCAGAGGACAGATGTAAACTTCTTCATACTTGTACATGTCATTTAATAAATTTGCCTTCATTGAACCATCCATTAAAAAATAAGGGGTTCTTCTATGGCACTGCAGCAAAGCACACATTTATTTTATTTTTAACACTTATTTAAAGAGTGTTCTACTCAGTTACTACTATGCACCTAATATGTATACAACCCCATTTCCAAAAAAGTTGGGATGCTGTGCAAAATGTAAATAAAAACAAAATATAATGATGTGCTGATCATTGAGACCCTATATTTCATTGAAAATAGCACAAAGACAACATATCACATGTTGAAACTGAGAATTTTTATTGTTTCTTGAAAAATATTTGCCCATTTTAAATTTGATGCCAACAACACACTGCAAAAAAGTTGGGACGGGAGCAACAAAAGGCTGGTAAATGTGTGTAATGCTAAAAAAAAAAACACCTGGTGGTAGGGGTGGGAATCTCTAGGTACCTCATGATTGAATTCCATTACGATTCAGAGGGCTGCGATGCAATTCTAAAACGATTATCGATGCATCTTGATGCATCTTTTTTTTCTATGCAGGATTTCTATTTTCTCACTGTGTGAGGACTTAGTACTTCTAAAGCAAAGTATTTGTAATGATCCATAATGAATTTACTTCCAATATATTTTATTAATAAAACAAATGGAAGTGATGTGGCAAGTGAACTAGAAGGCTCTCATTCACTGCTCTTATTTGGAGCATATGAGACGCTGGCTGCCACTCATCTATGATAAAATGCGCAGTTACTGTGACCTAAGATCCAGTGGCAATGGATGTTCACACACACAGCACGTTACAGCTGTCCTACCAGTTTGCTTTAGTAATTTTATAACTTCAATTTTGGTCTCATTGTAGAGAGTGGGGATTGCTGTGTCAGTAAAATATCTTCGATGTGGGACATGTGCAACATAGCGCGAAAGCCCTGGTTCTCAACGACTGAGAACTGGCGTGCAGACTGCAGATGGAAGGAAAGCGGCTATAGCTAAATCTTAAAGCAGAGCAAAATATTTCTGCACTTTCATTCATTTTTTTTAGCCTATACTAGGACATTAGCACATACTGAGACATACTGGACAGTAAATGTTGTGGCTCCCAAGGTGGTTTGATTTTTGTTGAAAGGACAAAATAGCTCTTCTTAACATTTGGGTTGTGACTCCTGATCTAACCTAGCCTTTAATGCAGAGCGTGCCGGTCAGATTTCTCGCTCATCCAGTTGTGTTCTTCTTATGTGCCGCCACAGACTGTCCGGACGCTGCACTTCCAAGTTCCGCCTTTTGCGTTTCATCAACATTCCATTATAAATTAAAATTTACAAAATTGATTTTTGACATTTGTGAATCGATTAAGAATTATTCACGTCCTCATCGCGATGCATCTAAGAATCTATTTTTCCCCAAAACCCCTACCTGGTGGTTGATTGGCAACTGGTCAGTAGCATGACAGTGTATAAAAAGAGCATTCCAGAGCGGTTGAGTCTTTCAGATGTAAAGAGGGGTTCACCACTCTGTGAAACAACAAGCAAATAGTGCAACAAT
Organism: Colossoma macropomum; assembly: GCF_904425465.1. Classification (NCBI taxonomy): domain Eukaryota; kingdom Metazoa; phylum Chordata; class Actinopteri; order Characiformes; family Serrasalmidae; genus Colossoma; species Colossoma macropomum. The sequence goes on along the minus strand of NW_023495247.1, from coordinate 519,075 downwards.
TCAAAAATAACGTTTCTCAATGCAAAATAGCAAAGAACTTCTGCTTTTCATCATCTACGGTACCTAATAACATTAAAAGATTCAGATAATCTGGAGAAATCTCTATGCAAGGGACGAGGCCAAAAACCAGTACTTGCTGGCTGTGATCTTTGGGCCCTCAGGCAGCACTGCATTAAAAACAGACATGATTCTCTAGTGGAAATCACTGCATGGGCTCAGAAACACTTCTGAAAAACAATGTCTGTGAACACAGTTTGTCGCTGCATCCACAAATGCAAGTTAAAACTTTAAAACGCAAAGAAGAAACCATATATGAACAGGATCCAGAAATGCCACCATCTTCTCTGGGCCTGAGCTCATTTAAAATGGACTGACCTGGAGTGGAAAAGTGTCCTGTGGTCTGACAAATTAAAATTTTTAATTCTTTTTGGAAATCATGGACACTGTGTCCTCCAGGCTACAGACCACTCAGCTTGTTATCAGTGCACAGTTCAAAAGCCAGTATTCATGATGGTATTGGGTGGCATTAGTGCACATGGTATGGGTGACTGGCACATCTGTGAAGGCACCATTAATGCTGACCAATATATACATGTTTTCGCAACATATGCTGCCATCCAGATGACGTCTTTTTCCGGGAAGGCCTTGCTTATTTCAGCAAGACAATGTAAAACCACATTCTGCATGTATTACATTGCTCCATATTAAAATAGTCTGGGTGCTAAACTGGCCTGCCTGCAATCCAGATCTATCACCCATTGACATTTGGAGGGTGAAAAAATACGACAAATGATCTCACAAACTGTCGAGCAGCTGAAATTCAATATCAAACAAGAATGGGAAAACATTTCACTTACAAAACAGCAGCTGGTCTCCTCAGCAGCTGGTCTCCTCAGTTCCCAAAAGCTTACAGAGTGTTGTTAAAAGAAGAGGTGATGAAACACAGTGGTAAACATGCCCCCGTCCCAACTATTTTGGAACACGTTGTTGGCATCAAATTCAAAATGGGCATATATTTAAAAAAAAACAATAAAACTTCTCAGTTTCAACATTTGATATGTTGTCTTTGTAGTATTTTCCTTTAAAATATGGTTTACATTATTTGCATATCATTGCATTCTATTTTTATTTACATTTTGCACAGCGTCCCAACTTTTTTGGAAATGGGGTTATGAGAGTGAGAAATCCAGACTCAGACCCAGATAGGGGTGATTTAAGAGATAAATGTACAAGACCCTCAGTATTCATTTAAATTCATAGTGATTCTATGGCCTTCACTTGACATTACAGTCAGATAAGTGGCAAGATCACAGGCTCAATACTTCTCCTTGTCTCTCTCTCTCATGTCCGTCCTCTCCTCAGACAGGTGGCTAATTAGCACAAATTGACCTGTCTCTCTCCACACAATTGCAGCTCTTGTTCTCCTCTGTTTTCGGGTGACCCTCACACCTGCAGTAGCCCTCTGCATCACTCATCATTGTTCTATATTTCACCCCAGCTGCTGAGCGAATACAGCAAGCCAAATCATCACTGCGTCCCACGAATGAGATTACACTGCCACTGAATGATTCCAACTGCAGCAGTGCTCTTTGATCTGTAGCACTCCATCTCTCTGGTCCTGTCATGTCCCCAGTGCAGATATGCTGAAAGACAAGAAGGGCCTCCAAGGAGGGACTTGTAGATAAAAAAGTGGAGGCTTTAGGAGTCCAATTCAGAGATCTGCTCTAAGACCTGAGTACGGTGGGTCAGGCTGATTTTTTATGTACGATCATGCATTCTCTCTCTCTCTCTCTCTCTCTCTCTCCTAATATTATAGTCTATAGCTTCATCCAGTATAGCTCTGCAGTGTAAGAAGGCAGTGAATGTGCCCCTAAATGAAAACAGGGAATAAGTTCAACCGTACATCTGTCACAGTCACACCATGGATGATGAGAGAGAAGTGCTGGGTTGATCACAACGGTGAAAGGTCACAGCGGATCTTTCTCCTTGCTTGTTAAATTCACCCAAAGTGTGTTAAGCATTTCTACATTCTATATTTGTTCTTTCTGCCATTATTTACACTGTATTTCTAATTTACTTTCCATTATGTTACCAGAATTACCCAGTACTTTAAAATTTGTACTTCACACTTGCCCAGTCAATACCTAGAAATTAGTGTATTATAAAAGAAAGCATTACTGGAATAACACACACATACACTTCCTGAAATTCTACAACATCCAAAAGTCTCAACTTCAGCCTCTACTGACTTGTGTAGCATATTACAATAACTCACATGAGCCTCATTCTCTCATGTGTTTTCTTGGTGCTTCATTTTTTACTGCCAACATATGTAAGATACTAATCTGCAAGAAAGTTCAAAGACACAGAGGAATATAATTGAATCATTAAAACAGAGCAAGATGCCTTTAGGGTCTACATAAACTGTTGGGTGGATATTTGAAGAGTGGAGTCAGGAATTTCTGACTTTTTGAACCAACAAAACTATGAGACAGACTAATTCTTTGAGATTGGTTCTTTTTTTATAGGCTATTAATCTAATGATCGATTTATATATTTCATAACTAGTATCATCTAACATCAAAAGATGTACCTGCCCAATGACCACTGGGATGGGCTCCAGCCCCCCTCAACCCAGGAGGATAAGCGGCTTAAATAGTGTGTGTGTGTGTGTGTGTGTGTGTGTGTGTGTGTGTGTGTGTGTGTTTTCTTATAAGAAATTTTGGAAACACTTCCTATGAATCCTGTATTTATTATGCTTTATAAATTTATAAGTTGTTATATGACATACATAATACCTTATAATGCCTGGCATACACTTGAACGATTATTTCTAAGTAGTTATGGTTACATGCATAACATAAAACAAGAGTGTATAGCTTTATAATGCCAGGTTTCATAATACATTATAGTCTGCATACATGAGAACTTATACCCTGTATTGACAGCTGCTATGTATGCTATATAAAGCCATAGAAATGCATTTATAAGGTGTTATGAATACAGGATTCATAGGAAGCATTAACAAAATATTCATTAAACTTTTTTGGGGATAAAATGTTTATCTATATTTAGTAGCCAACATTGCTGGGGGGAAACATTTCACAGAGGATACAACAGTCAGTCATCTTAATAGCAAGAAAAAACAAGATACATATCAGCAGTGACACTTCTTTCTTAAGTCGCTGGATCATGACGTCAGCTTGATTATCCATTCGCTTTATTTACAGAGAACACAGGCACAGCTCTCAGCCTAATAACCTTAATGCTACTTAATACAGGGCAGCGTGTGCTGAGGGGCCGTGTTCTGGACTCCCCGGGTCTTGGGGGAAGCAGGGGACAGAGGGAGACGTGGGCAGTAAACGAATGGAATGTTTTAATTGCATGGCTCTGATTGGGGCGGTAATGAATCCAGAACACAATATTATGACTGGCAGCAGGTCAAAGAGCTGATGACTAATCCCACACAGCTCAGACTTATTTACATTCTTCCTCTTGTTTCAAGATGCGAGGGTGGAGTTGACTAGATCAACATAGCGCAACATGTGCACAGCAATGCAATATTACATTACATAGTGACATATGCTAACTGAGTTCTTACAAATTAAATGCTTGCTCTAATAATACCAGCGTTTTTCAGTTTCTATCCAAGTACACAGCCCATCAAAATTTGCCTTCTTTTGCCTTCATTGTTACTTTTCAGTTAAAGTAAAACAATATCTGAAAAGGTTTTGCTAATATATAACTGCTATTTACAAATACGTTGGGTATATTTCATGTGTTTTCCTTGAGATGAAGACTAGGTTTTGCCTAAATAATGATTTTACTTTGTGTTTTTTTTTCAAGCTTTTGTTAAAAGCATATATTGAAAACTGTTTGGCCCAAAGGAGGTTTAAACAGCTGAAGGGTTTTGGGTCCCGACATCACGCAGGAATAAAATGTGTAAGAAATAGCTTTAGCCCCAATGTAGTACTGTCACAAATACTGTCACAAACCTTCATTTATATATTCATTCACTTATATTCATATAGATATTGTGATTTTGTTTAAATCAAGCTAAACAAGGGACCTATCTCACAAAGCATGATTTTTTGTTTAGCCATCTACCTTTAACCTTTTTTTTGAACTAACTCAACTGATTTTCCATCATGTTTTACCAGGCAACATTACCATGAAATCTAATGGAAATTGGCAGGTTAGGCTTGGGATTTCAGATTAGCAACAGCTCTAGGACCAAACAGGCACCAATCTTGAACAAACCAGAGGTTTGTGGCATCAGTCACATAAACACGTTGCTTTTTAGCAGTTTACATTTTAATTTTTGAGCTTCTTTTCTTTTCTACAAAATTAACTCTCACAAACCTGTCACTTTTCGAATTTTAAGGTATCTTAATCAGAGAACAAGTGATGACTTTTTAAAGTCTCACCTGTAAAAGGCCAATACAGAGAGATTCCATCGGCGTTCTATTTTATCAGGAAGGAGATTGTTTAAAACAAACTTTTGAATCATTTCATACATATAATGCCCCATATAAGTTTCACTGTAACTCATATATAGATATGTTATTTTAAAAGAAATAACAAATCATATTCATTATCTCAGCCACGCCACTTGGTTAGCCTCCAGTTGGTTAGCCTGCTTTTTTCCACAGGCAATGCTTCATCATTTGCTTTACTCTCATTTACTTTCATTTTTATTAACTGCTTGTAAAATAATCACTATTACCTTGGTATATATGTTAATATATCATTGCAAGTGAGTTGGTTCAAATATGTTTAAAATATGTGTGCTGTTCTTGGAAGTTTTTACCATGCTTTGAAGTGTGTTCGTGCACAAACACACACACACACACACACACACACACACACACACACACACACACACACACACACACATGCACATTCACACACCTCTTCCTCACACATATTTAGGTAGTTACCCTTGAACACAGCTTTATTTCAATGATAAACTACCAGTCTTTTTGTCTTCTTTTTTCGCTGAAAGTGAAAGAAAAGTGGTAACAACACTGATGCTAATGGGCTAGCTTGCTACAGCCCATTAGCTACACCTACATCTCACACAGATATAAAGAATATAAAGCAACTATTATGTAAATAAGCACAACACAGTGCCAGGGCTGCTTTTTACCATTATAAACGCTGTACTTTTGACATATTTCCTTTCTCCTTCTTTGAAAAATAAACTGCTCAACTTACTCAAGCTACTTATGATTCACGTGATTGGGTGTCCATCATAAACGTCACACTTTCCATGTGCACAAGCACAACGAAGAATCACAGCCTGAATGTCTAAACTTGTGTTAGCAGAGAAACTTAACCAGTGTCAAACAAATGCATTAACCACGGTTAGATTTGTTAGGTTTTGTGAAGTCAGAAATCAGAAACGCTGTCTAAGTTGAACATGCTTGGTGAGACAAGCCCATTGTCCCCAAACTTTTGATAGGCATTGTAAATATGGTTCAGGTATTCAATTTGCCACTTCAGTCATCATCATTTCTACCTATTCCTGTTTCCTTGTACTGTAACAGCGAAATTTCTTGTGAGAGCTGTTTGAAAAGGGCTCTGCAGGGCCCCTTGGTGACAGATTGCAGGGACTAAGAGGAATCGGATACAGCGATACGGTTGACTTGAGGAGGATGACAGGCCTGAGGGCCTGGTTGTTCTCAGCAAGCACTCCATGAAGCCCCAAAGCAAATCTGACCAGAGAGCAGCCCCACTGTGAGAGAGCAGGTCAAAAGGAAAGAGCATGACTGGTCAGAGAACAGAGCTTCTGAGTGGGCTTAAGCCAGTAGGTCTTGATCAAAACAAGCCTTCTAGAAATTTCAGTGGGAGCAGATGAAAAAGTCAACAAAGGAAGTCGTCCGAAACCTCCTCCAGACACACCGGTAGAGTTCCAGGGATTCTTAGCTGCTTGTGAAAGTCTGGTCATCAGGATGCTCCCTGCATTACGCCCCAGGAAATCATTTCTTGAGAAAATATTGTAAATACAGTAAGACCAGCAGAGACCCAGATATTTCAAAGCCAAATCTGTTTGTACTTCCAGTACAATATCAGAGGTCAAACGGTGACCAACCAAATGTTTTCTTTCGAACAGCTGTGGATTTCTGAGCCTGAACCTAAGGCCTGGCATGTGCCAATGAGGGCCCTGCCCAAAACTATAAATTTCACTTTTCAGTACTTTCCCAAAGCAGTGGAAAATATGTTTTAACCAACAATTTCACCTGCTACCATAAAACATCGTCCAGGCTTTTTACGTTTCTGTTTAAAAAAAATTAACAAAGCCACAAATATGCACCATCCCCTTGAAAAGTGAGTGTAGTGCACCTTTAAAGTTCATTAGACCTAAAGGACCACACTGTGTGCAGTGTTTGTACCTTTCCCTGGACAGTACCCTTTTTGCTGACACCGTAGGTAGAATGCTCAAGCAGAAAGTTAGAGTAATTTAGTGTTGTTAGCTGGGTCAGTGGTGTAGGTTCTGCATATGCAGGGTATGCACTTGCATACGTGCCCATGTTTTAGAGGGCTTGTCAATGCCTTTTGAGCTTTATCAATGCATACTCATCGCTTCTTAGCTGATGAAGCTTTGCCTCAATTTGTTAAGGTTCTACTAGATAGGATTCATGAAGAACGTTTACCATACAGACCATCTTTGGATATATGCACACCGGCCGTACCTCAGTTCAGTTACCTCCAGCATGGCCCTGAGCCACAGCACACCACTTAGTATTCTGCTGCTACTACATTAAACCCAGAGTGAAACCAAAAAAAAGACATATTAGGTGACAAATGGCTTGAAATTTACAGAGAAGGACAGTCAATGTAGTCCTTAAGATAAACAGACAATAAACCCTCTGTTACTTCAGCTAAAGTTACTAGCCTTGCCACATATAATTTATTTCACCTCATACCTTACATTTAAAAACTGTAAGTTTGTGAAGTGTTAGATGATAGAAATGTGACAAATTAACTAAATGGTGTTGACAATTTTGCTCAATAATATCTATAGAGAGTAGGACTTGATGTGTATCAGCACTTTTCTGAAACGCCTCCGCTTGGTGGAGCATCTCATCTGGTCAGCTTTGGATTCATCAGCCTGCAAGCGTCACCATCAGATGCGCTCTTATGTTTGCTAAAAGGTATTCATTCACAGTGTCAGTGAAGTGTGGGCCATCTTTTTTATGTGGTTTCAGCTACTGATATTGTATTTCACTTTGCCATAATTGTGGTTCTCTCAACAGCTTCTTGTGTTTTGCAGTAGGCCCAAACTGTTTGATATAACAATGTGATGAAATGGGCAAATGACTTGAATTGTGAAAGCCTAAATCAGACATTTACAGTGTTTGACAAGACCCAACACGCTGCAAAACAAAAAACAAGCTGCAAACGCAGAAAACACTTCATGCATTTTACGAATGTTCTGCAAAAATAATAAAATGAGCTGCTAATTCCTGGATGCTCTGCAAACTCAGAAAACACTTTCATCAAAATGACTCCACCAGTGCTACATTTTACAAATGTGCTGCAAATACAGAAAACACATGCAACTTTAGAAATGCTGAGTCAGTCACAACACAACGGAAATGTTTTCGAAGGACACTCAAGAATGGACAGTCATTCAAACTTTCAAATTCTATTTTTTTTTCTAAAATTTTAACAATTTTCTAAAATTTTATTTTTAAAATTTTATTTGAGCAGATAACTAATATCACTGTATCACACTGGGAATTAGTTGTAGAATGGAAGTGTCAATTTTCAAATAACAATACCACATGTAACTGATGTAAGTTATGAAAGTATTTTCTGAATTTGTGCTGTGTATGAGTTGGCCACACATTTTTCATTGTACTGTGCAACAGGTCATGTTGGCCACAGTGGACATTTGATCTATATCGTTAAACTGAATTTAACTTTCCCTTATAAAAGTAACTAGGCTGTGTTGGGTGTGAGAGTTTTCCACTAGTACTGATGTATAACAAAAAGATCGTTTTATACATCTTTTATGTTTTCTACCATTCTATCGTAATACTATTGATCCAATTTTGCGCTGTTCCTCAGGTCTTGCTGGACTTGCCTGGTGATTTGTGTCTCACACTAAGCAGGAGCCGGGCCCAAAAGCTCTGCATAGGGGCCTGGGGGTGACACACTTGAACTGGGTAATTTGTGTGGCATTGTGTGGACTGGTGGATGAGGTGCCATTCTGCTGCCAGTCTATGATCTACTGATGCTATCATTTGTAGCCTATAAGCTGTACACTCTTAAAAAAAGATGCTGCTTCAAGGGTTCTTTAGTAAAGAAAATGGTTCTATATGGAACCATAAATACTCAAAGAACCCTTTGCATGATCAAATGATTCTTTGCATCATGAAATCGTTCTTCAGACTGTTGGAAAATGTGCTGTAGATGGTTCTATATAGAACCTTCTTGAAAATGGTTTTATATGGCACCTAAAAGAATCCCTTTAATGCTATGATGTCAAGCTTCTATATAGAACCATCTATAGCAAATTCATACAATCTGAAGATCCATTCATGATGCAAAGAACCCTTTAATCATGCAAAGTGTTCTTTTGAGTGTTCATTGTTCTATATAGAACCATTTTCTTTACTAAAGAACCGTTGAAGCACCATCTTTTTTAAGAGTGGAAGGGCGTCATGAACTGGCAGCGGTCTGGCACCCCTGTTCAGCCTTGCCCATTTGCCATCCATGTTGACAGAGATATAAAGGTGGTGGAACAATAATAATGCTTTACCAGATCTTCTACAGAAGAGGACATGAAAGGATATGGACAGATGGTAAGAGACAAGGCAGACATTAGGGAAAGTACCACAGCCTAAATATGAACCAGCCCTGTGACTTCGAAGGATGAAGGTTTCCTTGCTGGAGCCTCTTCCTCTCTGTCTCTTCTCCTTCTGCTCCTGCCGGGATCTGGAAAGTTAAGGTTTAACGCTTCATTGACTGCACATGTGCCGTCCACGGAGAACTCTGCACTCTGCTTTCTCCCATCGCCAGCTCATCTCCATTCTTACACTGGTTTGGTTTGCTCTCAAAGCTGAGCGGCTGATTGATCAACTCTTCAAATGACTTTTCAGCTGGTAGGAGATGTTATTCTGGTAATGATGAAAAAGCAAATTCAATACATCAAACTCCTCTTTTCTTCCTCCACCTTCCGTTGCAAGAAAAGAAACTTGCACAAGTGATTCTGGTAAATGAGGCCACAGGCCTAATTAGGTTCTTAAGCCAGTAAGGGGTCATCTTGAAGTAATTTGTGGACAGATGAAAAAGAGAAATTCAATTCCAAACTATATACAGGACAGAAGAGAACAACACTAATCCTCATCTTGAGGGGGAACGAGCCAGAGGTCACACGCTGAGTTTTATTACAGAAAGAAATAAGACGATGCAAAATGGTGAACAGAAACAACAAGAGCGTTGCATAATGTTGTTGATTAGCAGACGGTTCTTTTTCAAAGAGGAGGAAATCTGGGAAGTTAAAAGAAAAACTCTGTACATATAAGGCTCTGTTTAGAACTATAAATGTGACTTTTTCCCTTCATCATGTTGCCTGAATATCGCCTGCTAATTGATGATGATATAATCGGGACAAAGGTTCAGCATTTGTGAAGAGTGTTGTAAGAGATGTCACCATGGTGCTATTAGAGGAATAGGTGGGTGAAAAATCAAATTTACACATTTATCTTTTACCCCAAACACAGTCGATCTGCCAAGATGTTTCCTTCTTTGGACAAAATTACAGACAAAGTTCAGACTCAAGATAGCTGTTATGCTGTTTTTAGCTATGCAGTGCGCTTTTGTCTGTTTCCACAGACAGAACAGGATGTCATACAGTGTCAGAAAACACATGATAAGACTACAATCTGCTGTGTGAAGCAAGTGTGAGATGATTAGTTTGCACGATGCTAATTGGTAAGGTATAAGCATTCATAGCTTCTTTGCTATATTAGCCTATAGCTCCAGTGCAAAGTTAAAAAGGAGGATTCAGACACCATACATGTCTTGACAGATTGACAACATTAATTGACTTTATTCTCTGCCTCTTGCCAATTACTGTGGTCATGTGTCTGTGCTAGCTCATATATATTTTGCTATTAATAATAGCAAATAATAGTAAATCATAATAACGCATCAAAATGAAAATTGTAGACTGAAACCAAAATTCAGGACACCCTGGGCCAAAAATGAAATCCAGCAATTAAAAACAAACTGCAATCAAATAAAAAGTTTGCATAAAATAAAATAACTACAATTTTTACAGGATGTAGGGTACAGCATGTGCAACAATATCATACATCCTAAACAACATCCTGGTCATCCAAGGCAATGAACTCCTTTCCCTTTTGCTTCTGTTGTTTTGCTGTTTTTTTTTCTCATAATGATGTGTTTTTAAGTGGTATCAAACCTATAATGGAAAAAGTTCTTGCCACTTGGCATGAACAATGATTATAAATCGCTTGCCTAACGTCCCTCACAGAAACTGTGAAACAATTTTACAAGGTTGACATTTTCACTGTTGATCTACTGCCGCTCAAACTGTTTGAACATCTCTGTACTGACCAGCGACAGAAAGCAAAGGGAGCAAACAGCATTTTTAATCACTTCTAATTTTCATTTACTGCCATTAATATTATTTGCAAAGTCTTAGATTTTTGTAGGTCAATTTAATCTTCGCTATTTTTTTGTTTTTGTTTTTCTCTGTCAGTCAAAATTTACGTTTTTTTTTTCTTTGGGCTCAAAATCGGAAGTGCTTTTTTAAACCATTTTTGGCCACTGGAAATTTTCAGACACACACATTTTCTAAACCGCTTATCCTTCTGGGTGCCTGAAATTTCAGTCCATCCCTAATTAATAATATTCATCAGGCTGAAAGAGTTGAAGAGCAGTGAATATTTAGGTAAAAGGAATAAACACAACCAGTACGAAAGCCTTGCTAATTAGTTGGTTCCATAATTAGATTTACTTTGATACAGGCATAACTCAGCCTTGCCCTCATCCATGTTTGACAAAAGAAGACCAAACGTCCCACTAGGCAGTAGATCTACAACAGCTTTTGTAATTCTGCCCCCCTGCCCCTATTCAAAGATTCCTCACTACATTTATTTCTTTCACCCTGCAAAAGTTTATTCCCCTTTATTCTGCTTCTCTCTTTTCTCCTCCATTGGCCTCCTGGCTGTTGTTTTGAACTCGACGGGGAATGCCTCAGAAGAGTGTTTTTTACTGCGGAACATGCCCTGAGCACATTGTTAGCGAGCGAGATTTAAAGGATCTGTCTAATCAATGCCAGATCGCAGTTCACGTCGGGGTCAGCATTCCGGCTCGACGGGAGCCTGCGACCGGACCACGCCTGCTTATCGTTCCCTTTCCGCCAGTCTGACCTGTGGTCCAGCGGCCAGGTGTGAGGATGGGATTCTGAGCCATAAAAGCTGCCCCACCCCTCACACACGCACACACATACACACACCAATCTGGACCTTCACACACAACACCAACCGCACAATTACGGTGCTCCACCAAGGACAACATACTGGCACAAGTTTTTATCAGTTATTTATTTTTTTTACTGATCCTATTAGGCGAAGGTGAATAAAAAGGAAGAAGGGTAAAAAGAGTCCAAGCACTAATGAGGGTACAATTTGTGCTTGTTTGTTAGTGGGAATTTAAAGCGATGTGGGGAGGATAATGTCCAAACATATGGGCCGTGCTAATGAACAGATGTAACATAAGTGTTTCAGTAATTTAAATAGCTCAGAAAGAATTAAGGCTTAAATTAAGGCTCGTCCACATCGAAGTGAAGATAAAGCCACTTGTAATTGAAGTTGATGTAAATCACAATAATTTAGCTTCATAGTAAATTATGGCGAGCATGCACGCTCATGCGATCTCATGCTCATAAACAAGTGTGCACAAGGACACAGACCACTACTGTCATCAAAATCTCTTAAATTTTTTAAAGCTGTATTGTGTAAGATTGTATTTTTGTATAAATTGAAAGAAGTAGCATTACTGAGACAGAAGAAGGAAATTAAAATATGGTGCCTGTTTCTCCTTGTAAAGCCTGAAATGATCTAAAAGTCATATATATATATATATGTCACACACAGAGGCTCAGAAAGAAGATCCAAGTCAGATACAAAATCAACATTATACTGATGAAGATTTGATGTCAATAGTAGGAAATTCAGGTACATCCTCTGAAAACACATCCTTCACCAAGCTTTGAGCTTTCTTCGAATGCTGTTTCAGTACGCAATATGCTCACAGTCATCAGGTTCATTAGCTTGGGCAAGGGGTCTGAAGCACACAATGGCATTACAAAATGTTCCTTCACATGTTGCTGCAGTTACAAATTTCGATGACACTTTATTTTAGGTGATCCTTTAAATGAGACAAACACTCAACAGCCTCTAAGTAACATGTCAAAAACATATGAGGGTTAGGATTAGGTGTTGGGTTGAGGTTAAGGTTAGGATTAGGGCCAGGATTAGGGTTTAGTTTTGAGTAGGGTTGGGTAAGGTTAAGTTTTGCATAATGGAAGTGACATGTTAACTTCTACTTAATATAAGTAATGTATCAACAGTACATCTACAATATATTTACTCTTATGTATTCAGATGCTTCACTACTGCTACTTCACTGATATGTTGTTGATGTGCTACTGATTATCTGTTAAGAGTTTATTAATCATCTACAAAGGACCACTCCAAATAAAGTGTTACCCAAATTTCCACCAGAAAAGTCTTCAAATCCCCAAATCTTACATAGTGCAGAATTAACATGTTTTGCACCATTTGTAAAAGTCAGCTGCTGTTGAAATTTCCTGAATATTTAATGACGAATGGGCTTATATAAATACTTGGAATAACATTTCATCACGTTAACATGCATCTAAGAATCATTTTCCTTCTTCTATAGAGGTTACCATTTTGGAGATAGACCAAGGAGGTTGACATGATAGCAATGATATACAGTAGTTCACAATAATTATGCATCAGAGTGACTATGACAACATTAATGGTAGCCACAATAATTGGCTTGTCAAACTGATATCCAAAGTCTAAAGGATTCAGTAAAGGTACTGCATCCAGTTATAATAATAATGACTTAGCACATCTCAATCTTCTGTTCTCTCTGATTTTCTTGCTTTCTCTTTCTCTCTTGCCTTTTGGCAGTGCTACATTCTTAACCTCTAGCCCCTCCTGGAAGAAAGTGTGAGATACAAAACCCATGTACCTATAAAGAGTAAACGAGGCCTCTGTTACCCACCACCCCTCACCCCCAGCCCGTATGCTCCATCAACACAGTCTCCATCCACCCTCCCCTTACCCCACTGCGGCCCCCTTGTGTTGGCCACAGCTCTTAACTGGCCTCCTTCTGAACCAGAAGCCCCTCAAACAGCACATTTTTCTGTGATTCCTGTTCTGCTAAAGAGCAGTGGCCCAACAGACAGTGCTGTGTGGAGCACAGTGAACAAGAGGGCATAACTGACCCTCAGTGTTATGGTTCTTGGCTTGAATGTACAGTTTCAGGGGGGAAAATGGTGTTGATGACATTATGTGTCATTTACAAACATGGTTCTTAAAAGCATGAAACACCAAAAGGCTCTTTATGGAACTGAAAGTGGTTCTTCTATGGTATCTCTCTAAAGAGTGCTTCTTTTCTCCTTTATTTTAAGAGAAAGATCCAGGACGAAAGCACGGCCTCAATGAAGTGTTGATTGGCTGATTTATTGACTGATTCGTTCATTCGTTTGTTTGTTCTTTCATTCTGTTGTTGCGCCATGACATGTTGGTGGCAATTGTATCCCGTGCATCAAGATTTAATTCAACTCTGTTGCAGCCCAATAGACAAAAACATACAATGTAACACATAAAATAAACAATATACTATACAATCTACAATATACAACATTTAGTATAGGAGAATGAAGGAAAATTACATAGTAATTTCATTTGTGCATTCTTATAAAGGCTGGAAATCTTAAGGACAGACTATAATGATTTTACACTAGTTTAGTAACATTTAACTAGTCATTCTATAGCACCTCCTAGAAGGAGGAGGCTGGAGACGATGATATGCTGGATGACAGAAACCTGTAACTTTTCTCTTTTGCTTGCTCACGAGTGTGTTGAGTATAAACAGAGTCAACTGAAGGAAGAGGTATTCCAAATATCTGTAAAGGTTTATCAACAATGCCTTGCAATTTATTATGAGCTTGAATATCTATATTTCCATGCCAAACTGTAGATGACAGAAGAACACTCTCGATAATGGACGAATATAATTTAACCAGTAGATCTCTTCTTACTTTGTATTTATTTCACTGTTGCAAAAAAACAACTTTTTGTAATATTAAGGCTCCACTTCAAAGAATTGCTACTGTAAGTTCCCAAAAATTTAAAAGATTTTACAAAAGGTATTGATTGTGCCAGAACCTGCACTGGAGTTTTTACATTCTGTTTCTTCCTGTCACCAGTGTCTGACAGGTTTCATGATCAGTTTCAGCTTCAGTTTCAGCAACATTATTTGTCTCACATTTCACATTCAGATTTGAAAAACAGCACTGAAGCCACTAAAGTCACACTGAGCTTTCATTAGACATTATCTAGACCACAGGTTATAAGTACATACATAAGGGCATTTTTCAAAGCTATGTTGTTTAGTACATTTTTTCATTTCTCTTTTTTATTCATTTCTTTTCATTTGTAACTAGTAGCATCTGCGACTGTGTCAAATAAATAACAGAAATAGTTTGTGAAAAAATGATACCCCTCTTCGATGACAGCAGGTTGATTTTCTTCTGATATTTTAAATTACAGTCATATGCTTGAACACCCCTGGACAAATGGCAATGGAAAAAAAGTGAAAAAGTTTACACATTCTCTACAGAGAACAAACTTCTGCACATTTTAGGACAGAGTGTCCATTCATTTGAGTTTTTCTACTTATTAAAGTTTAACGTATTGGAATATATACATACATACATACATACATATATATGTATGTATGTATGAAGCATACATACATACATACATACATACATACATACATACACACACACACACATATATATATATATATATATATATATATATAAAAATCGTCGCTGTCCAATTGAAACCATGTATCTCCATTTTCATTGATTTTAGTTTTCTACATCATTTCAACACACCAGCTGTCCTTTAGATTTTGTAAACATTTCATGATGAATGGACCAATAGAAATGCTTTAAAATCACTTGGAACAAAATCTCTTTACATTGACTTACATTGAAAGGTAAGAGTGTTTTTGCCTTCTCCTGTAAAGTTAATATTTTGGAGATACATATTTTTCATTGGACAGCGATGATATATTTCACGTTTTATTTTTTACCCAATACGTTAAGTCTCTTTATTTAGTCCTTCAGAGTCCAAAGGCTTAAGCTTTAGCATAGCTACAAAACAGTCGCTAAACTAGCCAAGTTTGTTAAAGGAAAGTTGGTAGTGTTAAGTAAAAGAATGCCATTAGGCCGGCCACAGTGGAGTTTTATTTTGCACTTTTACGTTTTCTCGGCACAAAATAAAAATCTTTAACAATGTAGCTTATAAACATATGCAATTTAGGCTCATAAAACACTGTGTTCAACTATTATATCTGAAAACACCTGGCAAATAGCACTACAAACCATAAAAATACAATGTCAAATAAAACTAATAGGCTATAGGCTTCTAAAAGATCAAGTAATGATGAATAGCACTTTGCACACCAGACAAAGATGCGGATGAGGCCGAGGTTGTGAAAAAAATCTAGTGGACCACTGATCTCGGCATTCAAAATAATAAATGTCGAAGACATACTCTCTGCTTTTGGATTTTGTCCGATCATACGCAGTCAGTGTGGTTGATTTGTTGTCTGAAGGTCTGCCGAGCCATCAAGAATGGCTTGTTTTGCAGGTGGACGCAGCAGTTAATTTCTGAGAGTTGAAGCCGAGGTCCCAGCGCCCCAAACCCATCCTCTCTCAGCACAGCTATGATCTCTTACAGATGGCACGGCTTGAGAGGGAAAAACGAGAGGAGAATAGCAGCGACGGGGGGAAAAATGTCAGGGAAAACACACAAGAAAGACTTTCATTTCTAAATCTGCTGTTTTAAATTGGGCCCGGGCTCCGATGTCTCAGGTCTCTTGGACTGTGCGGTGGAAACTGAATCCCTCGCTCTACTGTAGATCTGTTTAAGTTATTCTGCAGCCGAATAGGGGGATGCGTGTTTGAGAGATGCTTGAGCGTGCGGGAGTGATGACAGGTGGAATAGAGCAGAGGCATGTGGATCCACATGGAACCCTTCAGAGCTCTCAACACATGGAGGGAATCCAGGGTGGAGCCTGTCACCTTGACCTTTATCAAAGAGGAGACTCCTTTCCATAAGTCATCTAGGAATATCACATCCCTTAAAACCCCCACACCACTTAAGGACACACCATTCTGAGCAGCCCCATCTTTGCATGGCTCATACAAAATTGGGTTTGTCATTTAGCACTCTGACTTTATCAATATTTAATCTTGAAAATGATCAAGCCACTAATGAGAACATTTTTTAAACTCCACTTGGCAAGACGGTTATTTTATTATTTATTTATTTTATCAAATGTAATCTCCGTCTTCTCTGGAAACAAAGCAGTCAGTACACCTACAGTACTGTTCTGATGTCTGAGACCAGAACAGTCCATTAATATCCATTAAGTACAAATGTTCCTTTTTCCAGTGTCAGAAAACACAAGGAAACATAAATTACAGATAATTACACAGAAGCCTTAACAACAAAATAAAATTTACAATTTTGCAGTAGTGTGTCCATCCTTTGCCTTCAATATAGCTTCTTTTCGGGAGATGTTTTATTACTGAAGATATTTTTTTTTTCCATGCTTTTTGTAAAGACTTTCAAAGTTCAGTCTTACACTGTTAGAAATAAAGGTTCTGTGCAGGTACATTTTTTATTCATTAAGGTACAAACAATGTAAATGTTCCCTCAAAGGTACAACAGTGGTTTTAAGGTCTAATTGTGAACCTTAAATAAGTTTTTCCAGGTTAAAAGTTCGTATTTGTACCTTTTCATAACCGAATGTTTTAAAACAGAACAATAAAATAAAAAGCCTGGAGACGAGACGGGGTGTGTGGAGTCAGTACAGCTTGGAAAATATCATTTCAGTGGATTATGGTACAGTTAAGTTCTCAGACTAAAGGTACTCTTGAAGGTCCCACCCTAGTGACAAGAAAGGTACTGACCCAGTGACAGTTTCGTATCTATAGTTGCATTTTTTGCTTATCACGATCCAAGTCATTCCAAACACATTCAGCGATGTTGAGGTCTGGACTCTGGGGTGATCACTCCATTGTTCTGAGAACACCAGCAGCTTCTTTTGTCTATTTCTTTTTTAAATTACAGCTTCTTGACAGCTCCACATCCTTTCAGGTTCATAGTTTTGAGTTGTTTTCTCACAGTGGTAGGATGGACAGAAACACCTGTGGATTTTCTCAGATCTGAATCAAGAGTGGAGCTTGATTTTGTCCTCTCTTTCAAAGATGAAAGCTTTAAGTACTGTTTATCTGATGGTGACAGTTTTGGTGGTCTACTAGGTCTTACACAATTGTTTGGAGTCCAACTTTCATTATGTCTTGTAATCGTTTCTTCAAGTCCAGTTTTGGAAATTCCTGTTATTTCCCACTTATTTTCTTTGGGCTTACTTCCTTCTTGTGCACGTGGTTTGTCATATCTAATATTCTCGGAGGGATCTCCTGAAAAATGAATAGTTTCTTCTCAATGACTGTTAAAATGGAAGTTAAATAGATGAAAGGTAGTCTATGACTTCTGCACAGTACAGTATGTCTGAAATATTTATTTGTCTAAAACTTGCATCTTATACTCAGGATGAAATGTATTAAACCTTTCATGTCACGTTTCAGACTCAAATAGGATGCATTCTGCCTGAAAAAGCACGCATGTTATGTATGAAACCAGTATTGGTGCCTAAACACAGTTTATATGCCATATACATGGAAAAACATGGGAGCAATGTTCCCATGTACTTTGGGCTAAGGTCATGATCTTGGTCTCATTTGAAAGGTAACACTCAAGTTTTTCGCAAAAAGTTTCACCTGAATAATAGTATAAATTACTACTTACGCTATCATATGAATAATAGTATAATTATTAGTATTTAATATTAGTATTAATAGTATAATATTTACTATCACTATAAATTATATTTAAAAATCTTGCCGTGTTATCAAGACTACACGGTTTGGATTATGATGTCTCTGTGGATAGCAGCAAGGCTTTGAAGGTAAGGACCCACAGATTTGCTAGCATTTGCTTATTCTGTGTTTATGTTGCAAATGAGACCATCATTACTGCTGTGAATAACAGATCATAAAAGTGTTTATGAGATTCGAATCCTTAAACTTTTCTTTTTTATTACCTTTCACTTTTCCCCATTTTGTTGGCAAACTGCCAAACTGCTGTACATCATATTTAAAACAGTTCTTTTGAAATGTTCCTTGAAAATAATCGATTTCCACTATAAAGTGCTCTAAGCTATAGTTCCACACCCTCTTCAGTGAGTTTAGTAGGGAAAACATTATTAGTTACACTATACTGTCTAGACTAAGCCTAGAGTATATTACACTGCAAAAATTAATATTTTTCTATTATACTGTAAAAATGTATAGTTTTCTGAAGTAATAGTAAAGAAACAGTAAAACAGTTATACTGCTGACTGCCAGAGAAAACAAAGTAAGATCCAGCAAAGAACTGAGGTTTAACAGTTTAGATGAATGTGAGCTCACTATTTGGCAAGCAAGAGGTCACTGTTGCACTTTTTATGTGCTTTAACTGCTTATTAATGACTTTTAAGGTTGTTACCTAATTAATAACCATTAATAAACTAATATTAAACATTAATTAACTCTTTATAACAGTAGACTTATTGTAAAGCAGTACAGAGATATTTTACTATAACCTCAAATTAACAGCTTGAACCTGTTATGCATTTCAGGGTAATTTGGTTGGACTGTCTGGTTATTTACTATTATTTCACCCCAAATAATTACACAGCTATATACATGGCTGTGTACCTTGAGGTTTGCACCATATGCTTAATATCTAGCACTAAAAGAAAGCATACTGTTCAATGTAGTACATTTTAATGGCCAGTTTTGCATGCCTAAATTATTGGTGCCCCAAAGGTGTGTTGGCTTCCTTCAACAATGGCAGCAGACATTATGGCTAGACAAACATGAGGGACAGTGGTTTGATTTTGGTCATGATAGAGTTGCACTCTGGTTATCTGAAGTTTTATTTTAGTTTCCCTGTACTGCTTTAGAACTGCCACATTCAACCCACCTGGTCACTTGATAAATTAATATCTACGTACTATGAAAAAATGGGCCAACCTCATTATACAGGCCCCCTGGTGTTTAAGAGAAAGTCTTTAACTTATTAAACCACACACTGTAGCGATTGTGACGCTCTAGTGGAATGTTGCCTCAGGTTCTGCAGTTGGTGTCAGATGAAGTTCAGTTCAGTTTCTGAACAAGTGTGAACAAACATTTAGACCAGAAATCAAGTCATTAATAAAAGTTTGTGTGATTAGCTACAGCCATAGTAAACTGAATGTTAACTTTAGATGTAGGCCTATTGCGAGAACATACTGTGGCTGTGTCAAGACACATTTTGTACTGTGCCTTCTCATGTATGTACATCTGGCTCTTAGTTCTTACTTTTGCCTGAAATATAAAAAAAAGCTAAAAGACACTGCAAGTTAAGATCTTTCATGATCAAGACCAAAATAAAGAGCAAAGATGTAGCATTAGTTCAGTCTGACCTTTGGCCCACTGACCTCCTTATGCACCATTACTCAGTGACAGTGCTTACACCACAGAGACACAGAGCAGTATTACACTGCACTTTTGCTATCTTTCCTTCTGCTCCCGATCGCTTTTCTATGACAACCGTGAAATCTCTTAGTCACCCATCCAAGCACTCACTATGGTTCTCTGGACACACAGCTGGCCTATAGGACATTCTACTCATCCTATTTACACTCTGAGCCAACATGTACTACATGTACAACGTGTACTACATATACCAGATTCTCTTTAACAGTGTGCATAGAAAAACTTATGAGCCTGGCACATGCTAGAGCTGCCACAATTCATCAGAATTAAAAATTGTGCACAACTGAAAAGTGCCATTGTGTAAAACTGGCATGCTACAGTACTTTTCATGACTGTTCAGTAGCACAAAGTACCTTCAACCTTCAAGAGTTTTAAATGGTTTAACACATGTTGCCTCAAAAGTAAGGATTCATGGCCTTGGTTGCCTGTAATAACAGTACCAGCATCAGGCTACATTAATTACTTGGAGGTCGAAAGAAATTTAGACACAGTATCATGCAATGAAGGGAAACTGGTGAGACATAAATCTTGCTTTCATGGTTTGATTTTGGTCATGAAACAGTTGCGCTGTGGTAATTTGAAGTTTTTTTTAGTTTCCCTGTACTGCCTTAGAACTGCGATGTTCAACCTGCCTATCTGTCACTTACTGTAATAAGTCACTTGAATTAATGTTTAAGAACTACAAAATAAAACAGAGGTTGTAGCCTAGAGTTGCAGATTCAAGCATTCACACGTAGTGAAAGTAAAGCTTTTAATGTGCCAAAAGAAAGCAGTGCTAATACTGACAGAGTTGTCAGTTGAACAAGTGTGAACATATATTTAGACCTGAATTCAAGTCACCAACTTATTTCTAATGTCTGAAACATTTGTTCAAGCAGAGTCTCAATCTGCCCAGTAAGAGTTAACCGAGGTACTACAATAATAACTTCTCAGTGACGGTAAAAACTACAAGTTTAAAAAAAGCATCAATTTTTAAATTTATTTAATGCAAACCATACACTGAAAAAAAAAGAAAAAAGAAATCAGTGCAAGAAGACAATTTACTGACAGCAGTTTTTCCAGTTATTAACTGACAGCAATTTCTCCAGTAATTTACTGTTTACTTACAGTCCTTAAAATTACAATACTTTACCGTAAATTACTGGTTTTGTACTTTTTTCCCTACACTTTAATATTTCTTGTGTGTAGCTCACAGGTGCTCTAATGTGCACCCACAGCTGTCTGAGAACAACAGCAATTTACTGTTTATCAATTACACTATGAACTGAACCTCACATTATAATATTAAGTAATAAACTAGTTAACTGAAATACAAAATGCAGTCTTTGCAGGAATATCAACACGTTAAATGCATTCAAGCATATCTTTGAGGTGAGAATAATGTTTAAAAAAACTAACAACAACGGAATGCTAGGAAGCTTCACGCTTAAGACTACACTTCCCCAAAATGCTTACAAATAACAGCTAACTACTGTAAAATCCATCATTTTAGCTTCTTTGACAAGAAGAATGACACGTTATTTACAAAGATCAGCTATATCTTAATATAGCAGATTACTGAAGTGTTTGCAGTGTAAATTTACATCAATTCTTCACAGTGTAGCGAGACACTAGTCTTCTCACTTGTGAACACAGCTAAACTTTGAAACATGATGGTTGATATGACGTTCCTACATTACTACCACATTTATTGTACCTAGCATAGATGACACTGCTCTAGAAACACAGCTGTTGAGCTGCACTGGTTAAATGCACTTGGAGTGGTGCACAGTATGCCATGGAGGCAGGCCCACATTATGCATGTACAAAAAGAACATCCTAAAACGAGAGTGTCAGTGTCAGGTTTCAGATATCAGACAAAACAGCTTTGGGTCTCAGGAAAAACACTGTCGTGTATAACTGGACATCATGCTCAGACAAAAAGACATCAGGCTAAGTGGCCACAGATACCCGAGACAAAACGGCCACGAACGGTAAAGCTTGAGTGACATTTTTGTTCTTCCTCACAAGATTAATCACAGTTTCCAGGTAGAATTAAAGATGACAGTTTCTTCATGTTTCTGCATCCGGTTCAGAGTTAAGAACGGTCTTAAAATTACCCAAAGAAAAAATATATCTGTTAAAAAACGTAGCCCTGTTTAACTGTTTACTGGAGTTATTTTCCACTCAGTTACCTGAAAAGGAGGACTATGTTACTGGTACAGACCCAGCTCTTATACATCCAATGTGTTTAAAGTCAACACCTTTTATTTATTATTTTACTTACATAGGCATAAAAACAAGCCCACTGCTCTACTGAACAGACACATATCTAATGCATTTCACCTCCATGACCCATTGAAGACAGACTAAATACAAATTCATTTGGAATGGATGTAGTCACGTTTTTAGCATGCACACTGAAGAAAAGTCAAAAATCACCAGACCAAGAGGGTTCCATAGCAGGGGCGCTCGACCTCATGGAAAATTTGGAGAGGCAGCAAGGAATCAAATGAAGCCACATCTGAAACGGAGGAGCTTTTTACAGGGTCCTCCATTTCAGTCTGGACCCGCACCACCGCGTGGTCTGGAAGAATGACCGTCCAAACCAGAGATCATCTGAGCTATGGAGGATAAGAGGAGAATGAGAGAGCGCGAGCGCGAGAGAGAGCGAGAGAGAGAGAGAGAGAGAGCGAGAGAGAGAGAGAGAGAGAAGTAAAAGCCATAAATCGCCTTTGCTGGGACACAGTCTGCGGTTCGAACGTGACGGGAGGCTGTAATTTATCAGACGTTTTATAGCAAGATGATGGACCTGCGGAGCAGAAGAGGTTTTAATGGAGGTCTAGCTTTGGATACACACTGGGTGCAGTTTCAACCTGCGCACATGGCAAAGCCAGGCAAGGATCAGTGCAAATGCATGAAGATACAAAAATCAAAAGTCTTAAAAATCAAGGTGCCTAAAAAGTGCCATTTGGCACAAAGGCATAGAAGGACCACTTTAAACTAATCTATTTAAAGGTTCTTTAGGGGTTTGAAAAGTGGCCCAGTTGGTATAGTGTAGAGTCGATAACACCCCATACCCCCACATGGAAGACAGGGGTTTGACCCCCCTGCCTAAGTAAGCACACTCCTCTATACCAATAAGTGTCCTTGGGCAAGAATCCCAATTCTACATTCGCCCACCTCTGTAGCATATTTAAACTGTAAGTCGCTCTGGATAAGGCCGATTGGTGTCTGCCAAATACATAAATGTAAATGCGTTGTTACAAAGAATCCTTTTTGGCACCTTTATTTTCAGCAGTGCACTCTAAAAATCTGGTGGGCATCAGCCTAGAGCAGTGTACAAAACCTCTCACAGTGGTTCTCTCTTGCGCAAGAGCTTCATAAAAGAAGCAATCACCACTGATTTTCTCATATTCTTTCTGACTGTACAGATGCCTGTATCTGGATGATATTACCATGACACAGCAGCGGAGGTCATCACCTGTGCATCACAACTACTCAAGATGACAAATGACAAAAACAGAGAGGGAGAGGGAAAAGAAAAACAGTAAAGGTTGTGGAAAAGAGGGAGATGAAACACTTTGAAAGTTCACCCTTTGCTGCTTAGGTGGAAAGAAAAGGCCTCTTTGCCACTGGAGGAGATGGTAGATTTTTCCATTTCAATTTGTCTGTAAGACTGACAGCTAATAACTCTTGAGTTGTGGCTTTAAACACACACACACACACACACACACACACACACACACACACACACACACGCGCGTGCTCAAACAAAGGGCCATGTTCTTGCGCAGAGCAGGCTTTCAGTAATGGAGCTGGCTCATGCACAGTCATAGTTCAGCCATTTTCTTGGGCTTCTTCTTCATTGAAATTAATATCCGCAATTTAATCCAACTATCCATTTCCATCTCTCCTTCTTATTTCTCTTTTCTCTCTCCATGCAGCTGCCGTGGTCTTTATCTGGTCACCAAATGGACCATTTGCCCGATCTTAGGTTTATAGCCCAACCTGAGTCCAGCCAGCGTAAATTACTTCTCATGCCGTGCTAAATCTGCCAGGGCATGTTAAGCACCAATCATCTTTACATTACGCTCAGCTCAGCCAACATCTTTATTATCCTTATTCGTCAAGTGGACGGTGCAGTTTCTGATAGCTTCATGCTACACTCCTGTGGAGCACATCACCTGTTTTAAATGATTAAATGCGAATGAGCGTTTTGGACCAGTCTCTTGTGAACTTTATGGACGTGTTTCACAAAAAACAAGTGGTAATTTCAATGCTGCTCTCGGAGCATCAATTACAGTAGGAGGTCGGAAGTAGGAGGTACAGGTTTTCTCTTCACTTTCATCTTGCCATACTATTCAAATGTAATTAATTATTACATAGCTAATTTCATAGTTACATAAAGAACTGCATTTACATTTGATTTACAATTTGTATACTATATAAAAACTTAGTAACTAAAAAGTTTGTAAAAAAAAAGTAAGTAAAAAATGCACTAGTAGCTTCACATTTACAATTAGCTATTAAAAACTAGGAATACAATTTTTATTCAGTTTCATATAGTGCTCTGCACCAAATTCAGTTAAACAGGACTGCTTACTTTGTACTAAAACACGCAGTTGTTCAAGTACTGATGATGTCCACAATATGCTCTGAAAAGCATACTGTTTATTACCTTAACACGTATCACAATAATGATAAAATTTTGTCATATTGCCAACCCACCCAATTATTAACTTATTTTTTTTGCCTCTTAATGTTTTCTTTCTACTAAACAAGAATATATGAACAACAACTTTCTTCAATTCATATGATAATAAAACATCCCCTACTTACGAGCGCAAATGTGGTACAGGTTGAAAGTTTACAATCTGCACTGTCAACAGAATTTATCTGCTTGTTTCAATGAGCTACGAGTGAGAAATAATTCATATCGAATTACACCTTGCTTTTGTCATTGCTGGCAATAAATATGACTTCTAAGGCTTAAAGCAGAGTGAGGGTTTCAGAAGAGTCTCTTGTGAACTTAACTGACATAATTTCACATGAAGCATGCAGTCATGCTGCTCTGGGGGCATCAATTACAATAGGATCTCCATAAAAATGTACTGCTTTTAATAAACTTTACCATAAGGGAGCTCGTCTATCTGTCTCTCCAGGAGGTAGAACTCACATTCTGGCATTTTAGGGTTAAAACAATCTTCTCAGGATGTAAACAGCTCCAGTTGAGTGATGACTGCTGTTTGGAGGTCTCACAAGGTGCGACAGGTAGAGGCCAGACAGGCAAAATATCCCTCATAGCAGAACACAGTTGATGGCAGTGCTATCAATACTAGCTGTAAAACTTTATGAAGCAGTGTTTCCCTTCACAGTGCCATTCCCACAGGAACCTGTGCCAGAACAACCTTCTTCAACCATCCAGGAGTGCCAACACATGATCATTAAGATGTCCAGAAGCAGACTGACCCATTCAAATTCACATACATGTAGATAGCAGACTAATCTCATTTAAATCATTACAGTATCCTTTCTAATGTTAACTTTGCAGCAGTTCAGATATGAGCATGTACACACACAGGCATTGATCCAGTGCTGTGAGTCCAGTAAGGCTGAACTGCATGAGGTGGTAGCCTGGCAGTAAATTTGAGTGTTAAAATCAGACAGATTTTATGTAGTTTGTGTGTGTGTGTGTGTGTGTGTGTGTGGGTGAGAGAGAGGGAGAGAGAGAGAGAGAGAGAGAGAGAGAGAGGAGAAGTGTAACTCACCTATGTCAGTACCAACTCTTCTCTTTTCACTTTCACCAGGAGACTGGTTTGAGCTAAGCTTCTTTGGCTTTGATCAAATCTCATTTTATGGCATGTTTAATTGGAGCAGGGCCAATTTTCTGGCATTTGAAAGACAAAAAGCCACAAGAAATCTGACTCCACTTTTTCAAGGCTCATTTGTATGTGGTTTCCAGTTTCAATTCAGATTTCTAAACATTTGACCAGTCAGATTGGATTTCATGCGTGTTGTTTTTTTCATTTGGTGATGCTTCTTGATGTGAAAATCTGCAACAAGAGAGCCAGACTTTCCCTGCTCTGTCATAATGCATGAACGCACCTGTTGTTTAAATATTTAAAAAAAAAAAAACAATGTAGACATGCAAATGTGACTGTTATCTTGCAGGGCTCGACACAATGTCGTAATGACAATGTATACGTCTGAGGACAACCTGCCCCAAAATTTCTCTAGTCCATGCTCTTTTAACAACAGAGTACAATCGACAACACAAGCAAAGCCATGTAGCTACTGAAACGTGATTGTTAGCAGGCAGATTTTTCTTTTTACCACATGCACATCTCCAATTTTAATTGAAATTTGTTTATATCATAATGACATCTTACGTTACATCCATGGGCTTGTTGTTCATCAGACAATGTTGAAAACTGCCCCATCAACCTTAAATACCCTAATAAGTATGTTCATACCTATAGCTAGCCCAAAATTTCTCATGGCTGTCCCCAGATGTTCTAGTTACAAGAACTCGTCTGGCTCTGTGAGCCTAATGAAACTACAGACTGACCATATAAACTGCTTTTGATAACCTGTAACATGCAATGCGGACACTCAGGATCCACTGTGCACAACTACATGAGCCCAGTTTACGGGAAAAAGGCAGAATGCTCTTCTCTCCCTCATGTATATATGCGTTTAAGGGAGGATCACGAAGAAAATGGGTGGAAATATTAGAAGTGTGGCTGATTCATTCTCGATTTACTAAACTCGCATCAGCTTGTTTGCGTGAATTTCTCCCCCGCCGTATAAAACGAGACATAGACTTCACAAATGCATAACGTTGAGCGACTTCTTTTAACAGCAGCAGACACAGCGTCTAGACTGACACACAAACCTCAAACACATGTTGAAAGAATATTTACCAACAGAATAACATTATTTTAGCTCTCCAGATCAGATGTATGTGTGAGAGAAGACGCAGCGCAAAACATGCCGTTATGTGGCCGCAATGTGTGCTTGCATTCAGTGTTATTGTTTCCAAAACTTCACAATTTATTTGTGGGTTGGAAAGAACACCACTATCACTGAGCTCTAATATTCCCTTCTTTCTTAAGCTTGTTGATGGGTCCACTATTTCACTGTGCCTTGTATATCCTGTGCCACGCAAGCACAAACTTAATAGGAGGCAGTCCTGTGCATAATTTATGGTACTATATGCAGCCTTATTATATCGAACATTAATTTAGATGCACTAAATGTAGACTGTGGTGACATCAAGGCACATTTTGCACTCCGACTGCACTTGTATGTACATCTGGCCCAGCTCAAAAAATCTGATTCCCAGCTGTGTTTACAATAATTCAGTAACTACATGGAAAATGATACAGAATGATTTGGTTATTAATAAGTTATAGGAATGCTTAAAGAGTAACAGGCAGATGGTTCCATAAATGTTAAGGAGTTAAAAGTCTCTTTTCTCTATTGGCCCTGCAGTTTGTCACCACTGGTAGCGATCCATTTGGTAATATCAGGTAAAGGAATGTTGCTATGGAAGCAGCAAACATTGATACATTAATTTTCGCAACCACTTCCAAAAAAAGAAGTCTATTTGTTTTGCAGTGATCCTGTGCTGCTGAGCAGGACATGACTCTCGCAGGAATAAGCAGTAGGCGAGGAGGACAGACTCTTCATTCAGTACCTCTGCTTGACAGGGAAGGAGTGACTGTCAGTTAAAATAGACCCAGAGACCATTTTCCTCTTGTTTTTGAATGAAAAGACAGAACGATCTGCTTGGCATAGTTAATGGAAACAGAACATCAAACAGAAGGGCCAGTGTGAACTGGAATAAGCACTGCTTGTGGGTCATGCTGGTACTTGTTCTGGGCCCAATAATAAGGCCAGGCATGCCCAGAGAGCATGATGTAACCTATTCAGACCATGATGTATCGGTGATAACACTGAACTTAATAACTAGCCTCAACAGTAACACACTGAACAAAATATGGTGCTATGAATTTACATAATTCAAATGCATCAATCAGTTGCACATGAATTAAATATGTTACACAGTGGAGAAATCTCCGGGTCTTCTGGGTCTTCTAGGGAAGAAAAAGAAGGGTTAAATTAAAATGCCCAATCAGGATTTTTTTTTTTGTTCTTTTGGGGTATCTAGGTAGATACAGCCAAGCAAGCTCTCCTATTGGTTAGGACTTCAGGAGCTACACTGAAGGCCTAACAAGTCCTAACTAACATAATTAGGATGTGGCAGTAGAATCAACAAATCACATTTTGATTTCCAATGGCTAGAATTTTGTACGAAAAAAAAAGCATCACTCCAGGCCTACTGAAAGTCTTATATAAGTCACTGACTGCGATTACGAGTGTTAACCTGACCAATGCATTTAGTGAGACAGAAATGAAAAACAGGACTCTTTACTAGAGTCACTGTAAAATTTCAACAAGGTAAATACATGTTAATGTGTGAGATACAAGTTTCAAATTGAACATGGAATGTCTTTTACAAGCTTCAAATGTCTGTGTTTGATCTGCTTTGAACATACTATTGAAATCCCATAGTGGCTGTTTAACCTAGAGGTGTTTTCTTCTCATTACTTGACCATGTTTTGGCATTTATGGCTCAAACAGAAGGCCTAGATCTAATAGACACAGTTTGTCACTGATATTACATCAACACATTTCGTCTTTTAGTAAGAACTGAACTTCTTATTTATGTGCAACTGTAAATTCAAAGCACGTTTTCTTCCAATATAGCAGATGGTTTGACGGGAATGTGTGTCACAATTTGTTTGTGTGTGTATATGTGTGTGACAGTGAAAGAGAAACAGACGGAAGGAGCAAGAGGAAAAAAAAATATCAGAATTAAGACACTTTGAAGTTTTGTCCCATGCTTCTCCCAGTATTGCAGGAAAAAACAACAAAAAATGACCAAATTAACATTACAGTCAGGCCACAGAGGCAAACTTCAAAAAATCTGTCAAAAAGATTGAAATACTGAGGGTGAAGATGGTGGCAGCAGGGTCAGCGGGCACATATTTGGGGGGAAACACTGTTGATTAGAACCAGTTCCCTTACAAGCCACTACATCCAGTACAAGAACAACACAAGCTTCAAAAAAGAATGGAACACCAAACAAAACTGCAAAAGGGAAAAACACTGAGTGCAGTGGTGCCCTTTGGGCAGTCTAGCCACAAGACCAGTGAGTGGGAGAGTGATTCCACCGCCTATTGGTGTGGAAAAGGTCACTTTATACTACCCAGCCACTATTCACAAAGCTTTCTGGAAAAGTTTAGTAACAAACCTGAAGTTTACCTTTGAACTTGAAACGCCTCCATTCTGGTCACCTTGCACAGAAGGTCAGCCTTCCATAAGGCCAGGGTTTAAACGTATAAGAAGAAAACATCTTTGATCAGAGTAAGTACTGATCCAGAATCAGCTCAACCACTCTTATAAACCATGCTAAGACAGAACTGACCCTAGTATGCATGCTTAGCCTCAGATGTTTTAGCATTCAGTATGATGGCAGATCTGTTATGTTGTTAATTCTCTCTGCATAAATACTATTTCTTGCTTTATTTATATATATATATATAAGTCTCAAAGGCAAAAACATCTCATGTTCTGTTAGAAGAGTGAAAGTTACACTGAAAATGCACTAGTTTTTCAGTAATTGCAAAATAAGGCCTGCGTTACATGTCATGTGCAAGTCCTGCCTTTGATTCTTTCCACTCGGTCCTCAGCAAAGCAAACAGTCTGCTGCCTGAAGAAAGAGGGACTTGTTCTACAGAGCATAGGTGGCTAACATTCACTCCCACACCCACTTGCCCTCGCTCCATCACGAAATATAAAAAAAATAATAATAATTTTGGGCCACTGGCCCCTGGTACGATGTATATAAAGGTGTGTGTGTGTGGGTGGGTGTGGGTGTGTACACGTGTGTGTGTATATGTGTAGGAGGTGGTGGCAGGAAACACAGTGTCACAGCATCCAGAGGACACATTTTGGGGCTCACATATCGTCATTGTCCAAAGAAAAACAAGTATTTCCGAAATAGTAACTGTACAGGAGAAGGCAAAAACACTCTTACCTTTCAATGAAAGTTAATGTAAAGAGTTTTAATCCCAAATGATTTTAATACATTTCTATTGGTCCATTCATCATGAAATTTTCACACAGTGTAAAGGACAGCTGGTGTGTTGAAATTATGTAGATAAAAAAAAATAGACAAAATGGAGCTACATGGTTTTCTTTGGACAGTGATGATATAAAAATTAGCAATTCAAGAACTAGCAAGACAAGAATTAGCAAGAAAGGATCTAGCAAGTAAAAACCTAAGTAAACAACTAACAAGCAAAAATTAGCAAGAGAAGAAGCAGAAAGGAAAAACTAGCATGAAAAGAACTAACAAGAAAAGGATTAGCAGGAAAAGAACCAGCATGAACTAGCATGAAATTTTTTTTAAAGAACTAGGAAGAAAAGATAAAATAGCAAGTAAACATCTAGCAATTTAAAAACTGGCAAGTAAAAAACTAGCAAGGACATAACTAGCAAGTAAATTGGCAAGTAAAGATCTAGGAGTTAAAGAACTGTAAAAAGGAAGCAGTAAAGCAATAGCAAGAAAAGAAATAGTCAGCTGAGAACTAGAAATATGGATTTCACCTTGCTGTTCTATTTCTAAATACAACTCAGGAATGTCTGAAACTCATCCATGAGCTAAGACAGTTATTTTTACAGAAACTCAAACCTACATCAATTTCTTCCCCTCTCCCCCATAACCCTGTTAGACATATTACTCCACTGAGTGTCATGTCTTCACTGATGAATCCACACTAAACGTGACTCCTTCTGCTATCACACGCAGCATCGTTCTTACAAATCTTTGTTAGCCTGTACTCACAGTCTGCACAAAAGACACATTTCTATCACTCATAACAAGGTTGTAAATAGTGCGTATGGCTTGAAAATTCTGTGAATTCGGTGAGTTATACCCTGCACTTGTTTTGACCTCATATATACATGCAAGCCAAGGCCAAGGACACAGTTAGGAAAACAGTACTTCATTACCCAGATATCCTTAGAGTCGCATCACTCACTGCAGCTCCAATCAATCACCTGCTTTTGGCAAGAACACTGTACTCAGAATCACACACACTGTACTCTGACTCACACAAACACCAATGCATGAGCACGTACACCCACATACACACACACACAAACAAACTGTCAGCACAGGCACAATCAGTTATTGAGCTCTTGCCAACA
Organism: Colossoma macropomum; assembly: GCF_904425465.1. NCBI lineage: Eukaryota > Metazoa > Chordata > Actinopteri > Characiformes > Serrasalmidae > Colossoma > Colossoma macropomum. The sequence goes on along the minus strand of NW_023495247.1, from coordinate 487,850 downwards.
AGCCCCTCTGCTCTTCCCGCACACGTTCACTTTCTCTTTCTCACACACACACACACACACACACACACACACACACGCACACGAGAGACAGAGTAATGTCTCAGCATTAATTTCTCTCCTGAGACGCGACCTTTCTAAGTGGAATAGAAAACAAAGGCAGTGCTTATGTGCACTCTCTTGTCCAAGTTTCACATGTGATTTATTGTGATAACAGCAAAAACGGTCGACTTGGCAGACTCCCTTTCACATTTTTACAAAGATGATTTTTTCCTCTGCTGTTTGTTTTGGTCGTAAGCTAATAGCGGGGCCTCTGACCAGGGTGCTTTGAATTTCCAGCTACTGAGAACATTTATGTATTCAAGTGTTTTTTCTACCTGCACTGCTTTCTATCAGGATTTTTTAAGGGCCATTGTAAGAATTTAATCACCTATTTTAACTCTGGCCTGGTATGGCTTCTCAACCTTTTACGAAAGATGAAAATGCTTTAAATCCTAAAGATCAAACAAAGCTATGTTTTCTATTGAAGTACTCATTTGATGTGAGGTTAGCACACAAATAGTTCTGTGACCTTCCCAATGATATTTATATAACAATTACGGTGCACTCTGAAATGTGAGAGCCATAAATGTTGACACTGTTTTATTATGAAGTAGGAATTCAGGCAAGCTTGAGGTATAATTTTCAAATATTTCAGGCTTACTAATACTTTAGAAACTCATGCGGAGCTAGAGGAGAGCTAGAAAGACAGAAAGAACATCTGGGAGGTCCTGAACATCACTTTTCTTTTTGTTTGGGCAGAAAAGAAACAGGCAGGGAGACTGAGACAGAAGTGAACATGAGGAGAGAATGAGAGAATTTTAAAAATACTTATTTTATTTCTTTATTAAAGTAGCTCTGATAGCTGCATCATGAGTGCCTGATGTTGTGTGGAAGTGAGAGAGCAAGCTTGTGAGCAAGAGCTTAGGATTTCTGCTAATGTTAATGCTACTTCAGTTAGTTGGGCTACATTATTCATTTATGACAGTTACTATTTGTCCTATTTGATTTACATATAATCGAAAACGAAATGTAGCAGGAACAAATGCTAGTTAGCCAACTAATATAGCTAAAAACTACACTGTATTGACTTAGCTAGCTAGATAGTGTATCTAGCTAGCTAACCTATTAATGCTAAATCAAAAGTAGAATCAAATCTCAAAGAGTACGGAAGTGCAGAGAATAGCAACTTTGTTATCTTGAGATTACAAAATAATTAACTTGCTCTCTCAAGATAACAATCTAGAAAATTATAGCAACAGCTCATGTCCTCTCTGGACTTCTTAACCTCTTATTCTCCAGGGTATAATTTGTTTTTTCCATCTGAATTTACATGACCAAATCATAAGGCAAATTATTCAGTAACTACATGAAATAAATTTTATATTTTATTTATTTTTTGTAAAAGTTTCCCTCAAATTAACAGAAAATGTGTTTTATGATCATACACATATTGCTATATGCTTATAATTTACTGCTGAAAGCCAAAAATCTTAGACGCTCTTTGTATTATTTTATAAAAATATTTTTTACAGAGCAGATCACTGAAGAGAAACTGTCTGTTTATGGTTTATAGCCCAGATTTGTGGAAAAATGGGTCAACTTTCAGTAGACAACAAAAAATTGTGAGTTCAGCTTCTTTTATTATAAGGGTTTAAAATTACATTGCCCATCTATTTGACTGGAAAGAAGACAGTTACAGCTCTCATATGACATCCACCTTTTGAATGTAGCATATGAAATATGAAAGTTATGAAGAATATGATGAAGTGCGTTTTGGAACCACCGGTGGTCTCAAGGAGTTTAAAAAGGTTAAAGAAGGTTCTAGCTTTCCATATAGCTCCAATGTTAGCTAGCTGTTGCTAGTTCTAAATGGACTTCGATTGTTACAACATTTAGAGATTGTGTTCAGTTTATGGGTGGAGTAGTCAAAGACGATTAAAGAATAAAAAATGCTACTGTTGAGCTTATTAACAAATCTATTATACAACTAGTCATGTTCTCGTTAACATTCATACCTGTTTTTCATCTCGGTATCTGTTTTTCTATTGCTTTTCTATTGAACTCCAGTTTGTGATGTAACCCAGTCATCGGAGCTAGGCCTAGATCATTGAGGAAACCTTGAAATGGAGTCTTGGACTAGGCGGTGGCACAACTTCTTACACAATTTCTTTTCAAGAACAACAGATGATGTTTGCCGTGTAGTTCTCAATCAGCTTAAAAAAAGAAAAAACAAGCAGGTGGGTCCAAAAAAGGCTTTAAAATCTTGAACCATTAATAGATGAACTCTGTCTAAATGTAATTAATGTAATTGGATCACAACTAATTTAGAGTAAATTAAATTACAATTAAAATGAAATTGAAGCAAAAAAAACACGGTCTAACACTCAACTGACACAATGTTTTGACTTGATTACGAGAGAAGGCCTGAGGGTGAAGAGCCTAACAAATGAATGAGGTCAAAGGTGTGGAGCTTTGTTAACATAGACTGACTGTTCGAAATAGAATAACAGCCTTTACTCTATAAGGCACTGAGCTCAATCACAGCAAATGGAAGCTACAGCAGAACTACTCGTATTTTAAATGGCTACATGCATGATGGTGGATTGTCCACCTGACAGACCTGAATTGCACCTTTACTCTGTTCCTTGCAGATCATGGGTGTTCACATTACACAATAGTGACCAAATTCAGTGTTTAGTATGACCAAGAAATATTTCTCGTTTCTTCCAACATAATGAACACACTAATCTTTATAGGTCTAGCTTATAATGTGAATATTATGACAGGGCTGTAAAATCCACCCCCACCGTGATGATGGCACTAATAATACTGTAAGAAATTTTTTACTGGGTCCTTGGCATTGCTCTGAGCTCCTGCAGATGGTGGATGAATTAAGAAGTCGCTAGTTGTGAATCATTAAAGAAATGCAGCAGTACCACCCAGTGAGAAAGCAAGCGCTGGGGCAATGAACACAGTGGTGAACCCTGACCCTGGCACCAACTTCCACTGCTTCCCTGGGTCGACTCCTGGACTTCTGCCAGTCTCTGGAGGAGAACCTTCTCCACCATTAAAGCCCTCTGTTTTCATCCGTCTGCAGGGAAATGCTTAGTGACCTTTTGGGGATGACTTATGGAAAAGTAGAGGGGCTGAATGGTCATTAGGCCCACTTTTTGCAACCGGGCGGTGCCAACATCACAGCTTTACAAAGGCTGCGTCAAGCAAAGAAAATCAGGCAAGGCAGCGAAATGATTTTACTGGTGTTATAGGGAGGCATTTTTCCACCCCTACAGGGAACCAACCTTAATTCTCTGCCTCTCTTGCTGAATTTCATTTCTTTGTACAACGCTCTGTCTATCATTTACTCGTTGGCTAGTCTCACCCTGTCTTTTCCAGCCCTCATGTTTTAAATTGCAGTACAAGAGGGGGGTTTTGTCATGCAGGATTCTTGTGGATTTCTCCATTTCAGAAAGCCTATGGCGTCATCGTAACCACACAGATACTTGAAAAGTGAACGGGAATGCTAGTGCGCTGTTGGATTTGTGGGGTCAGTGGAGCTGGAAGATGATGGACTGGGTTTTCAATTGGAAAGGACAGAACTACGCTGAGCGGCAGTTTGCATATGCGACATCAGACCTGGGAGAGTAGCTAGCATTTTGAGACAGCCAGAGTTGCTACAGCTGAGTAGACTTCTAATTAACAAAAGAATTTCTAGTGTGCACGCCTGGTTGGTCCATGGAATTTTTTGCCAGTGGATTGTAGCATTCAATTTGGTGCGATTAATTTGGATGACAATTAGAGCATGTGTATAACTGATATCTTGCACCCCAGGGTTTCTGGGCAAGAACCCTTTGGTGGTCCTCGGGCCAAAGGGGGTCCAGTGTTCACTAGTGGCCAACGTGATGGCACTTTGGCAAACATTACACTTATTTTGTTACCATTCTGTTCACATTTTATGTTCACTGTTACAATGTCTATAGCAGGGGTAGGCACTCAAACACAGCTGTGTTGAAAACTTTCCCAGTACGAAATTTTTAAGCAAAAGATTTGAGTTTTCATGCTTTCATGCTTGCTAGTGATAAAAGGTGGGCCTTGAGGTCAAAAAGGTTAAGAATCCCTGTTCCACACCAAATGTAATTTTTCAGCCAGTTGAAAATGCAACATTATTTTAGGCTATTTTTGTGGACTTTCACTGGTGAAATGAACTCTCTGACCAGTTCCTGAAGTCCCTAGTGCTAGCATGGTAAAAACCAAGATGATGGATCAAATCCCAGCAACTAGAGCTTTTTCCAAAAAGTCAACAAGGTCTCCAAAAAGCAGTTCATACAGGCCTCAAACTGGGCTATGAACATGTGAGTTATATGTGGAAGACTTCAAAGTTTCTGCTTCTGAACGAAGCAATCAAGACCTTCACACTATTTTCACTTCTCCAAAATGGAGAATGACAAGTGTAACAATTTGCTCGCTCTGTGAGGAGCACAGGGTTTCTTTTTGCACTTGAAAACATTCTGCCTAGTCATTTTGGACTTTGACTCAGGTGGAGCTGCATCTCCAAAAGCAGCTCAAACTGAGTAACAGAGAATCCAGCTGTGAGTGAAAGAGCTCAAAGAAACTCTCCGTTCTCTCTTCTCCTTTAACTTTGGAAAGCATCCCGCACAATGTCTTTTTGATAAATATTCTGAATGTTTTTTTTCCTGCAGCATGAACAACACAGCGAAATTCCAGTAAAATCACACCGCATCCACCGTGTATAATTTTGATGTGAAAAAAATCAGGATATTTTGGAATATTTCATATTTTCATGCCTTTAAAACATCAGTTATCACCGACAATGACAAAAGTTTGGTGTAATTCGACTTTAATTGATTCTCACTTATAGCTCACTGAAACAAACAGGGAAATGTTGTTGAAAGTGAGGATTCTAAAAGTTCAAATCATACAAGGTTTGCGTTTTGAGAAAAGAAAAAACATCCTTTATATTTCTACCACATTTTCATCCTTTCTTGACATTGAGACAAACTGAACATAGTCAACAGTGCATTAAACCCCTCAATACAGAATGTAAACGGACTGCAGTTCATTAAGCAATGAACTTTGTCATAAATTGTGCAGTTGTGCAATTTAAAAGCAACAGTAATAACACTAGACTTCTATGACGCAGCATATTTCTCAACATAGAGCAGAACCACTTATATTGACAAAACTTGTGTGTCTGTGCATCTGTCCATAGCTTTTCTATCTGAGTAAACACATATGTTGTGAATATACTGCAGGTCTGAATCAGTGACTGTAAAGCAGCTGCTTGTGTGAAAGCCTTCGGCCCAGTCCAGTCAGCGCTGAGTCACAAGCCTCTCTCTGCTTCAGAAATGAAACCCTCTCCATCAAACTTACTCACTGATTAGCTGCTGCTAATTAAGTTTCCACGGTTAGGTTTTGTCTCATTCTCTAATTCAACATGACCATATTTTACTTACGACAGAGCTTTTCTCATATGCTTCTATTCATGACAGCCATTTGTGGCCTGTGATCGGCAAAGGATTGTTCACATTTTATGTGGGATTTCTGACGAGTATGTAATGCATGCACATGGCTAGCATTAATGAAATGGCTTCTGGTACAAAAGGCTCTGATTGGTATGGTACAGTTGGCACTGGAACTATTGTTATTAAGCTATTTTTATAGGGGCAATTGACAAGGGCAATTACAGGGTGCTTTATGAAGCCCTACATGCATGTGGTTCAGCATACAGTAACCTAGCATTTCCATGCAATAATTATAACTTGGAAACATTTACTATAAAACTCCAATTAATGCCTGACAGTTTTGCCTGGACCGAGGTGCAATAAAAACATACGGGAACACAATGAGGGTCTGGTGTGGTTTAAGAGAGCTGTACAGACATTACATCTGTTTCAGCCATTCACAGTCCAGAGGGGGTCTCAGACTCACAGCAGCACCAAAACTCATACCGCTTTCAACTCTCCGCATATAAGGATCTGAATAAACCATAAGCCTCTAAATACACTGTATATACATTCTAAGGGTTGCACTACTTTTTTTATAGTCATCGTTACAATTTATAAAACAGTTAGTTCCGGCCACTCAAGCTGATTGGTTGAGAAGTGCGCTAACCGTGCTGTTATTTCGCCATAACATCACGGGTTTTCACAAACACTGTATCACTCCGCTGAGACGCCGTTGCTAAGCAACGACTTTGCTAGGAGACGCTCAAGCTATTTGAACGTTTTTACTTCTTACTTTGCGCACAAACAGAAAATGGATACTTTTAAGATCACATTTGACCGACAGCCGATTTGGTCAGACTCTGAAGATGAGACTACACTAAATTCTGAAACGGTCAGTTGGTCTGTGTGGAGCTGGAGAACGAACTGCTGGCTGCGCAGCGAGTGAGCGGAGCTCGTTACTCTGACGTAGCAACGAGCTGCTTGTTAAGGAACTATAATTTGGCGGAAGGAACTGCTAACATTAAAACATATTTAATGCCACGTTCACGGCCCAATTTATTAATTAATTTATTTATTTATTTAACTGTTGTATAAAAACAATAGAGAACACTCGAGGTGGTGTGCTGTCACTATAACATCGCGGCTGTAGCAGGTGCTGCAGTTTTAGGGTGAGATTTGCACTGCAGGAGAGAGCTTTCAGTAGTATTTCAGTCTCATGCACTCTGTCCACAGTAGTACAACGACAATCTGATGTAAATCTGATGTGAGAGCTAAAATCACCACAGCTCTCAGAATCTCAGCTCTAATTGAGAATTTAAACTGGCTTTGGCCATCCACGCTTCCATACACTGGTACTGTTACTCGTCCGATGGGAAACAAACCATTTTTATCAAGCGAGTGCTCGCTGCTTGCATTTAGCATCTCTACTCACCAAAAAGCCTTTCAGTGTGAGGTACAGGCCCAGTCACTGAACCAGGGAAAATTCATGATATTCCATTTTTAAAACGTACTCCTGAAATGTGTTTGCACACACAGTCAGCAAAAAAACGAGATAATCCTTGTGCGTTTTCAAACCCGTGCTCCACAAAGGCAAGTTTGTGATTGGTCGATTTGCGTGTCAGTCAAACGGCTCTCTCCAATCAGAGATGCCGGGGTCAGGCATCAAGCGACAACTACGGGAGGACCCTCAAACAAACACAACAAAGCTGGCACACAACTAAATCAAATCAGTGATCCGTTTTGCAGTTGGCTACAATGGCTTGATAATGAAAACGTGCTAACTTGCTAACTCTGGTGAAATCAAATCAGAAAGGGATCTCGAGGCTTACCCGGTCTGGCTTACGAGCCTGTAATTTAGCGCAGATTTATACAGCTTGCAGTGGAATTTGTTTCACCTCATGTAGTCTTTCTACACAAATAAAGTAACGTTACTTTGTTATTTGTGTTTAACACAAAGAAAAAAAAACTCAGTTTTTTACCATGACTGTGTTTCAAACGCTGTACTCAATTACTCCACTGTTGCCCACAGCGCCAACTAGTGGATTTATTAGGTGACTAGTCAACTAGTCTATGGAGGCCTATTTTACTCTGTTTTTCTCAGTTTAATATACTTCCCTTTGCTCTCTGAAAAACATCTGTGATGAGTAGGGGAATAACGCTTTAATTCAACTTATGTAGTGTATTTTAACCAAGAATTTTATCATCCGTGAAGAAAATGTCGTTTTCTGGGCATTGATACTATATTCAAACGAGAAGACTCTCACTGGCTGACTCCCCTGGAGGGGTCTGACTAGGCACTAGGCAGAACACATGCAGGCTGGGTCGTCATTTCGCTGCTGAGTTTCCCCAATATTTTTCACTTCTGTATTTCAAGATATGTGCAGAACATCTGGTTGTGAAGGAAGAGTCGTTCAATATGGTCTTGGTGAAGATGGTGTAGCAATGTTAGCTTGTTAAGTGGCCGTTTTATTTTTAGTCTATATGTCTGAGGCTACATGCTTAAACCTAAATCAATGGCTGAAGACAGCATGTTTCAATCACAATCCACTCTAGAAAGCACAGAGCCCCCCGGTGGTTCTCCTTCCTTCAACTACTAACTGCAAAAATGTTAGTGAAAGCAGTATAGGATTCTCAGATCACAGGAAAGTTATTGTTTTTCAAGTGTACAAAAACCCATTAAGAACATTTATTTATTTATATATTTATACATCGATTCATTCATTCATTCATTCATTCATTCATTCGTTCAGATACAAATTATGTAACTCCAGTCCATTTAGTACAATGCCTACTGCATATATCTAATAACATCACAAATTCAACAGCTCTGTCAATAAACATGATACGGAATTACTCTGTCTCAATTCAGCAAGACTAAAGTGATTTAATCTCACTTGATGAACTCTATCAGCTTAACTTCCATAAAACTGCAGCGACATGACTGCATGACCTCCCGAGTCTTGTGATGCACGTGCATCCTGCTGTGTGAACCTCTCCTGTCTCTGCAGCGGCCATCCGGTCATGATACTGATTCTTAAGGTTCTGGCTAGGATCAATGTCTGCTTTTAACTAAACCGTCTTCACTAGAACCCACTTGACCTTTCTGCCATGAAGATACTGATGTGCCTCCAAGCTTTTCAGGTTATTCATAGCCTCTCCCTCACTTGCTAATTATTGTACAAAGTATGTAAAAATATTTTCATATGTGCCTTGCCAGTTCTTCATATTGTCCTCCTATCCTTCTATGGTAGAGGGATGAGGTAAAACATAATAATCACCTTGTTTTAAGGTTGCGTTGGAATGCGCCAACATTTTTTTATTAGGTTTTCACAGGGTTACAATAACAATCACTGTTCACCAAATCAGTCCTAATAGAATTCACAAGCAGCAGGAAAGAAACTTCACACACTGACTTGTGGCAGAGGTGGCATCCTATAACTGTGCCACGTTTAAAGTAACTGAGTTCATCAGTACGACTCATTTTACTGCCAGTGTTCATCTGTTGAGACTGCATGGTTATGTGCTCAATTTTGTCCACCTGTTAGCAATGAGTTTGGCTGAAACACCTGAACTCAATAATTGGGAGGTATGTCCCAATACTTTTGTGTATATAGTGTATGTGTAAACTTGTTAATTATACAGTGTGATAGAAAATAATAATAATAATAATAAAGGGGTTGACTTGTGCACAGATGCTATAATCTCAGAAAAGCTTTGCCAATAGAATGTGATCCTCTGAAGCAGCCGCACTCAAGGTCACCATGCCCAGTGGTGAGTGTTGGCTAGTGTTGGCTAAAGGGGTATAAAGCCTGCTGTCATTGTACCGTGGAGCAGTAGAACTGTGTTCCCTGAAGCGATGGAGCTGTATTAAATACCTTTGGGATGAGTTGTGATCCAGAGCTAATAATCCAACATGAGTACCTGACCTTACTAATGCTCTTGTAGCTGAATGCAATCAAATCTTCACAGCAATGTTGCAACATCAAGTATAGCCTTCTCAGAAGACTCCAGCAAAAGGGAGACAAATGGAGAAACAGATAAGCAGGATTCTACAAACTTATGGACAAATAGTGTATTGCCGGTCAGATGTCTGTTGATGAGATGCACTTCAGTGTGAAATGAAATATGTTCTGTTGAATAAATTGCAAACTAACCATTGCATTAGAAGTGCAATGAGATGTGTGGTTTCTTAGCTTGTCTGGCCACTTGCTGTCTTTTTTCTTTGCTGGTGATGTAGAATGTAGAAATGGATAAATTCAAGTGGGGCGATGGGTGGATGCAAACACATTACAATAATGGTGGGAAGAGGACCATAAAGTATAAGGGTGGTGTCCTGTTCAACTTGTGTCATGACCTCATGGTGCAAATGAACAAACAAGAATAATTACATTATGGAATTAAAAAGCTTTGAGTTATCTTTGATGTTGATCTTTGATGAATACAGAATGGTGCCAATGAAAAAAGTAATATAGTACTGTATAGTGTAGATGGTTTTCAAGCAGCTCTGAAAGTTGCTTTTTCAGCTCAGCATAAATCATATATTAGAGCTGAAAGGGGGAAAAAGATCCCCTGCTTATGATTTAATAACCTCTGACACGTTAGGTGTTAGTCTTTTTCATTATGGAACCACTGGCTCAGGGCAAATTCCTTTGTTCAACATTCAAAGGAATTCTTAGCAGGTCAAACGTTAAATGGTGTGAAGGAGCGACAGCTTTTTCTTTCGTTATGGAATCAATACCTTAAATTTAATCATTTCATGCCCTGTACCATGACTGTACCATGAGTATTCTTCTTTGAAAAGTCAGAGAATTTTAGCTTTACAAGCTCACAAGCCATCAATGAATGTGTACGCGTGAGCCCAATGATTCTGAACATGGAAAAATACCAAAGAATGTCATTTTTTTAAGAGGGGAAAAGAAAGATCAGGCTCCTTGGTGAATGCATGTAACACACGAAAAACTAAATTAATTTATTTCATGAAACAGAATAATCGTTGCCATTAAAGCCTGAAATATTATTTTTGACATTTTTTCAACATATCCCTTTCCTCTCGGTTTTATTGGGGTGACTTAAAGGATATGGAAATTTGAGCGGAAACTGAACCTCATTAGAAGAAGTGGAAAAATGTGAAACAACACGGCCTATTGAAGTCTGAAACAGGATATTATGTCATAACGTGATGTGAGCTGGATTTGTTTGATCCATTCCATTTCTTTCTGATGCTACGTTTCAAAATAAACACTGTACGCCACTTTTAGGGCGGTAGAAAATAAGACAAAGACATGAAAATTACTGTTGGTTGACATGAGAAAAGATAAGTGGTATTAAACTGGCACATCAAAGTTAGTTTGTGTCCGTCTAGACAGGATTCCGTGGGATTATGACGTTTCTCTGGAAGGCTGGAAAGACATTAACCAGCTTTCTGCTTGACAAGAACATTTTCCTTTATTGTTCCAAGTCTGGCATCCATGCTTCAGCACATTAGAGAACAGGAATGACTGAAATATCTTCTTTATGACTGAGGAAAATATCTCTGGTAATGCAGCACTGGAGTGCCACGTGGTGTTCTCCTGAAATAAAATGTGGGTTTTGGGTTTCTGACTTTGGTGCAGAAACATTCCAGGGAACATGGAGTTCTGGCTGTGGTGACATTCAGTGGACCAAACGATCTTCAGGCCAGGTGTAACAAAACCCAAAGCCTCATCACAGTAAAAACATTCCTGGAATTTACAGACACGTGTCTTCCTCATTAACAAGAGGACTCTAATCTGCCGGGACAACATCTTAAAATAAGGAGTTTTTGCTGAGACGAATTCAAATGATATCTCACCAGAACGTGGGCTTGGAAAGTTCTGTTCGAATCAACACCATCTCAATTTTGCTGCTTTGCTCAACGTGAACTGCCAAGTTGCGATGTTTATGAAGCCTTGGTCTGCTGCTTGGATATTTTCCTGATTAAAATGAAAATCTTCATCCATGAAATGGAAAGTTTAGCTGCTTTAATTGGCTGTGTAAATGAGAACATTATCCAGTGCTTATCCTAGGCGGATTTCGGCATCCCGTTTCACTGGAACTTCTGGGTTAAGCTAAAGCGTTGCGGGCACATCTGAGGAGGCCAACAGAATGAAGTGGTAAAAACCGAATGCCACTGGAGATGACAATGTAGCTGCCCACAACAAAAAGACGCATTGTTCAAACTGGATTCATGAGCAGAACAAAATAATGACTCAAAGGAGGCGATGCCTGAAGAGGAAGGGCACACTTAAGACTCCCACAATGCAACATCAAAGAAGCGGGCATTTTTCACTTCCTACAAGCTGACCTCTAATGTTTCCTCTTGATGTAATAAGAGGAAAGAGATGGTGTCTGAGTTAAGTTCAGTTCCCAGGCTCCCTCAACATGAGGGCACTGAATTTTAGCCAGAAACAACTGAGCAGCCTCAGGCCTCACACTCGTCTTCCATAAGAGAAGTTCCCATAAGGTCAGTTCCTGAAATGTCTGTTCCTATTGCTTGTTTACTTTCAATGTGGCCTGAACAGATCTTTCCAAACGTTTTAAATCCTGAAAACTTTTTTTTTGTCCTAAATGTTTATGTTTATGCATGTTTTGATGAATGTTTCCTATAATGTGGCATTTAACTGTATTTTCCATTTCCCTTCTCTACACTGCCATTCAGTAATCATTGTTATTTTATTTTATTGGAATAGACACCACAAGGTATTTTAGATGTTTTATTCAATATTTCAAGGTTTTTGGGAGCAGCAACAAGGTATTACAGACAAATAATTAACCCTATTCATGACAATTTCTTGTCAACATGATCTATCAACCACAAATGATGGCCATCCTTGAAATATGAGGCTGTGGTCTCTATATTCTACAGCTTTCTGAATTATTATGGAATCCTCAAGAGCTCTATTAATTTAGGATTATTTAAATTCTTAATGTTTTATACACACACACACACACATTTTCTAAACCGCCCATGCTTCTGGGTCACAGGGGGGTGCTGGAGCCTATCCCAGCGTCATCAGGCAGAAGGCAGGATACACCCCAGACAGGTCGCCAGTCCATCTCAGGGCAGCTTAATGTATTATAGCTTTCTGTAAATGGTCACAACACTATCGAGATCTTGATAATTTTATACCTTTATCTACGACAAGATTGCTGCCAAGCACAGCTCCATATTCATTACTGAGTTTGCTGATGAGACAAGAGTACAGGGCCTTGTCAGCAACAGTGAAAAAACAGCATACAGGCAGGAGGTGGAATGGCTAATTTCCTTATGTGGATAAAGACGATCGTTGATTTCCGGAAGGCCTATGATGACTCACTCCCCACTGCACAACAATGACTCCTCAGTGGAAACAGTAGGGAGCTCCAAGTTCCTGGAAGTGCTCAGAAGATCTCTGAAGACCTCACCTGGACCCTCAACACCACATCTGTTGCCAAGTAAGCACAGCAGTGCCTCCATTTTCTTGTGGCAAGCAAGGCCTCCAACATAGTGGAGGAACTCTTCCACCCCTCCAGTGGAGTCTTCTCTGCATCACCTTCTGGCAGGAGGTACCATGAGTTCCGGCCAAGGTCCACCAGACTCGGCAACAGCTTCTTCCTCCAGGCTATCAGGATGCTCTACCAGGTGCCCCCTCCAACTTAATGAGCACTGTTCAGCTTTCATCCTCATTAGTTAGTTTATCATATTACAGCCTCCCTCTTTGGACAGAAATTGTCTACCACTCAAAAACTATCCCTACTATCCCAAAAGTCTTAGGCACCTAAGCACATTAGTGAAAATAGTTGATAATAAGTGTGGTTGTGCTTTTAAAAAGTAATGAAAATTTCAAAAAAGTAGTTGAAATGTGCTTGTTTGAAGTTTTGTTAAATTTCATTACTAGCACTCTTGATTTAACATAACAAATTATGTTGATGTTGAGCCAAACCAGGTATGGATGATAATAAAAATAATACTGGACTTCCTCAAGGAGAGGTTTGAAAAGAGTTAAACAAACTCATTGACATGCTCAGATTCACTACTTATTGCAATAATGTCATTTTTATGTATTCTAATATTACTGCTTTATTGAGCAAATTGTTCAGTTAAATAGCTTTTTAAAATGTAATTTTCTCAGGGGGCTAAAAATTTTGTGCAATGCCATATATTATGCTGCTGTTTGTAAATTGGACAATGTTATACAATTACCCATATGTAATTTGCACAGTGCTGTATTTCATGACGCTATGCTGCCACAAATAATCTGCACAGATAATTTTCTCAAGACTGCACTTTTTGCACGATTTCCTGCTTCCTGCCTGTCTCATACTGTCTTGGACTGCCTATATATCGCAGTGTTATATTTATAGTTTACTGCTGGCTAAGAATGCATTATAGTTGGCATTATACCACACTGTCTTGTCTAATTGTACTCTATGTAGTCTAAATCTTTCAGACTTTTACTGTGTGGTCCTGTAAACACAGGCCATGTGTGTATGTTGCACTAAAGCCCTGGAGGATTTTTTTTTTCCATACCACTGTGTACTTATATATGGTTGGAATAACAATGAAGTTCCTCTTGATCTTGACCTTGAGTTTGATTGGTTTCATAATAATGTAAACAGTGATTCCAAACTTTTGAATGGTAGTATCACATCTTCCCATATCCTTCATGCCAGTTTTGTTCGTGTTGTCTCCCAGGCTCTGTGGTAGGCCAGGCCATAGAAGGAGTAACTGTCAGGGTGGCAAACCAGGGATCTGGCTTTGGAGAGACCACAAGCCAAGAGGTTCTCAAAGGTATGCTCAGAGTTTTGTGTGAAGAATTTTATGTGTGTATGTGTGTGGATGCCGTCCCGCTGCTTGCAAAATGCATAAAACAGGCAAACAATTACATTGATAGCACCATAAAACCGCCTCCTCCTTGGGTAGCATTCTCAGGAGTGCATAATAGGGCTTAGAGGGCAACACAAGGCCACCTGGCCTGCTGGGGGCTAAATGATACTGAGCCATCTCCAAGAAATGGCTGTACTTTTGTACTGGGACATGGTTTCATGGTTTAATTTCTCAAACACCCGAAGACTTTTATTGGATGGTCAACCAGAACTTTGGTTTGTCTGAGAACAATTGCGGTAGCAATGTACAGGTAAGTGAAATTAAACATATTAGATCATTATCTACAGGCAGACCAAACCAAGCTGAGGCATTGTCAAAACAAGGGTGAGAAAACAAAGGTGACTCAACACATCAAAAATCCCTTGATTGCGGTGCTCATAAAATTATATAGCTTTTTCCATTTCACAGTGCAAAATTCCTCCTTGTTTATTCTGTCGATAATTATGTGTAAAATGAGTTAATACATATGTATATGCTGGCTACATTTGCTTTAAGAGGCTACTTATTGAAGCTATTAGGCAGTTAGCTGCTATTAAGGTAAAAAAAAACACAGCAAAGGCTAAAGCTGAGATGGCTAATTAGATGGTCCCTGCATCCCAAATCACCCACTTATCAAAGCACCCATGACGTCTCTTTTGTTTGAGAGCTTTTAATCTATTAATTCGATTTGCGTGATAATGGTTCATTGGTCCAGAGCGGCTGGGGGTAACTTTCTAAGTGGTTGGCAAGGTCAAGCTAGCAGTCAATGCAGATGTTGTTTAATAGGTGAAGCTTTTTGATGTTGACTTGTCTGGATTTTTCCATGATCTCATTCGAGAGACAATAAAACCAAATTAGATTTCACACTGTTGATTCCAATGATCTTTCCTTAGGTGAACAAGTATACCTCACCTTAGTAACCATATACTGTAAGGTGAGTGATGCATCAACTGGGAATTACCAGTTTATATCAAATAATAATGTAATTAAATCTACAAAATATAGATGGAATACATTTAAAACTGTAACACACTGACAAAGCATTTATCATATGAAATCTTAGTAGTGCAACCCAATTTTTGAGGAGATAAAAATGAGTGCATTTGAGAAGGAATTTAACCATTAGAAACTGTGTTCTCCCACAGTTTGTGACAGCATCATGTTCAGCATGATTTCAAACAAGAAGCCTTTTACCCTTCCATTATACAAAAACTTTTCATCTGACAGATAAAATGAAATGCCAATCATTTAAAGGAAAGAAGCAAAACAACTTAAAGCTGTTGGCTAGCACTTAGCTTGTGTAGTAAATAAGATAGCTTGTGCACTAGTTATTATAGCTGATGTAATCAGCTAATCTAGTAAGATCACATTGCTTTATGACTTTCTGAATTAGATTTGAATCCAAAAGACTCAAGACTTGACTCAGACTCACACCCAAGAGACTTGTTATTTCACTCAGATTCGCACCCAAGAGACTTGAGCCTTGACTCATACTTCCACCCAAGAGACTTAGGACTGGCTCAGACTTGCACAACTTGACTCAGATTCTTACTAGAGTCTTACTAGAGACTAGAGATTCAAGACTTGGCTTGGGCTCACATCCAAGAGACTCAAGACTTAAATCAGACTTGCTTCCAAGAGACTCAACACATGACTTAGTCTCATAGTCAAGAGTTGACTCTGACTTGCACCCAAGAGACCTGAGAGTTGGCTTAGACTCACATGAATTGACTTGTGAACATCTCTGAACTTCACACTCAGCAGTCATTTTCAAATACAAAATATAATATCTCCTCTTCTACTTATGAGCACAAATGTGGCACAGATTGAAAGTTTAGAATTTGCACTCTAGGCAGAATGTCTCCACTTGTTTCACTGAGCTGCGGGAAAAACACTTAATATAGAATTACACTATGTTTTTGTTGTCGATGGCAATAACTACAACTTCTAAGGTTTAAAAATATAAGTTGACATCTTGTGCTAAATGTCGAGTCCAATTAATTCTGTCCACCAGCTAATGCACATCTGATCCTTTTTCCTCATGCTGGAGGAATCATGAACTGTTGTGTTTGACTCTTGCCTCCCACACACACACAGTCAGTGGACATCGGTCAGAGAACACAGGAAGTTCACCAAGTCTGAAATAACACTCTACAAACCCTTACACATGAATACAAGCTCACGTTATCTACACAAGGTAGTGAGGAATGGAGAGAGAGAGAAAGAGAGAGAGAGAGAGAGAAAGAAAGGTAGCAATTAAGGAAAACTTGAAGGCTGTCAAAATGCAGTTACATGTAGATATGTGCTGACTCGGCAGGTTCAGGCACAGGTCAGCTCATGCGGCCACGTTTCTCTCCTGCTCCTGACTTTCTTTTCAAATCCTGCTGTTGCTAGTAAAGGTCACTTTAGTATGATGGTCTTTGTCTTCTAGCCCCGCCCCCTCTCATTGGTCTCAGGTGTTTCTCGTTTTTTCTGTTAGTATTTATACCCCTGTGTTTGCTCAGTCCTTTGGTCTTGCATTGTCTATACACCTTGCTGTTGCCTGTTTCTTGGATTGTAGGTTTTGTTTCTTTTTTTGTTTCGTTACAATTATAAATATAAAAGATCAAAAGATTTCTCTCTTTCTCTCTTGCCAAATGGACCAAAATTTAAGCTCTTGATATATGCTATAGCAATATGATGCAGTGAAAAAAATGTGCACCCCTTTGCCAACTGACAAAAGACTGTTACATTCAAAATATTAACTTAGCCCCTTCCTAAGCCCTGAGCCTGCTGGCAGGCCTAAAGTTTTATTTAAAAAATAAAAGCTCCATTTGTTTGCACTGAAGTCCCTGCGGTTAATGAATATTAATTATGTAATAAGCATGGAATGTTAAGGGGTTAAGATGATTAGGATGTTGATAAATGTTTCATGAACAAATAGCACTTAACAAGTGTATTAAAAATGTATAACAAGTGTATAATAAGTGTATAACACATATTTCTTTGATTTACTGATCAGACATGTTGTACCAATAGTTGAATAAGAGCGGCCTTGAACTCAACTCTTCTTCAGAAAAGAAACTTGTGCTTCAAATATCCAGTTGGTTCTGAAAACAAATATTTATTAAAACTGTTCCACCGGAAATCCCTCATTTAGAAGGATTATTTTTATCAAAACCGTTTCAGCAGAAAATGATTCCACCAAGATGGCTTTGTAGGATTGATGGAAAGATCTGAGGCTTTTTAAAGCATTGTTTTTTTCTAAAGCTTTGGATACACAACACTGATTTTGTTCCAGTAAATCAATTTGGAATTGATTTTGGGAAGACTCTTGTTTATACCTCAATCTGGAAATGATGTGGGAAGACACAGAGGCGTGTTGTACAGAGAGTCCTAAGAAATTTGAACGGTGCCATATTTATGTCAGTGTCCTGTACACAAATCCCCTCTCGTAATAAGCATCATCAGAAATAAATTTGGAACCATGCAAATGATCACAGCTTGTTTTTGTAGTGTATCATTCTGACTGAATGACACTGGCACATATTTGTGGTCACTGTGTATTCTTAATGTGTTCTTGTTGAGGTCTTCAGTGTTTGATGTGTAGTCTAGTCTAATCTTGTCAAGCAAAATGAGACTATACACAGTTGATCCGAGCCTGCCTCAGATTTAACATGAATTATAGCAGAAATTTACCCCATGCTTTTATGTTTCGTTGCCACACTGTAAAAAATTATTAGATGTTTTCAAGTAAAAAAGTAAGTAAAATTTTGAGTTCATTGAACTTGTAATAGTAAGATAAGAGAATGATAATCTCTGTTTTACTTTCTGTTAACTTATTATTTGAAGTTTAATGGACTCAAGCAACCAGATTACTCATTTTTGTAAAGCTTTCTTTACACTGTGGGATTACAGTGGTCTTATATGTTTACTACTTGCCACATTACAAGAGATGCTGCAAGTGCAAACCATGGCCAAACTCCATGTCAGACTATGCAAATTCAGATATGCTGCATGTCAGATTATATAATGGTTGTAAATCAACATCTTTGTCAATTTATGAAGAATATTGTAACACTCAGACAGGTAGTGAGATGCAAATGCAGAGAATCTTTAATAAACAAAAATCCACAGAGCAAAAATCTGAGTCCAGACAGGCAAAGAGTCAAAAAAACAGAAAATACCAAAATACAGGATAACGGCTCAATAAAGTCACTGAGAGTGGCATTACCTCACAAGGAGGCAGAGTGAGAGTCCTGGTTATAAAGCTGGCTGATGAGCAGATTGTAGGCAGGTGCGTGAGTGTGGGAGGAGTCAGCTCTCAATATTCTGGAGAAGCTGATCTCTGAATGAAGGAACAGCCAATAGGTATGACAAATATGATGATGTAAGAGAAAAGACCCCTCAGCATAATAGTGGTGATGCTTTTTTCTGAAAAAAAAAAACAAACAAACAAAAACGCTCCTTAAATGGGAAAGAAGGAGAGGTTGGAGCTGTTATTGGTTAAAGGCTATGAAATGCTTATTCTCCAAAGTGAACTTCAAGTTAGTGGGCAAATTTTTTCTGTCCACTATGTGGTAGCTAACTCTGCTATTTCACTGCAGGTCGCTCTTTATGTGACCTGATGGCTGGTCAGACTAATAACGTAAGCCTATTCTTAAACCTGTGGGCAATAAAGTATATCACATCTCTCTTCCTCTCATGCGTGCAGACAGGTCATTTCATGCCTCTTCTTACTGATTGTTTTTATATGTGTGTTGTAGCCGCAGTTACAGTGAGAGATACTGGACCAAATTTCAGACACTGCTAGAATTTATCACAGGCTGTCTTTGGCCACAGAAGCAGCAAATCAGTCACAGTGGAGCACATCACATTAAATGTTCAAAGACCAACAATTTTAAGTTACAATTAAAGAATTCTTTCACAAATTGCTATTTTGGTCCAAACATAATCATTTATTACAGTGAATGATGTCAAAGCCTCTCTATACATCCCTATTTCTTATCTATTTCATATGCTGATTGAGGACACCATTTTTCATGTGATTTGAAGCTGTTCAGTTGGTTTTAAGCTGTGTGAACATTTCATGATGAATTGACCAGTGGAAATGACATATCCTCTCAGTAATTCTTAACTTAGTTTGATAAAGAAAGAGGACACAGTTGTTCTGATAGGTTTAAAATGACAAACATTTTCTTATTTACACCTTAGATGACAGTTAACAGTGCTCATTGAATGAGTTAAATTTGAAATTTCTATCATTGTATTAAAATCAGCCGTCTCATGGGACCAAATGTTTAGATTTAATATGATAAATTAAATGTTTAAAATCTCACTTTTTAGCCATATGGTTTAGTAAATGTTTAACATTTCTTCAGCTCTGTGCTCAGGCAAGCTCACAGAACATATAGACCAAAGAACATTTAAAGTTCCCAATATGGACATTAACAGGTTAACATAAATACACTGTTTCCTTTTCCTGTAAAGTTACCATTTTGGACATATGAGGTTTTTTTTATGACAGCAATGATATTATGCAAACATAGTCTTTTTCCACTGCTTATATCAAATCATCTAAACATGGATTCAGTTCATTCTATGGACAGTAAACCCACAATTATATCTTTTTAGTTCAGAACGGTTATATTTGAGCTGCTGGACAGCTGTAACTCTGTATTAAAGGCCGTCAGTATGTGGTGGAACCCAACTAAAGGCTAGTAGGTGCCGATTATATCATTCCGTTACTGAGTGCGCTGGGTGCTGTAATAGGGATATTTCCCTGCATTGTAACCAGGTTACAGTGAGTCAGACAGAGAGTGCAGTGGCCCACTGGTATTGAGTCACATTCAACACTATGATCTATGACCTAGTAACAAAGACATATATTTAACAAGGCACTAAGCAGAGTAATTTGCCCTGAGCGAGCCTTTTACTAGGTAGTTACGATGTAACAACAGTGTAATAGATGCTTTCCCCAAACATTGCAGCCAGAGCTGTGTGAGTATCAGATATTTACTTGTTGACAGTAATTATGGTGACTGAAGAATTGTAGTGAAGACTGACTGTTATTGCTTTAAAGCAATGTAGTTTAACACTTGAGTCAAATACATAGTAAAATGTCCTGTATATTTTGAATGATGCAGGAGGGATGAAAGTGAATCGCCCTGGTAAATGGCTTGCTAGTGTAGTTCTTGAAGCTTATTGTCACTGTAACTAAACCTCTTAACTCCACAATGGAAACTTTTCAGGACAAGGAAAAAAGAGTCATGACTTATAATGGAAGTTAAGGTGAAAAGATTTGGAGTAATGAGGAGCATTTGTATCAGTCAGTTCATCGTGCAATGTCCAGAAATATCACTAAAGGGCAGCTGATGTTCGTCAATTGTGCAGAAACAAAAACAAACAAACAAGAAAACAACAAAATGGAGATATTAGAATTTGTCTTGACAGGAATTCTGTTTTTTTAAAAAATGCTACATAACAGGGTATAATTGAAAGCATTATATCAAAATGCCTGCTGAATTTATAAGAATAAATATAACTGTAAATGATGAATAGACCAAAAGAAATAGTCCAAAAGTACACCAGAGTACACCTCTGTAAAATGAACACACATTAAAGGGCTGTTATCACGAAAATGCAAATTTCTGTAGCTTTTTTTTTATTTACTTGATTAAAATGTGTACATTGGTTCCATATGAAAGAAATATGGTACGTAACATAATTACTTTTATGTAGTACTTAATTAACTCATTTAATTTAAGATGTAACATATTTCTTTTGTGTGGAACTGATGTGCTCATTTGAATCATGTGAAGTCAAAAACTTTTTTTCAATGTTGTTTATTCCCCGTTCCACACAGTCTGTAAATTCAAGTTAAAACAAGCGAAAACAGCTCATTTTGAACTGTTTTTGTGACGTCATGAAAACCAATGTAATTCAATGTTTTGGCCTATTCAGCCTGCAGTGGGTTAGTCCCACCCATTCACACTGAAGTTACAAGGAGTGTTTCTGCCTAGACTGTTTTTTGAATGAGACACAATACAGGGCAGCCAACCAGAACAGAGCTCATTTACATATATGAGTGTTAAAGGCACAGTAACAAAAACATCCTGTTTAATTCTAAGGGATGAAGAAAGGTTTGAAAATGGTTATGTAAAAGTGAATTATGACTGTTTGTGGTACCTAAACCCTCAAAAATGTCATAAGAGGACCTCTTAAAACTGAGGGAAAATGCAGGATATGGGCCCTTAAAGTTGAGATTTTTTTTTTCCTTATCCCATAAAGCTACCATTTTTGTATCGGCAGTGAGGATAAACTCTGAGCCACTGTGTTAGAAATAGATCGAATGTTGATCTCACCGAGGTTCCACACTGGGTATTTTTTCACACACACTCACTCTGTCTCTCTCCCTGTTTTACAGGGTCATGATTCACACTTGATTTCCACTTTTATTTCAAGGCATTCCAGCTCATTTGAAGCGTCGGCACGGCGACGGCAGTGAGACGGGTGTGGCGGCTGCCAGTGTTTCTGCACCCAGCTCTGGTGGAGGTCTATTCCACACGGCACAACCAGAACACTCTGTTCCTCCACCGCACCTTCCCCAAGTTCATGCTGGGTAATGTGTTTTTATAAGGCTAACACCGTCTGCCTACTCCAGGAGCGTACTGTGCAGCGAGATTCCAGCTTTGCAGCTCACTTTCTAGTTTCTACTACAGTCTGTACTCAGTCCTCATCTCTGGCCTGTGCCTTTCTGTTGAGTGACAGTTTAAGCCCAAAGCAACATTATTTTGCAGTGCATTAGCTATCAAATCATGGCAGGCAACTTTCTGAATACTTTGTATGATATAATTCCAAAAAAGTAAATATTGAGTTGGATGAACTCAAGTTCTCTTAAGCTGAGTTGACGTTTCATTTTATATATCTAAATATACACTATATTAACAAAAGTATTGGGACTCACCTCTTAATCATTGAATTTAAGTGTTTCCTTCAGTCTCATTGCCACAAGTGTAAAAATCAAATACCTAGCTATACAGAGTGTCTTTACAAACATTTGTGAAAGAATGGATCGTCCTAAAGAGCTTCCTGAATTTGATTGTGGTACTGTAATAAGATTTGCAACAATTGAGTTCATGAAATTTCTTCCCTCCTAGATATTCCATGATCAACTGTGAGTGCTGAGGTGTATACTGCGTAAAAGTCGCGAATGCTCTGCTGACTCAATAACTGCAGTTCCAAACCTCTTCTGGCATCAACATCAGCACAAAATCTGTGCACTGGGAGCTTCATGGCATGGGTCTCCATAGCCGAGCAGCTGCGTGCAAGCCTTACCTTACCAAGCACAATGTCAAGCGTCAGATGGAGTGGTGTAAAGCCTGTCACCACTGGACTCCAGAGCAGTGTATGAATCATGCTTCTCTATCTGGCAGTCTGATGGACAAGTCTGGGTTTGCCGCATGCCAGGAGAACTTGACTTGCCTGACTGTATTGTGCCAACTGTAAAGTTTGGTGAAGGAGGGCTAATGCTATGTGGTTGTTTTTCAGGGGTTGGTCGAGGCCCCTTAGATCCAGTGAAAGGAAATCTTAATGCTTCAGCGTAACAAGACATTTTGGATAATTTGTTCTATATTAATGCCTATGGATTTAGAATGCATTGTAAAAAGTGACTCGTCAGATCTATTTAAAAATGACTTCATGCGGTAACAAGCAATTGAACTAGTTTTATTCAACTCAAAATACAACCCCATTTCCAAAAAAGTTGGGACACTGCAAAATGTAAATAAAAACAAAATTCAATGATATGCAAATCATTTAAACCCTATATCTCATTGAAAATACTACAAAGACAACAAATCAAATGTTGAAACTGAGAAATATTATTGTTTGGTGAAAAATATATGCCCATTTTGAATTTAATGCCAACAACACGTTCCAAAAAAGTTGGGACGGGGGCATGTTCACCACTGTGTTTCATCACCTCTTCTTTAAACAACACTCTTAGCGTTTGGGAACTGAGGAGACCAACTGCTTTTTTTTTGAAAGTGAAATGTTTCCCATTCTGTTTTGATATTGGATTTCAGCTGCTCAACAGTTCGGGGTCTCCTTTGTCACATTTTTCATTTTATAATGTGCCAAATGTTTTCAATGGTGACAGATCTGGACTGCAGGCAGGCCAGTTTAGTGGACTCTTTTAATACAGAGCCATGCTGTTGTAATACATGCAGAATGTGGTTTGACATTGTCTTGCTGAAATAATCAAGGCCTTCCCTGTAAAAGACGTCGTCTGGATGGCAGCATATGTTGCCAAAACATGTATATATCGGTCACCATTAATGGTGCCTTCACAGATGTGCATGTCACCCATACCATGTGCACTAATGCACCCCTAAACCATCATCAATACTGGCTTTTGAACTGTGCACTGATAACAAGCTGAGTGGTCTTTAGACCGGAGGACACAGTGTCCATAATTTCCCCAAAAAAATTCAAATGTTGATTTGTCGGATCACAGGGCACTTTTCCACTTCCCCTCAGTCCATTTTAAATGAGCTCAGGCCCAGAGAAGGTGGCAGCATTCCTGGATCCTGTTTATGTATGGTTTCATCTTTGCATTTTAGAGTTTTAATTAGCATTTGTGGATGCAGTGACAGACTCTTTTCACAGACAGTGTTTTTCAGAAGTGTTCCTGAGCCCATGCAGTGATTTACACTACAGAATCATGTCTGTTTTTAATGCAGTGCTGCCTGAGGGCCCAAAGATCACACCCAGCAATACTGTTTTAAAACTAGAGATTTCTCCAGATTCTCTGAATCTTTTAATGATATTATGTACCGTAGATGATGAAAAGCAAATGTTCTGTGCTATTTTATGTTGAGAAATGTTATTCTTGAAATGTTGCACTATTTGCTCATGCAGTCTTTCACAGAGAGGTGAACCCCTCCCCATCTTTACTTCTGAAAGACTCAGCCTCTCTGGGATGCTGTTTATTCCTAATCATGTTACTGACCTGTGGCCAGTTAACCTCCAGGTGTTTTTTTTTTTAGCATTACACAACTTTACCAGCCTTTTGTTGCCTCCGTCCCAACTTTTTTGGAATGTGTTGCTGGCATCAAATTCAAAATTTGCATATATTCTTCTTTGAAGCATTTTCAATGAAATATAGGGTTTAAATGATTTGCACATCATTGCATTTTATTTTTATTTACATTTTGCACAGTGTCCCAACTTTTTTTTTTTTTATTACTTTGAAAAAAATCACTCATTCAAGGTATTTATTTAGGTTGAACAAAACTAGTTAATTTACTTGTTACCACATGAAGTAATTTTTTTAAGTAGATCTGACCAGCCAGTTTTACAGTGTGGGACGTCATGAAAGTTCCTGTAGGTGTAATGCGTACATGTCCCAATTCTTTTGTCCATATAGAGTATCTATCTCTCTCTCTTATATATAACTTATTATATTATTAATATTATATAAGGCATATTCAGTGAAACCTATTTCACATTGTATTCATATTTTTGGCCACAGATATTTAAGTGATTTCAGGGCCTTGACATGGTGTGACTGTCTAAGCACTTGCCACATTATTAGGGTATTATGGGTTTGAACCCCAGTGATGCCAGCACTGTCCTAAACTGGGATCCTAGAAGATACCTGGTGGTGTTGTGTGGTGGGGAAAGTGAGCAAAATTTTAAATATTTATGTATTCTATAAACTAAGAAGTTTGAGTTGGGTGAACTCAAATGCCCCCAGGTTAAGTTAGTGTAAAAGGTGAAAGACTAAAAGAGGGAAATGCAGGGTGCAATTTGTTAAAAGTGGGAGGCTGTGACAAGCCGAACATGAAATCTGAACCTGATTCGAGTTCAACACATTTGGAAAACGACATGCGAGGTCAACTTGAGCCGTTAGGATCGGACAAATACGGATGAATTCTTGAACACACTGTTTTGTAGTTGCTGAACTTAAGGGGCGAGGGTGTTTTTTGTGTGGACAGAATAGAATAGCACCTGGGCCCACAAAAACACATACAGCGAGATTGATCAGAAACAAGGAGATATGCACCAGAAGCAAGCTTAAACAGGAAATTTCAACAAAATAGAGAGTGGTTTGATGTGAAATTTAATGACTCTGATTTCTATATTTAGCCATTTTATTTACTATATAAAACAAGTGAACCTATGTTTCCAAGAACATGGGTAAATCTGAAAAAAAGTTTTCTTTGAGTACTCTTTTGCCTTACAACACAATGCATCTCTCCACCATGACTAGATGTTTTAAAAAAAATAAAAATAAATAAACATTTTAGGCCAAAATCTTATCACAAAACTATCAAAGTTTCAGGCATCAGACAATGTAATCCTAACATTTTTGTGTGCTAGCTTCCTCCGAAAGAGCTTTTAAACACATAAAACTATTAAGATGTCTGGTTCCTATCACCACCACTGTGAACAATTCTGACTCGTTAAGTTTCACTAGAGCTGAGTATTTCACGCCAAATCACTCTAAATGACTCTTTTTATATCTTACCAATTTAATTATGCAGTATTATAGAAAAGTCAGTGGAATAAAATAATACAGCATGATTCCTAGAAAAAGTCAGCTGACAAACTAGTGACACACTCACAATGCAGCTGCCGCCCAGTGTTTGAAGGTGGTATATTTATTTTTTATGGACTTCTTATGCTGTTTAATGATGCATATATACAAAGTAAACAAAGTATATTAAGGGATATATATTTTTTATTGGAATATTGCTACAGAAACCACATATATTGCTTGTAAACATATGCACATACAGTGTCTTCAACACAATGAAATGACTTCAAAACAGTGAATTTATCCCTTGTAAAAGGCACAAGCAATAAGGCATCAAATCCAACACATTCAGCATCACATTAGAGATTAATAGGATGATAACATTCATGATTTGGTGTGATATTTTTGCAGTGATATCAGTTACACACACAAAAAAGGGCAAGATTGTCATCATGACAAGGCATAAGATAGACAGAATCGCTAGCCATTCTCAGGATAACATTCAACTATTACTTTGGCTGAATAGACCCTGGGCTGCATATTAGCACGCTGTCCTGCGAAATGAGGCATTTCAAGTATTCTGAATCTCAGACCATAAGGCTTCAGGACAATGATATAATGGACACAGTCTGTTTCACTTGGAGAAAAATATCAGGTCAAATCAAATATTTTGATCTTTTATTTTTCTTTACTTCCACCTGGTTCTTTCCCTGTTCTCAACACATTAGAAGAGACGACTCTTCCCCTCTACATCAATGAAGCCTATATAAAGATCAAAGCCCTTCTTTCCGCCTTTTCCCTCTCTTTTTCAGGCCAAAATGTACACGCTCCAGGAAATCTGTGGAGATTCAGTGGGATTAGCCTGGCTCTCTTGACCTTTCCTGTTCAGAGGGACACTGTGTGGTGCTGGCTGTCGGATAAACACACCGCTAAGTGCTCTGAGCACGCAAAGGTCAGCTTTATGTAATAGGTGCGGCGCTGCGGAACCCTGGGATCCTTTTGACCCTTCCAGTGCCCCGGCTATGACCCCTGAGCTTGCGTTTCACTCAGTGGAGGAGAGAACGGTGTACGTAATCTAATTATGCTAACAGAGCAGGCAGTGTGTTTTATCATGCTGATTACGTTTTTATTAGGCGCTTTGAGATGATTCTGACCTTCTACCAGATGCTCACACATAATTTTACAATTTTGAAAACCGCAGCCACCCAGCCATGCTTTTCTACAGTCCCTTAAAACCATGAACCATGAACCAAGGGGGCTGCTTAACTTGAGAACTGAAAATATGTCGACATTAATTGCAGTTGCAGTCCATGTTGGGGTAACAAAGTCAGTTTGCTGACTCTGTTCATTCCGATTAAATGGAAATGTGTGGCATAAGTGAATTAAACTTGCACAACAACAAAGTTAGCCCACAGCTGACACCAGGTCCATTTACTTCTATGAAACAAAACAACTGAGTTTTGATAGTTATCATACAGATAGGGCTTCTGACGGCAGGAGATCAGCTAATAGCCAGGCTGCTTCAGCCCTTACAAGCATGCTGGACAAATCCAGACTTTAACTAAAGCACCAGGCCATGTTGAAAGCAAAAGAGGGAGGAGGCAACTCCTTCTCTCTGCGTGAAGGCAGAAGAAAGCCGCAGCTAGCAGCAAAAAGGCCAGAGTTTTACAGACGACATGAAAAAAGGGTTTAAAACTGGCAGAGAGAGATAAAAGTGTACGCGGGAGTACAACAGAATACAGAGTGAGTTCAGAACCAGGTCATAAACAAGGCCAAAAAGCTTGGAGTTAACACGCACATACGTGTACACACATGGACGCATGGACATTTGTGTCCACACACGCATGTAGATGCATTGACCAAAAAGGTGCACATGTACAATACATACAGTCATACACCCTCCAATACGCAAAATCATTTGCTGAAATATAAGGGAGCCAAATTTTTCTTTTTCTTTTGTTTCTCTTTCATTTTGTTCCTTTTGAAGTTCACTTATTTTATCCGTGAAATGCTATGTACCAAAAACATTCCTTTCATGTATCCATGACCATCTCTTTATCCTTTACTATTAAACAGGCTGTTTTCGTTACTGTGCCTTTAAGGCTGATATGTTTTCTGATTGGTTGCCCTTCAAAAACTCTGTCTACAGTAGCAACACTTCTTATCACTTCACTGTGAAGACTGGCTAAACAGCTTGAAGCTGATTTGGCAGTCATAGGTAAAAGTGTTTATGACATCACACTCAGGGATTCCGAACATGCTGTTTTTCAGCTTAGCATCCATTTCTGAATGGTAGAGACTGAGTTAACATTTTGAAACTTGTAACAGTGCTTATGTAGTACATCAAACTCTTCTATGAAAAAAAGCAAGGGTAATGCAGTTTTCCATGATATGGCCCCTTTACCTCATTCAGCATTCTCTCACCTCACAAGTCACAGCTGAAGATGAATATAAATAAGAGCAGAGTATGGATTTCTGCATATAAATACACTATAGCCCAGGTGGTATGACTTGATTAGCTCACAGTATTCCACTAGGAGTGAGCAGTGAAGGTGCAGTGATGGATTTGGTGTAGTGCTGGAAGGTGCTAGGCAAGTCCCACATCCTCCTTTCGATCTCCTCCAATCATTTTATTCATTCGTTCCTGTTCTTCATTCCGCTGAACGGCCCCACCATCTTCATAGCAGCATAGTTCTGTAAGACAAATAAAAACAGGTAATTCACATGACGGATTAAAATGATACACCCCAAAATCACTGACTGAAGCACTGTCTCAAACTGGCTACAGAATGAGTGAAAGCAGGACTTTCTAACCAAAACAATGTGTCTACAGTATACTGAACTTTTGTGTGTACGAGTGTGTGTGTGTGAGAGAGAGAGAGAGTAAAAGAAAGAGAGAGAGACAGTGAGAGAGAGAGAGAGAGAAAAATATTTGACCCAGGTGGAATTTTGAGTAATGGACACCACATTCCTGAAATCCGATCAGAGAGATACGAACTATTTACACTCTACGCCTATCCTTTCATCGCAAAAAATTACCACCCACAACCCGCACCCACACACAGATACACGGGTGAAGCTTACAGGGAAGGAGTAGAGGAAGACTCCCAGGAAGAGCAGGATGAAGAAAAGGAGGATGAGGCCCAGGATAAGCCACTTAAATCTCCTCCACACAATAAACTTCAGTGTTTTGTATGGAGAGGAGAACCACAGGAAGGAGGTTTCAGGTCGCCTGCATGGAAAATATAGAAACGCATGAAATATCAGTTCATCAATTTCCAGTTACTTCCAGCAGTGATGTACTGATCCAGTTTTTGCCCTGATCCTGATCCAAGTCTTTTTATATTGAGCACCTGCGGATACAGTCTGATATATGTATTTTCATAAGATGCAGTGAAGGGAAATAAGCATTCAGACACTTCTGGTTTTGTTATTTAAAATACTTCCAGTACATATAACCAATTCAAATTTACTTACACGTCTATGGTAAGTAATTAGCTTTTTACAGCCTTGTGGTTTAGTTGTGGCCCATTTCTCTTTGCAAACTATCTTCAATTCCACATAGTTATGAAGGTCTTTCTGAATGAATCGCAATTTTAAAATCCCCATAAATTTTCAATAGGAATCAAGTCAGGAGATTCACTGTTTTTTCAGAAACCAGTCTTGAGTTATTCTGGCTGTACACTGTTAGAAATAAAGGTACTGTGTACGTAAAACTTTTGTTCATCAGGGTACAAACAGTGTAAATGTACTTTTACAGGTACAACAGTGGTTTTAAGGTCCAAATGAGTACTTTAAATAAGTTTTATTTCCCAGTGGAAAAGTACATATTTATACCTTTTCATAACCTGTTTTAAAACAGAACAATAAAATAAAAAGCCTGGAGACAAGACGGGGTGTGTGGAGTCAATACAACTTGAGAAAATATCATTTCAAAGGATTATGGTACAATTATGTCCCCTGACTAAAAGTACTGAGATGTACCCTAGAGGGTAACACCCCAGTGACAAGAGGGGTACTGCCGCAGTGACAGTTTCATACCTTTATTTATGGGAGTGTATGATTTGGGTTGTTGTTGAAATGTCCATCTTCTCTCCAGATTCAGTTTCTTGGCTGATAAGATTAAATTCTCCACTAACATCTCCTGGCACATTTCCCATTTCATGCTTCCTTCAAAGACATATAATGCCCCAGAACCACTTGCAGAGAAGGAGTCCCATGTCATGATGCTCTCCCTCTTCACTATGGATATGGTATTCTTGAGATCACACTACCCTTCTTTCTCCTACACCTCTAACATTGTTGCCCAATTTATTACCAAAGATTTTTTTTTTTCCTGTATGACCAGAACACATTATTCCAGAAGAGTCCTGATTTGTCAAAATGCTTGTGTGCAGATTGTAGACATACATCTCTTTGCCTCTTTTTAGCGGAGGAGTTTTGCATGGAATGTAGGAACTGAGATGACTGCGGTGCAGTCATTTATTCACTTACTGTACTCTGTGTAACTGTTGTTCCTGCTGCTATTAGGTTGTCCTGAAACAATTAGTTGTGGTTCCATGAACTTTCCACTTGCTATTCCCAAACCATTTATACTGACAGGGACGTTTAAGGTCTTTGCATTGACTCTGTAGCTTTTTCCATTTGAATATTATTTAATAATGCTGTCCCTGAGAATCTTAGGAAGCTCCCTCACCTTTACCGTGATTGCTACTGGTTGCATGGAATCTTCCCAGCATTACCAATGCTTTATATAATGACACCAAGTGCAATATGAACAATAACATTATTTGCAGCATCAATATTTAGAACATGACTTATTTTTATTCACATAAATATCTCATCACTGTCAGAACAATATTTGGTAACACTTTCTATGAATGTCACGTTTGTAAACATCTATAAACACATTTATAACATGTTATAATGCATTCATACGGCATTAAAACATGATTATAAACATTTATAAAAATGAATTACACTTTATAGCCATGTTTATTATACATTATGAATTGTTAATATAATGCATTATAAGTAGTGTAGATAACGTTATACTGTCAGTGCCAAAGAAGTCAGTCCCAGCTTGGAGAGCGTAAAGACAAATACCAAGCTAATGGTGATGTACACTGACTTTCCCATGTTGGGTAAAACACTGATGGCAGCACTAGTTTAAAATCTGACATTTGAAGCCTGTAATGTGCTGTACGTTGTACGTTGAAGTGTTTCAGTAAATACTTCAACTTGTAGCCTCACCCTTAAGACTGGAGGAGACTTTAGTATAGTATGCTTCACTTTACTTAAAGCAGACAAATACGACTTATGAGCTCTTATAATTTGTTATGATCAGTACTTATAATGTATTATGTTAATAATTCATAATGCATAATAAGCATGGTTATAACATGTAATGCATTTTTATAAATACTTATAGCCATGTTTATAATGCCTTGTGAATGCATTATAACATGTTATGAATGTGTTTATAGATGCTTACAACGGTGACATTCATATAAAGTGTTATCCAATATTTTTGTACAGTGTCTGATTTTTTTAAGCCTATTGTAGTTTATGTATACAGAATTTGTTTTGTTCATAAGCTCACCAGACAAAAAATTAGTCACCTGTGACTGAGGCTTGTAATACCTCCATGAGCACGAATAAGAGCTGCAATTTGATTTGGCATGGACTGGACAAGTTTCTGGATGTAGGTGACATCAATGTTAAGCCACTCTCGCATCAAAGAATTGCACAGTTCAGCCTAATTTTCTGGATGCCTTCCCTGGCATCTTACTCGTTGTTCCACGTAATCCCACACATCAGCAATCCCTGTTCATCACTTTCATCTTTTGGCCACAACTCTGGCGAAAATTTCCTGTAAATTCAGCTACTTCCTTCACACTATGGCCTTTGGCACACCCAAATGCATTGAACGAGAGATTCACTGCACTGTACCACCTCTTCTCAATCTATGAATCCTGTCGCACACCCCACAGGTGTTTATAGCCCAATGATCTTCATGCAAAGCAGAAGCCTGAAGTTACTACCACCTTAAACACGGAAGGTGACTAATTTTTTGTCCGGGGAGCTTATTTATAAGT
This sequence comes from Colossoma macropomum, assembly GCF_904425465.1. Classification (NCBI taxonomy): domain Eukaryota; kingdom Metazoa; phylum Chordata; class Actinopteri; order Characiformes; family Serrasalmidae; genus Colossoma; species Colossoma macropomum. Next base: position 455,867 of record NW_023495247.1, on the reverse strand, counting down.
ACAAAGTCAAAAGACGTTGTGTGTGTAAATCTGAAATGGATGCATGCACCAAAGGTATATGTAATAACAAACAAAAGTATCTGAATGCTTATTTGGGGATGAACTCACTGTGGCTCCTCCAGGTGAGGGTTCATGTTGGGCTCATCTCGACCCAGCCCTGCAGGTCTCTCATCCTGGTCCTGCTCCGATACTATCTCCATGGACATCTCTACCTTTCCCTGGGTGAGAGAGAGACCAAATTCAAACACATTTGTGAGGTGATCTATTCATGCTCCACTCACAAAGGCATCCTATCACAGCTTCACAGAATTTTAACACAAATCCCATTCAACTGCAGCACGTAACTCTGTATTGCTGAAATATCTAAAATTATTATTAATTATTATCTGTACGAGTGTTGCACGTCACTCACGGCTAAGATTTTCTCCCCTTGTTTGTCACACACACAGGGCCACCAGCCCTTCACTGTCTTCTGCTCGAACAGAGACACCAGCTTATCCTGAGGCTGAGTGAGCAGCTCCAGACCGCATTTCTCCGGAGACTTCGCCGGCCTCAACATGTGGTTCAGATCCATTTCCAAACAACCTGAAAGAGAACGAGTTTGCTTTCATGCTTATTTTTTCTCCTTCTCATCATTCACTTTTGATAAAGTTGTGGCAGGGGTACGCAGTGCTGTAGGTTCCTCACTGTAAAGTAGGCAATTTGTCATAGCGTGTGCATTTTTTACATTGTGGCCGGATGATATTTATTTTAAACATGTACATATTCCATATTTCAGTGCAGAGCATTATCTGAGCGCCTGTAGGGAGTCATGTTCCAAAGGCCATAACTTTTATTTCCCCCGCTGAATGTGCTGATATGTTGGAAATAAGGACAATAAGTGCAAAAATAACAGAGGCAGTAAAGCTGAATGTTGGTCAGAATGATGTATTTGTATATCCTCAGGACTACTGTGTGTGGTGTAACCTCATGAATGGAAGCTAGAAGTTACATAGGTTCAAACTGAGGCACACACACAAGCCAATGATCAGAACACACACATGCACACACAGTAAGCTTGAACATCAGGATCCTATCAGCATGGTTCTATTTCACACTGTGTTTTTGCTTCTCTTGCTCCTGTCATGTCAAGGCTGAGAAATGGTGCAGTACAACAATTCTGTGGTTTTGCGAAGGTTAACACTGTTGAACTGGCTAAGGTGGAGGTCTAACAGAGGCTTAGGGATTTTCACTGTCTGTGTCTTCTTACTACTGATGAACAAATGCAATGTTTTGGATCAGGATTGGTACCAATGCGGACCTTATTAAAAGCACAGCACCGGGTATCAGCCAGGTGTGAGCGATCCACTTTAAATACTGTTTCTTGGTTATAAAATTGTAACCATCCATTATTCGGTAGACTACTTTGTTGTATACTTTATTCATTTTTAATGCATTTAGGCCATTACACAACAAATACAATACAAATAAATTAAATGAAAATGCAAAATATTCAGACATGACTTTTTCCAGTTTTTTTGCCATTCAAAATTATATGCAACACAAAGATTTTTTTAGCACCACGAAAAAAAGGGGCAGAATATCTGTCAAAGTGTCCTTGCTTTTCACATTGTGCAGGATGCTTTCTATATTGGAAAAGTGTAAGGACAGCAGAGAGTTTCACCACCTCTGTTTACTGTGTCTAATGTCTTATTTATCGTAGATGAAATAAGATGGAATGACAATAAAAGCCTCTTGACTTGACTTGACTCATCCAGGAGCTGAACTTTATTTGTTTACTTTTGCACAAAAGAGTTCATAAAGTTCAGCTGGGATCTCTGGAACTCAGTTTGAGGTGATATTGGAGATGCTGTTCAACACATAACAAAGCATAAAACAAATGAAGACAAATGTCTTCAAGAGCAAATACAATCTCCTACACTCCTTACAGAATTAGAAAATGGTGACACTGGCCTACTTCCCATGTTGGAAAAGTGACAATGAAGAGCTCTGCTTCATTCAGAAGCTGAAACTTTTTTTTCCCCCACATACAACTCAGATGTTTTTGACATTGGAGAAAAAATGTTCTAGTTGCTGGTACACAGACAATTCATCATTTTGGTTATCATTCCAACATCTTGATTGGTCAGAAAGTACATTCCACCAGGCAAAAAAGTGAGGGTGAATAAAATAATGTCACATTTTCACTGTCTGAAAATTTGCATTTTGTGTTCAAGATACTTCCAGTTATATGCATGCTCAAATTAATTTACTGTTGTCTAAATAAACTGCACATATAAATCATGCTGTGTGTAAAGGCCGTAAGAAAGCAACATATTGTGGTACTCTGTTGATCTACCAATACTAATTAATATAGAAAGTATTAATAATTACTAATAAACTACCAAACTACCAATACTCTGGCCTCCATATATCAATACTATCTCTTCAGTTTCCCTTCAGATAAAAACTGATGCCTAGAAGTGTGCACACATGGACAATGAGAATTAACGGACAAAATGCAGATAGTTGTGGCCATCAGATGTGGGCAGAACATCTGAGGCTGAGACTATGTGCATCCCTACTTCTTACCCAGGTAATCATCAAAGGAGAACTTGTCATTGTCCCAAATCTGAATCATGAGCTTAGGAGGCAGCTTCATCTCGGCCTTATCCAAACTCCAGAAGTGCTCCTGCGCAGACGGAGACAGAAAGAGAAACAATCAGTGATGACCCTGATAAAGGACAGCAGAGATAGAGGGGCAGAGATAAACAAACAGACCTAGAGAGTGACTGAGAAAGACCAAGTGAGAAAATGATGGAGAGAACACGAGAGAATTAGAGAGCAGGTGAGAGACAGAGCCAGAGTGCAAACAAGAGAGAGAGTGAAGGAGTGACAGTGCCACTAGAGGCCCACTTCCACAATCGGCCGCCAGACAGGATGCCATCACTGTGACAATATAGGCTGCGTACAGTACGAGTGATGCAGTGCAGTGCAGTGATGCACTGCAGGGATAATGAAGTCACGCTTCACGCGAGCATGCTGCTGTCCTGCATTGGTAAACAGGCCTGTCCGTCTGCTCAGCCTGCCTGACAACCATGCAACAAGCAATCAAAACACACTCTCACACCTAATCTCTCACACGCCTTGACTCATCATTCTCCTACATGTACATATTTAGCAGACACTCTTTTCCAGAGTGATTAACAGCGGTAGCTGAATACGGAGTTAGGAGTCCTGCCCAAACACTTAGGAACAGCAGTGGTTTTCCTGCCAGGACACAGAATCCAAACCCTTGTCTTTGGTGTAGTAGTGTTCTCCACTATGCTCTCCGTCTGTTAATGGAGGCTTTGGTCTCACTAGAATGAAGACTCAGAGATATTTAATATTAGTATTTTGGCCTCTGTGTATCACTACTTTCAGTAATACAATAATGTTAACAATATGGCAACAATATGGGTATATTTCACTATATCATTCAATATCGATGATTACTGCACATTTTTTAACTCTGAAGAAATTAAAAGATGTTTTCTGTATGCAACTGATTTAAGAAAATGAACAGAGCCTGATGCACTAAACCTTTTGTGCCAGTTTCAGGGGTAAACCAAACACATTCTGCCTCTATATTATCCATGAAACTGTTGCACAAGCCTAAACTAGCAGTTTATGGACTGTGTGCATGCTAAAACGCAAAATACACTTCTCATCTCATGCATATGCATTTGAGGGAGGGCTGCACAAAATGTGGGAGTATTGCACAGAAAGTGGGTGAAGATATTACATAGCCACTGAGCAGTTAGCCAGTTTTACCTCAATTCTCTTCTGTCTTTTGAAACCAGGTGTAAATTTACGCTAGAATTTCATAAGATGTGTTGTTGAGAGGCTTCCTTTAACAATGACAGCATCTAGACAAATGCCTCAAACACATTCTGAAAGCATGTTTACCATTAGAATAACACTATTTCAGCTCTGAGGATCAGATGTATGTGCGTGAGAAGATGCAGTGCAAAATATGCAGCAATGCGGCTGCAATATACGCACAGTCTGTGTTATCACTTCACAAAGCTGGAGTAAAATAATACCCCTGGTCAATTTTGGGAGGGGAAATATCTCTGTTTATTAACAATACTGTCTCTTCATCACTGAGCATGCATTTTCTGTTTTGTCTCCAGGTTGTTGACAACTCCATTATTTCACTGCCTCTTTTAAACCCTGAACATAAGGAGTGCACAGTTAGTGGGCTATGCTATGCTAAGTTGCATTCTTAGTAAATTGGACATTAATTTCAGAGGCACTGTTGGTGCATATTGCGATTGCATCAAGGCACATTTTCTGCTGTGTTTGTGCTTGTATGTACATCTGGCCCACAGTACTTTTTACAAGACTGAACATTGTAAATGGCTAACTCTGCTAACAGTCATGCTGGTTTGTGCTACTGTGAATGAATGGCTAGACTTCTTCTGCCTTCTTGTCTAGTAAGTAAAAGGCACATCAAAACCTCAAAGCAATAATAGAATCTGTTCAAGGTTTGTTGCTTTGCTGCATAAACTTGATTGAGAAACACATCATCTCAAGTGCATTTCACCAGTATCAAACAATGTTTGTTTAATGTTTAAATAATCATCTTTACTGTTTTGTTGCCCAGGCCTAACATATCACCTCAGTTGCAGTGGGGTCCAGAACACTCAAAGCCAAACCTGGATCTGTCTTCTGACAGTCAGCATAATGGCCTACTCTGGGTGTAATGGGTGGAACCGCTATCTTAAATCTTACCATAACTGATCTTTCGCCTGCCAAAACCACACTCTAAGTGCCCTTGTCCATCATCGCTGTTTTCCCTGAGCCAGGCTTGGCTGGGGAGAGGGCAGTCATGCTTTGACAAGACCTCTCTTATACCTTGTTTTGGAGGGACGTAGCTAGCCAACGTCTGAAGTCTCAGACAATTTGTTGTTCTGCACCTGTCTGCCTCAAGGATTTCCATCAAGCACAAGCTGTCTGTGGCAGATTTAAAGAACAGTTAGGGCTTGCAGATTTGCCCAGAAAGCCTGGCTAAAGTGTGGGTAGTCTTCTCTGATTTGTTCAGGTCTCCGCAATTGGGTTTCTCAGTCTGACAGTTGACGCTGGTTTGGGCAGTACAATATTTCCTATGTTAACTATTACAACAAAATATCGACCTCTGCGATACGATTGCAAAAGGCCAAAGATAACAAAAAGTACTCCTGCAGCCACAGAAATCTATTAACTAATTACTGCCTAATTGTATCCTGATTAATGTTCTGACAGCTGATAGATGTCAAGATCAATTAGCTTATCTTTTATCATGTCCAGGGCTGGCATGTGGGCAGGGCTGAGCGCGCCGTATCTCAGCACTCTGCTGCCAGGTTATGATGTCCTATGTTAGGAATCATGAAATTTTAACTGATCATTTCCATACATAACTGTCATTAACAACTAGGTTATTTGTTCATAGTAAGCTATTAAAGTACAAACCTAAAATGGCCCAATCGTCTGATTAGCCAGACACAGCTCAAGCTCAAAAAAACAAACATTACTCACTGCTGCCCTCAAAAAGTGTTATATCACCAATCAGAAGTTAGATCTTTTGTTGTTTTCGTAAGATCCATGAAGTGTCTCAATAAATGCACATTTTTTATTAATATTTATTTTCTTCATCTCAACAAGTGAAAAGGCACCCAATTCACATTGTGTTTGTTGTGACATTAACATATTTTGTATGAAACAGTTGATGACACTGTTTTTAGCCTATATGTCGATTAGTCAACAGTTTTTTTTTTTACTTTTCATCAGACTAAAGCTGATGGACTGATGTCTTGGTATTACATCAAGTGAAATGATGGGAGAAAAACTGTTGAGGGATGGAATTTATGGTTTTAGTCAGAGTGCCTAATTAGCACACGGAAATAGAAAGTAACCAGTTTTATCATGTTTTATCATGTAATTCGGTTGCACTATATGAAGTTATATAGAGTTATCCACATAATATGGTATTTTGTCCATATCATGCAGCGCAAATGGCAAAGGTGACATATTGTATTAAAAGGTATAGCAAGAAATAAAACTAGCTTGATTTAGCAATATATGTTTATTTCTGCATGGACTATATCTTAACCTCCTCCAGACCTACAGACTGTAGTGTTCTGTTGGAATCTGACCTTTTTATCAATGGTGCACAGCTGCTCAGCAGGTAAGTAATGGAACGGGAAGAGGAACCTCCAGTTGAAGTTGCCTTCGCCGCCAAGCGAGCGATAGTGCACATCTGTCTTCTGCTTGTTCCCCTCGTGTCCATGCATCCAGCTGTGAGCAAAAAATAAAATCCATAACAAATAATTACACAACACATAATTTTCACTAAGACAGTGTCACTAGGTTTGATGCATTGCTCCAGTTGCCCTGCAACCATGTTTGTTGCCACTGTTCGATCTCTTTAGCATCTTTCTGTTACTATTAGTCACACTGGCAACAGACAAGCAACAAACCTGTGACATGGGAAACAAGAGCAGCTTCAGCCAAGCAGAGTCAATCTACAGCAGATTAACAGCACCAATATGACACGCAGACGTACCCTTTCACATAAATGTCACTCATCCTCTCCCCGGTAACACTGACATCATCCAGTATGACGTCACTGGTGTTCCATATGATGCAGCGCAGAAAGAACCTATGCAAGAGGAAAGGGCAGAAAGCTGACTCTCATATACATGCAAAAAAATGTAAAATCTATTTATCTGTTTTGCATAGCTTGGTCTTTTCATCTTACTTCTTGGCTTTGCGTGGTGTGATATTGAAAGGTGGCCCTGGTGGGCCCAAAGACTTAGGGAACAGATCCACCCACAGCTGCAACCGGCCCTGAACAAAAATGTCAAAATTCAATCACTGACAATATATAACATCTTGCAATATCCACAGACATAGGATGTTGCCAGCTACTTGCTATGATATTCCAGGTGGTTGCTATGTTGTTGCAAGGCGGTTGCTATAGTATTCCAGATGTTGCTAGGTGGCTGCTTTGGTATCCTAGGTGGTTGCTATGGTGTTTTAGATGGTTGCTACAATGATGCTAGATGGTTGCTATGGTGTTGCAAGGTGCCATTATTCATTACTATGGAAAAAAACCTGTCATTTAACAATCACTATACAAAAATGATACACCTGATTAAGAAGGTGTACACAAGCACACCATTCCTGATCAAACAGAATATGATGACGGAATGGTGTTGATATCTCAAAAACTGCAGGATGAGGTAGCAGATAAAAATCTGGCAGAAAAATATTAAGAAGAGGAATAACAATATATCATGGGATAACAATAATGTTGCTCATTGCAAAACAATGCACAATCACAAATAGTAATAACAATAACAGCAACACTTTTTCTTCCGGTAATTTTGCAACAGCTCCCAACACTAAATGTGGGAGCAAACACAGTGATAACGTGTAAGTTTTACAAGTGTGGTCCCATTAGTGGGATTCGTTGCTGGTCTCTAGATAGTACAGTCTCACCAACGAGATTTGACAGAACAGTCAGCTTCATCAAATCTGTCTGCTAACAAGTCTTCCCACAACATACATTGTATCCTTAAAGCACATTCGGAACATGTCTATAAAGTATGCATTTATGCTTGGACTATAATGCATTTTGGAACTAAACGCTTCTTATACAAAATACAATCCAGTGAAGTTTTACACATCACTCACACACAAAAAGGAATCCGGGAAATGTTTTGCTTTTGCAGTCGTGTCAGGTGCTTCTGGCTTAAAACAAGCTGTTTATTTGTCCCGTTAATATTTTATAGTTCTGTGGAATGCAACAGATACACATCGTACAGCAGGCAAAGTGTAAGTCAGTTAGTGTACTGCAAACACTCATAAGAGTCACCAACTCAGACACAGTCTCGCTTTAGCTTAATGTAGCCTCACTGGGTCTTATTAACACATCATATTAACATTAACTTAACCACAACAAAATAATTTTTGCCATTATATCCAGAATGCATTTATTCATGACAAAATAAAAAACAAATGACTTCCCCCACTGGGATTCTCAAGGTTATATCTTTAAAAGGTCAGTTTAAAAGACTTCATATTTGTTCCTTTCAGTGAATAATAGAATCAGGAGTCTCATGAAGTATCACCACTTATTAATACTTGCAAAAAATTGTCTAATAAAAATGATGACAGATAATGATGAATGATCCACGATCTGATGTTGTTTGTCCGTAACTAGGCTGCTGATTTGCTACAGCATCTTGCTAATGACATCAAGCTGATGCTGCCTAATAATCATACTTTAGAACTGCAGCTATGCGCCTGCTAAAAGAACTCAATCCGGACAAGCGGATGTAGATAGCCAGAACTTACTGGCAAAAGGGTTAATCTGATGCCTTTTAATATGAGATATAACCGTGCTATTCCTAAAGCCTGAAGCTGTATTATCTGATGTCACACACATTTACTGTTAGTGACTGTCTGTTAAAAAACAAGCACAAGCTGATTAAGAAGAGCAGGATTTGATTCAATGCAGCAAGCATGCTTTTTTTTCAAACAGACTGTTGTTTCTGTGATCATGAGCAAACAAAGTTAGGCTCAGCCAAGCAGCCAACTGGTAAAACGCACACTGTTAGTTCAGTCGCTGATGGACAGAGAGCAGCACCTTTCCCTTTTTCTAATGCAACTGAAGACATGAGACAGGCTGAGCTCACCAAAGCAGGTAGCTAATAGGTGTTTCAACCAATAAACCATTTAGTAAGCAGTTTCAGTGAAAATGACAGTAATTGTTTTCATTTTTTTTTCTCTTTTGAATTTCCCCTTAATTACACTGTTCTGAACACAGACCAAGGTTAAGTCTAATCCTTATTAAATACAGCAAAATTGATGATTCAGAGCATTTTCCTTACTGTCAGTCGTTTTTGACATTTAATTATTTTTTTCTTTTCTTTATTTTCTTGGGCTGCAGGGGACATTACTGTGCCTGGGGCCCAAATTTTGGTGCTACACCCCTGATGATACCAGTGGTTATTCTGAGAGATTGTAAACACTATAGAATGCGCTGAGGCCAATAAGGCATCTGCTGCTCTGCTGCAGCATAACTTTATAAACAGACAGAACTTGACAGTGGTGGAAAAAGAAAAGGAAGCAAAAAATGCCTTAGCATTGCACTTATATTACTCTAATAATTAACTGTAGAAGACTGTCCTACAGTACACACTCAGATTGATGCTTTATTTTTGTTTCTAACAACTGAAAAAAACCTGTGGTACCTGTTCTATCTCAGGCTGCAGGGGGCTGTATAGAGGCCTGGTCTCCACGTGTTCAGGCACCAAGCCTTGCCTCCTCAGCACCAGCAGAGCCAGCTGCTCCTCCAGCGGACCAAGGTGAGTGTTGGGCAGCTTTGCGTCATCTAAGGAAGCAATGGAATGACGGAGAGATCAATAATTACTGCAGCAATTGTGTGGTGTATATATGCAATAAATACATTCATACATGCACGCAAGTAATTCTGGAATGTGCAGTATGTGTATTTATTGAGCATAGCAGTAAATACATTTAGCCAAATTGTTAAATTGTCTTCTGCAATTGCATTTAGCCAAAGCTGAGGCACAGTAAGCTTTTAAACCAGCACAGTAAAAATGATGTGCAGAAGACATGACGTGACGTGACCCTCACATTTGAGGTAAAGTGCTTTGGGCATTGAAACACAGCTTCATAAAGTCATCGATGAGACATTAGGAAAAGAAAAAAGAGGTACTGTAAAGCAAATTCATGTAGCATTCCATTTCTATGGTCTGAAGTGTTTATCCTTCTCAGTTCTCTGGACGATCCATTCATTTCATCGCTGTTGATCTAAGAGGAGATTTTTCCTCTTCTAAAACAGAAAAAACAAAAAAAAACCCCTTTGCTCTGTTGAGTTTATGGTTTCAAACTCTGTGTCACATCTCTGAGGGAAACATGGTCAGAGTGTGGAGAGGGGAGGAAGACGAGAAGAGTGAAGGAAGACGGTCTCCCGCCGCGAAGTTGGAACCCCAATATGGCCACCTGACAATCGCTCTGACGCGTGGGTTGCCGCGGATACGTGGGGGGAAACAAAGAGAGGTAGTTTTCCTCGGTGGTGAGACACGGGAGCGGGAGGCGGAGAAGCCCACCGCAGTGTTGACCTTGGCTGGGTCAGGCTAATACACTAGCGCACTGTAAATCTGGAGCTGACCTTGGAAAGATGGCTGCCGGAGCACTTAGCCTCACTCAGGCACAGTGTATCTTACCTTGCTAGCAAAATAAGTCAACTTCTTGTGCTTTTTGATTATTTATATAGAGTTTTGGACACAGCAAACAACGTAAAAATGAATGTAGGGGAAAAAAGGTAAAAAGAAGAGATAGGGATAGGACAGCAAAATTAAGTATAGTTTTATCACAGCAGAATGCTAATCACAAACTAGCACTAGCTGCTAACTTACATCAGGAATGTTTCAGGAAAGGATAAAAGGTGGACAGAAGAGATGTGGCAGCAAAATGATCTAAATTAATCTGGGTTCATCACAGCAGAATGCTAATCACAAACTAGTGCAAGCTGCTAGCGTATAACAGGCATGTTCTAAGAAAGGTGGACAGGTGGGATGGGGTAGCAAATTTGGCTAAATTAGATGTTCATCACAGTGGAATGCTAATCACAAACTAGCAATAGCTGCTGGCTTCTGTTAGGTTTTAAGGAAATAGAAAAGGTAGACAGAAGGGATGGAGTAGCAAAATTAGCTAAATTACAGTAGAATCATCACAACAGAATGTTAATCACTAACTAGCAGTAGCTGCTAGCTTCTCTCAGGCATATTTTTGGGAAGTAGAAAAGGTGGGCAGATGAGGTTGTGGTTGTGAAATTAGCAGAAGTCACATGTATGCACGTTCAAATTAAATGATGCTAATCATAAACTAGCCCCAGCCACCAGCCTGTGTCAGGTTTGTATTAGTAATGTTTAGGCATGTGGTGTCACCATCCTAGATAGCAAGAGGATAGCAGGCCACTGTTGGCCCGCTGACGGCAAAGCTGGTGGTTGAGTAGAGTCATAGACAAAATTCCACTTTTCATCACTTATTTTTCACTTACGGTTCAATTTACTTATTTATTAAACTAATTTACAAAGCATGACGAAAGAAAGGAAGGAAAAATAAGTAAATAGGACTGTGAGTGGAAAATGAGTGATAAAAAGTGGAATACTGTCTAATACTTCACTTAACCACTCACAGTCCTATTTACTTATTTTTCCTTCCTCACTTTTGTCATGCTGTGTAAATTAGTTTAAGAAATAATTTTAACAGCAATATCATTAATAAGCAGCTTACAAGTACAGCTGGAACCAATATAGCACAGTGTCAGCAACATTTTTAGCATCAATCATTTTATATTAGGCCTAGTCTTTATTTTTTTCCTAAATTGTTTGTAATATTTGTCTTAGTTTATTTTCCAAAATAAAAGGCTATGTGCGTTCAAAATCTGTTTGAGGAGATTAAAAACTAGTTGGACCCTGAATGCATGACAGTAATCTGGATGGTCCGAGGGTGGACCAGTAGTGGCATACAGTGAGCGGGGTGCCGACCTTATCAAGCCAGTGGACCGATATATGCTTGCTATCTTGGTATGTTGAAGTGTGATATATCTGCTGTGAGTTAACAGCCACCCCACAGCCGTTGTACATTTATACAGCCCCTTGGTCTCCTCTATATCGCACAATATTTTTCTTTACGCCGAGGAGCAAGTCATTCTTTCCGCCAATAGCGCCCAAGCAGGAACTGCCACCCAGCCTCCCCATCTCCCCTGCAATCCCACACACACTGATATGATGTATAGTGTGAGCCGAGACGTATGCAGTTATTCTTTTTCTGTCAGTGTTTTCACAGAACCGCAGTCGATCTTGCACGCTGCTCGCTTTTTTAATGACGGAAGATGTGATGGAGTTGAGTTGATGCTTTGATTAGCTCTTACTCGTGACTAATGCACTCAGCAGCTCCAAAGAAAAGACTTCCACCTTCATTCCTCACTCCCCTGTTCATGCCCCCAGAAATAATGTCTGCTTTACACACACATACATGCAGACACATTATACTGGAGGGTTGAAAATATGACTTCAAAATAGTAATGTAGAATGCATGCGTGTGGAGTACTGACCCAGGTCTGCAGCAGTGTACTCATGGCCCCTGAAGTACACCCTGTCCTGCTTGTAGATGGGCAGTTTGTAGTTTCTCCTCTGACATAGCCGCTGGAGCAGTTGGGTGGGTTTTAGCTGGTCTCTCCACTGGTTCACTCCAGATCTTTAGAAAAGGGTAAGAACAGCATATTACATTCAAATACACCTCAGTGCACAAAAAGTACCATTTTGCCGGATCAGCAAAGGTTTATTAGTTTTTATTAAAACCGTAAATGTCAGTAGGCAGAAGTAGGCCTGTGTAATGGTAAAACTGTCACTTTAGTTGAAGTGCTTTGGAAAACCTTGTGTTTTTTATTATTTTTGCTTAAAGCACACTTGGAAATGACTTAAAAGTAGTGTGAAATTGAAATGACTGATCCAGTGTTTCATGCGCTTTCACACAATGCTTTCATACATTTTCTAGACAAAAATATCCCAATTTTGTATATATATGTGTGTGTGTTTGTGTGTATGTACATATATATATATATATATATATATATATATATATATATATATATATATATATATATATATATATATAAATAAAATACAAATTAGATATGTTGTCAGAACAAAACCTTGTATCTTCTAAATGGTAACTTTACAGGAGAAAGAAAACACACTTTACTGTTAATGTAAGTCAATGGAACCAGACTTTTTTTCCAAGTACTTTTGGGCCATTTCTTTTGGTCAATTCATCATGAAATTTGGCACAATGTGAAGGGCAACAGGTATTTTCACATTATGTTAAAAACTGTAAAACGACAAAAATGGAGATACAAGGTTTTGTTCCGACAGCAGCAATATGTGTGTGTATGGAACATTTACCATTTATGATGTGTCATCCTGATGTATAAAAACAAAAAAACAAACCCAGACACACAAAAAAAAAACTGTGTTTGTGTGTGAACAGTAACATCACACTCCTTACATGCAGTAGGACTGAGGCAGGCCACAGCAGGCAAAGTATCGAGACAGAAATCGGTTCTCTAGGTCAATGACAGTCTCTCCAATCTTCTCATCTTTAGAGAGCATGTCGTAATCATACAGCATGATTTTCAGATCTTTCTCCAAAGGCAGTGAACATGTCAGCTCAAACATCCTGCACAAAAAGACACAAAAATACTTATCCACTCTATCCAATTCACTCCATACTCACTGACTGTGTGACTCAATTGTTTACATAAAACGGCTGCTTGAAAGAGAGTCATTGCTCCATTCATTCTTTCATGTAAATGTTTCAATTTCTCACTAATAATGTCTCCCTGTGGTGTTGTTATCTGTTTTGTATCACCTTTGTGTTTAACTTATCACTGTCAAACTGACGTATTACAGTAATAGTGCTGTGATCATTGCTATGAGTATAGCGACCCCTGCTGGTGTAGTAATAGTCCCATTATGATCATAATACACAATATTGTACATGAATACGTCTTGTAAAGTAGTCTATCATCTGTATTTACTTGGATGAGGTGTGGAATTAGAAAAAAAAGATAAGAGTGAGTGACAGAGTCACTTACTTCCCAAAAACAGGGTCCAAGGTGCAGGGTATGTAGCTGTCATGGTCATTTATTGACTTCTTTCCTAGTGTGATCTTGACATAGGGGTCGCACTGTGTCAAGAGCAAATGGAATCATTTAAGTGCATGCAGTAACACACACATACACACACATGCTGTAACCAATCTATCAGTGATCAGCACACACAGCAGCGAACTCCCTCTTTTTTGACTCAGACCGTCCCCTCTCTCATGTGCACTGTGGAAAAAGCCCTCTCTGTGATCAGCGTAGGGTTCAGTGTAGGCTGTAAGTGTATGTGTGAAATGTTCCATATCATAAGTCCTGGCTCGAGTAGGTAATGACAGAACGTCATCCGAGCGTGTTCACAGCTAATGACAGACAGGACAGCCCATCTGTGGCCAGGCCAGTGGGCAGAAGTCTGTGCATGAGTGAGGCTTTACAGCCATCAAGGAAAAAGGTGCCTTCATAGTTTTATTCAGTACCGTTTCTGGATCTCTTGTGATTTTGACACTATGGAGAGTACTCACCATGCAGCACACTAGCGATGGAGGGAATGTTAGTTGTTGAAAACAATATGGCAAGATTACAAATGTCATGAAGCTACAAAAGTCCAGTTTGTTGAGGGAATTTAACCCCACAACTAAGGGTAACTTTATAAGAGAAGGAAAACATTTTCTTAGCTCTAAGGTGTATTACATTAGCAAGATTTTACTCCAAGTAATTTGGCCCTTTTCTGTTGGTTCCTTTCTTAAAACCAAACTGAAATCAAAATTGGCCTTTTCTTGTTTTACCTTGTCTCTGGTCATATTAGGTACAAATCATATTATATCATTTAAAAGCAGAGCTGGTCAGCCCTATACGCTCTCTAGACACATTGCATAGGGTCCTAAAAATTATGCAAGGGCCCCATCTCCCCCTTGTGTCAAAGCTGCTTATTTGTTTACAACTTCAATGAGAGGATGAAGTGGTGGGAGCACTGGGGTGTCAGGTGTGACTGTGTGGCAATTGCAAATGGTTTACATGGCTCACAGGTCAGGTAGGAGGGCCCCTTCGCAGAATTTTGTTTAGGGCCCCAGGGAAGTCAGGACCAGCACTGTTTATAAGACAAAATTCTTGCCCACCTTTGGCATTTTCTGATTGTTGATCACGTCACTGCACGGGTGGGGAAAAATAACATTAACCTTATTGAGCCAAGCATCTCACCTGCGATCCTTCCTGAGAATCTGGTGATAAACTCATTTAACTCATTTAAATCTAGTGCCACTTTCTTGTACCACTGTTTTTTTTTGTTAGCCTGCTGTTATCACAAATTAACATAGCTAGAATCATTTTCATTCATAATTTTACACAAATTTCAGATTTATTTGGGATCCAAAAGGTGAAAATTATTATAGAAGAGGAGATATGCTCCACAATAAACTTGCTGTGCTTCTAGGACAGGATGATTGACACATCAAGGAGACTATAACCGTTACAGTTACATGAGCATTAATCTCCAAGGGCTTTACAAACACACAACAGATAAAAACTCCAATATATAGTAAAGAACCACAGATAGATAAATAGATAAAAGACAGATATACAGATATACAAAAAAAGAACTGCAATGACTGCTAGAAAAAGATACATAAAATTGCAAATATATAATTTACACCTCATGGATGACTTTACAGTGGGAATGACACTGCATCAAAAAATATGAGCTGCTAATTTGGCTATTAAATGGAGTAATGGAGTAATTGAATGTGTTGAACTGTCAAGTTACACAGAAATTATGCTGCTGCCAACTCATAACATACACCTAGTTGAGTGTAAGTTTCACAGTGTAAACCCAGCCTCAGGATCAGTAAGAGTTTATTACAATAATCAATAAAGTAACATTTAAATGTTACTGGTGTGTCTTATTATTATATTAAGTGTTTCACTCTTAAATACCTCACGGTCCTGAAAGATAACTATATTTTTTAGTTGGTGTAAAAAAGTGACAAAAAGAAAAATAAATATATATTTATTAAAATAAAATACAATCTTATGGATTAAGATGATGGAGAAATATCTCTGTAACACTGGAAGCTGTGTAGCACCTACCTTGCCATTGGCGTCTTTGGGCTGCAGGTTGTAGGCCTGGATAATATAGATGCGTACTAGGCACTCCTCTATGCCATTAGGAGGCAGCTGACGGAACTGGCGTGGTGGGCAAGGTGCAGAGGGGTCATCAGGTAACGGGTAGATTTTAAACATGCCCTGTGTGACAAGAGAAAAGTGTCATCAGAACAGTAGTAAACACTCTATACCATTTTTTGTAAACAAGATGTGTGAATGAGGAATGAAGAACGTCAAGAGCATAAAGAACCTTTTTAAAGTTGTAAGAACCCCCATATAATGTGAAGGTCCATTTAGGAACCTTTATTTATAAGCATGTAAGTACTCCTAACCCTAAACCTAAAACACTCATAACACATACGCTTGTTAATTTATGATTTGTTTTGACGTTAGATTTAGCAAAAGTCTCAAAATGTAATTCTGGAAAGTACCAACCACCCAAAATTTAAACGAACAAAGCACTTCTTACAGAGAGTGGCGCAATGCTCTAATTCAACATTAAAAGCATGCTCTGAATTAAATAATTGGTCTAAGGCAAACTTTGACAAAGACCAGACTCAGAGTTTGAGGCCAGCTGAAAAGGAATAACCAGTAACTAATGACTTTCCTCCTCAGTCACTGCATGGGTCCATTAATAAGCATCATTTTTCTCATATGGCTCTCTTATGAAGTCATTCTGTTTTTTACCTCAAACATTGGTACAGATAAAAGCAAAAAAGGACTCATGACAGAATTATTACCAAGTTTTTGCATGACTAAGCTTCAGGGTCACATATGGGACCTTAAAGAGCTCACCTTGAACTCTCCAACTACTGAGGGGTCTTCACTCTCATCCTGAGTTCTTCCACGGTAAAGCTTGAACGTCTGACAGAAGTCAGCCAGCTGCTCAAAACCCTCAACCTTCTCCAGCTCTCTGTCGTACACCTGCAGAGAGGAAAATAACCGTATATGAGTGAGCTTGTATACAGTTCTTAGTCACTGAAAACAGTGAAATTGTACTTACGGTTCAACAGACAAATATAACACAACACGTTATTGTGTCTAATGCCAAAGTACTTGTGTTTTAGGGTCTTGGACCTTAATCGCAAGTCTACATTTCATCCACATAGTGAAATGACCTCAAATGCTCTATAAACGTAAATGGATCAGTAAATTCTCGATTACGAGGACATTTAAAAACAGCAATAAACTTGTGCATAAACGGTTTGATGTAGTGGAGGAAAATTTGCATCGCCCCAACACAACACAATGCCACAGCTTGTGTCACATGATTCAACAATCCAAAATGGCTTTCAAAAGGCCACCCAGGAGAAAGCTTAGAGAGCGTGTGTGAGAGAATACCCATAAACAGTGCTGTGTTGTTTTAGGTGACTCATTCTATGTTCCGGCTCCGGCCTTGGAACCCTAAACGTGCGACACTGCGCGCATCCTACAAAATCTCTCTCTCTCTCTCTTTCTCCCTGAGGCACTATCAGCTCAAAATAACAGCTGATCTCAGCAGATTTGAGTGAGAGATTATCTGAGTGTTACTCCTCCTCCGGTGAGACACGCACTTGTGCAGTTGTATCTGCCCCGGGCCTCGCTTTTTCCACACAAGGGCAAGGTAAGCCCTGAGAAACGAAGCTTGGAAAGGTTGGAAAGATCGGCTTAGGGAGGGAGAGGGAGAGGGACAGAGAGAGAGAGAGAGAGAGAGAGAGAGAGAGAGAGAGAGAGAGAGAGAGAGAGAGAGAGACCCAGAGAGAACCAAAAAAGAGAAATACAATACAAGAAAGAAAGAAAGAAAAACCAGAAAGAGAGAGAGGAAGTGGGAGAGACGGAAAGTGAGAAGGAGAGCGTAAAAGAGAGAGGGAATGAGAGAGCAAGAAAGAATGAACGATGGAGAGAGAAAAATGGAAAGACTCAAAAAAAGAGACAGAGAGAGAGGGAGACAACAGTAAGAAAGAAAGAAAGAAAGAAAAGGCCCGACAGAAGCAAGAGAGAGGAAGATGGAAAGAAAGAGAGAGAAAGAGGGAGAGAGAGAGAGAAAGAGAGAGAGAGCAGAGATCACAAGCAGTAGTGAGGGATGTGAAGGAGGTGTGGAAAGTGGGGGGAATGAGATGATGATGATGACGTCAGTAGCGGAGCCCCTGTCTGCTCTTGGTTATACCCCTGCGGCATCCCCGACATGAATTCATCGGAAAAGCTGGCAGCTGCGGCTTGCTCTCTAAACGCTCAGGCTCGTGGGAAGTGGAGTGGAGTGGACTGCAGCAAGGCTGAGCGTACACTTTTAAGAAGGCACAAGCAATCCCCACTGGCACAGCAAGGCCTTTTAAGTCATGCTGCAAACTGACGTTTCTGTACCATTAGAAAACGTTCCCATCACGCTTTCTTGTCTATTATTTGCTTTTGCTTAGCACTGCTGACAAATCCACAGATAAAATACATTGAACTGATTTCAGGTCAGTAACTTATTGCTGCGCTTTAATGAGAAGCTAAGCTAACTTTAAGCTTAGTTAAACCTAGCTCTGGAGGCAGTGGTGACAACATAGCTTTTTTCCCCATCAATTCTTTACTGTCTACATTGTTTAGGTAGAAACAGATCTGATGTATGTATGGCAAAAATCTAATCTCAGATATGATTTGAGATAATTTCACGTGGTCATAAATCAGACATATATCTGATACATGTCCATGCAAACTTGATGAGAACGATCAAAATTTTCTCCCCCCCACACACTTTGCTCTGTGTGAGCCATCGCTTTTTCTTTTCTGTTTTTGACTATAGGTGCATACATTCTTTTGGGGGACATGATTATCCTTTTACATTTTTCTCCTCAATTGAGCATCTTAGACAACATAATGGTGCAGTAATAAACCAGAAGTTGTTCGGGGGCCCTAAGCAGCTGCTTATGTTGCTTAATAGGAAGAGCCGGCACTCACTACATTGTTTAACACTGTATGCATCACTTTGTGTTGGCTGCATTTTAGCAATGCCCTGCATGTTGTGGGATGATAAATTAGCTGACAGATTTCGTAAATGAGGTGATCTTTGGTGATTTGCTCTGCTGTGACGGTTTTCTCTGATGTGTGGCTCCTTTGGACAGATCAAACATACATTTCTCATCCTGGCCCTCCGTGGTTTCATATGATTTCTATGATTTAGTTCTGGCACTGGGCCTGGCATAAGCACAGCACTGCTGTCATCATCCAGTGTTGGCAACATGTCAGCAGTGGCTAACGTGCACAGTGTGAGGTGCGTTGATGTGTGTAACAGATATGGGGCACTATATACACAAACGTAGACCGTTTTGTGTTGTGAAAGTAGCCTATATGTCAGTAACATGTGCTTTACTGCACGTTGCTGTTTAAATGTGCTTTTAATGCTCCTTTATTTCACCTGCAGGGTGTCAAAGCCTTTCTCCAGGTAGCTCCCACACTTCTTCCTCTCGCCCGTCGAGGCGTAGAACTTACTCCACCAGTCCATGAACTCATCGTCCTAGTGGAAGAAAAGAAGAGTGAGAAGAGAAAGACACATCACACTTACAGTAATGGCAGTAATGGCAAGGAGCTATGCTTTTTAAATGACAGCCCTCAAGCCTATAGTTCACTTTTGGAGATACTATTACAACAACCCCCACTTACCCATTGGTTCATCTGTGTCCAGCAAGGCAAGTAAAGATATCAATAAGACATTAAATTCAAACAGTGAGAGAAGAGAGAGCGATTAAAGTTCTGGGTCTTGAGGGACTAGACTGTTCATGCACATGCAAGAGTGACCAGGACAACATCTACACACCGAAAGGACTGGAGAAATGACCAGTGGAAAGAGTATTTTCCAAAAACTTGCAGTTCTTTCCATAGTAACCTATTAGCGTGAATGAGAAGTCCCTTGCAGGTGATGAGGCTAAACATTTCAGGGTAATCTGAAACTTGCAGGAAGGAAGGCAGTAAAAAGCTCTTGGGCTGTACATTCTCTTGGTAGATCTGCAGTAAGAATAAAGACCACTGATTTTAAAATGGCAATGTTAGAAACTAGGGACCAATATATCAGCTGACGGATAAAACCGGCTGATGTAAAAGCACTGAAATTCAGTTTGTTTATATTGTAATTAACATCTCTCTGATACACAAAAGTCATTTCATTACAATTATTTGAAACGTGAGAAGTTGAACAGAACCAACAAAATTGGTTTTATATTGTTGAAAATATTGATTCCAAACTTCTGAGTGGTAGAGTATGAGAGCAATTGCACTCTTCTGAAGATTTTAATAGTTTCACGGCAGCCAGAGGCTTCAAAGCCAGTCATCAACTGCTTGTCTTTTTGTGAAATACAAGCTAAACTGGTTAACTTGAACACAAAACAACATCACTGTTCAGATAAGGAGAACATGTGATAACACAAACACATTTATGTGAGGAGAACTACTAACAGAGCTATTAACAGCTAATCTTAATGGAACTAATGATCAGTAATTACTACAGTAGTTATGTACAGTAATTATCAGTAATTATATCAGTAATAATTACAGTAATGCACAAGCAGCAATTTAGTCATTTGATCACAGCACTATACTGTTTATGCTTTACTGTATACAGTTGATTGCTGTATTTGAACAGTTCTTTTCTGTATTTTAATGTGCAACCACAGCTGTCTGGGGACCTTCAGTTTTACTACATTATGTAGTACACTATATGAAGTTTTAGGTAAACACCACAAATCTACTTAGTTATTTCTGATACCAAAAGTAAACTAAAACACTAAAACACAAAACGCCACCATGGTTGTAGTACAGTAATGTAAAATATTGTCAAACATATCTTTGACGTAGGAATACCAGTAGATTACTGCAGTTTTTATTGCAAATCTACATTTATCCTTTACATTGTATTGGTATCAGTGATGAAACTGCACATTGGTTGGGCCCTGTAATGAACCATAATTTAAATGACCTAATTTTCCGTTTGATAACTCTGGTCAGAGCTGCGCTTCATTTGCATGACGTGAGGGACATGGAAAGTGTTTTGTGGGAAACTTTCAAAGGTGGCAAGGAACAGGCGCTTCTCGCGCAGGCCAACACCACATTTCCCACTAAACAAAAGACAAAGGAGCGTTTTTAGCAAAAGACAACACCCTCTGCCAGTGACGCTGCCACTAAACGAGAAACAAAAGTGCATTTGAACTTCAAACGGAGCCAGGGGAGCCATCGTCCAGAGCTATAGTTAACACATTATCCAATTGCCTTTGACCTTCAACAGAGACACTGCTGAAATGAATAATGTGGTGTGTGTGTGTGTGAGAGAGAGAGAAAGAGCGAGAAAAAGACAGGATGACCCAACATGGCACAGGATGTGTGAATGTGCGAGTGTCTATATGAGAGGGAGATTCAGTGTATGTGAGATTTTGTCTCTTGCCACAATCTCACACATACACACACACACACACACACACACACACACACACACACACACACACACAGTCTGTCCACCCCACACACACTCTCTCCAGCTTCCAGAAGCAGGACTCTGGCATGTTCTACAGGGGGACGCTGAATCCAGCATTCTTTTCACTGTTATTTTTCAACTGCAAAGAGGGAGGAGAAAACAGTAGTGGGAGAGGAATGTTGGAATCTTTCTCCCTCTCTGCGGTTAAGGCGCATGGCAGTGTGGCACGTGTTATGGTGGCCAGACACGGGGCTGATGGCAGTGTGTTATAGTGCCCAACGTGCCACTCTGATGCCAGTGAGTGTGTGTGTGAATGGGCGTGTGTGAATTGAGGCCCTGCATGTTCTGTTTTAAGCACACTTCATTATAAGTGATAAATTGTTGTATATAGTGTTGGTGTTTGTGTGTATAACTGCAGGTCTAGTGCATGAAGTGTGGTTATGTGTGTGTGTGTGTGTGTGTGAGAAATTCCTCATGATTTATTTTAGATCACCAAAAGATTCAAATCACATCAAGTGATTTGAATCTTTTGATAACATTGGTACCAGAATATTAGGCAAATGAATAAAAAATACTAATTCTATCAACATACAGTACTGTGTAAAAGTCAGATGCGACCCTTCTTTTATTTCAGGGAATCAGATATAACATAATACACTTGCATTAGGAAGGAGAAAGTCAAAGGAAAATAAGTGAAAAACAGAAGTTTCTAAAACTAGAGTTAAAAAAAAAAAATATGCAAAGATAGAGAGAAAATGGGACTCTTGACAATCATGCAAGATTTGGCAGACCACCAAAACCACCACTTTCAGATCAACAATACTTTCATCTTTGAGAGAGAGAAGAAAATTAAGCTCCACTCTTGCTTCAGATCTGAAAAATCCACAGGTGTTTGTCTCCATCCTTCCACTGTGAGAAAACAACTCAACACTACGAGTCTAAGAGGATGTGTATCTGTCAAGAAGCCCTTACTGAGAAAAGGAAACAGACAAAAAAGAAGAAAATGCAACCAACTTCTAAAACTTTAAAGGTGTGTAAATATGTCTGCAGATTTCTCTGAAAAACAGAAATCAAATCTCCTAAAAAGAACAATGTTGTAATAAAGTGAAAGAATGGACACACTAAATACCGAAAAAATAATTTTATAATTAGTTGTTGAGGCTTTTATAATTTTTCTGTTGTGTTTGTCTTTTTTCCTGATGTAGAAAAATGAATCATTTGTACTCAATGGTCATTTTGACTAGAAATTAAGTAAAAGAAGGGTGGCTTCTGACTTGCACAGTACTGTATCAGCACACTGTGCACGACTGTCACTCAGGGTCCTACAACATATTGAAAGCTGTGTGAACTTGGAAAGTGCATTTTGGTCATTTCGCATTTGCACAATAGCTGGCAGAACAATACTGGAACTCCACGTGAACCCCATGTGAAAATGTGTAATTGAGATAAAGAACCTGAGGATGGAGTGTGAACTCAACACAATCGCTTAAAAATTTGTTCACTGCACCATTGGAGGCTACAATGAGTCTGCAGTTTCCCTGTTATCTGATGTATATAGGAGGGGTAAAAGA
This sequence comes from Colossoma macropomum, assembly GCF_904425465.1. Taxonomy (NCBI): domain Eukaryota; kingdom Metazoa; phylum Chordata; class Actinopteri; order Characiformes; family Serrasalmidae; genus Colossoma; species Colossoma macropomum. The sequence continues at coordinate 433,075 of NW_023495247.1, read as the reverse complement.
GGTGTTAACCTCACAAATCTCAGCTTCAGACACTCTATAGCTCCAATACCTATTGCTAAGCTGGCCACATCTTTTGTATTTGGTCAGTTCCATTCAGACTGGCTATCTGCACTGCCTTGTATATGTACTTCTGTTTAGTGAGTTTTTTCAGCCTGACAGGAAATACACCTTACGAGCCTCCTTTCTGTGCCATGACTGAGCCTTGCGTAGTGAGATATAGTCGCTGGACTGAAAAATGTTTGTGAAGTTCAAGACATCACATTTTTTCCTTTTTCTTTGTAGAGGAAGTTCTCTTTGAGGGATTTGGAAGCTTTTCAGTAAAATTTCCTTGCAATTTTGCTGCTGTATACTGATTTATTGTGCATACGTTTGTTTTTGTCCCCCCCTTATGATAATTACCTTCCCCTAATAAATCAATGGTCTATGATTGGCCACTTTAATGGACAAAAAGCACAAGACTCTCTGATGATAGGCAGAAATCTGGGACTAACCTCATGATTCAAAGACAGCCAGAAATGGTCAGTATAGTCACTAAAACGCATGAAACAAGTAATAGGGTTGGCTGAGGAAATCAAAATTAATCAACTCAGCCTTCTATTTCATTTCTTCCAGCGTTCTTGTACATACTGTGCATGGATGCAGCTGTACCTATGTGAATCACACTTGCACATTATTTGCATCGTGTAGTAGTGAACACAAACTAACGGCCTTAATGCCCCGTTTTGGTCAGGCAATTATAATGACCTGGTCTTGGGGAGCCATAGTCAACCACAGTTGTTGATTTCCTGTTGCAACAAACCTATTAACGCTAGTAACAGGTTTCTAAGTTGAATTAGGTATTTTTGAGCAGGTAAATCGCCAACCTGTGCTGGGCCCCAAATCTCCAGGACCAGAACTCAACACCACTGCTGTAGGTCACTGTAATGTTTGACTTACACAGGGCCTTAAGGCCTTTAGTTTGTGTGTACGTGTGTGCATAACTATTTGAAAACTAGGCCTTCATCTCAGTTCCCCAAACATTCTGCGGTACCAGAACACTGTGCCCAGTTTTTGAGCTCCGGAGTCTGGCATAAATCTAGAGCCGCCGTCCACAATCAGGCGAACAAGGGATACAAATAAAGGGGAGAGAAGGAAAAAAATAAAGAGAGTATGTTAAAATTAAACACACAAAAGCACGAACAAATGAAGGATAGAGACAAACGATGCTTCAGCAAACACTGGGGAACATCCAGAGACCACAATCATAGAGAGAAAAAGAGAGAACAAGCATGGACTTTCTGGGGCAGAGAGGTTGTCGGGGGTTCCCCTGCCAGCCGGCATGTCTACCCAGTGGCAACACATAGAGTAAATGAGGCTGGCTGTATGGTGCAGAACTGAAGCTGCTATCAGAGCCAGTTAGGCTGAGCAGGCCAGGCTGTGGCCAGTGCCTGAATAGCGCTTTTCATTATGCCACCATGAGTCTTCTCTTTTTACCTGACAGTAGGGACAGCCATGTTTCCATCACTGTCGGTGTACGCGTGTGTTTAGATTAAGTACTTTATTATTTTACAGGCGTAGATGTGTATAATGAGAGGGCCATGTGTCTGGGACTTAGTGGTGTTATTACAAACGTTATTGCACCAGAGAGGACAGGAGACATGAGGGCGTACGTGTGTGCACTCAATAAAATCTATCAACGAGCCCTTCCATAGAGGGCTTCACTGTAGTTATGGCTGCCTGCCATCCACACTCTCTCAGGCAGGGGAATAATACAGTACCAGACAGGATGGCAGGGCCAGGCTTTGTATGCCAACAGCATGCTGGCATGGACACTTCATACGTGGACATGAAAGGGGCAAGCTGCCTAATGTCGATACACGGTGGTCGGCACAGTCAGAGGGAAAACAGAGCCCCTCCAGGAATTCATTCATGCAAAACTTGTTAAAAGTGGCTGGTACCGCTCTCCATGCCTCAATTAAATGCAACACTCTTAATAATAGAAGGTACCAAATTGGTCATTTAGTACCACTTTTGATTCCCTAAGAATCTTTCAGTACATGGTTATTTAAAAGGATACTGTAACGTTTCTCAACCTAATATGTATCTGCTGCAATTTTAGGGAACGGTCGCTGACCACGGACAATAATTTAGATGCGCTTCCCTGTACTTAGAAAAGACCAGAAAAGATACTGACTTACGATAAAAAAGCCAATGAGCTGGTTTTCTATTCTTTTCTAAATACAGGGATAAGCATACATGGTAATCAGTCATATGCTACAGATTGTATGCTAGAGGCTAGGCTGTTTCTTAACCCTCTAGACCCCACGGTGGCCTCCATCTCACTTTACGGCTGTAATTTAGGGGAATTCTGAAAGAAACAGAATAACTACAGCAACCTTTATTACAAACTATATTTTAGATACTTTGATATTTCATTTTTATCAAGAAATGCCAGTTTTCAATTTGTAATTGAATTGAAATTTAACACATTTATACAGCTAGGGGAGTGTTCAGAAGTTCTGTAACGTTAAGTAGGAGACAGATAAGGGAGTGTTGGTGCTGTCGTCCTGCTGCTCTCATGCATTCACTCAGGTTTGGTGACGGTGGAGCGGAGGGGCACTGACATCTCAGGGAACCTTCATGTCTCTGTTACCTTTCTGTTTCTCCCTTTTAGTTAGGCTGTAATAACTAGACCTGCTGCAGTCTGTGCTGCACTCTGTTAATACTGTAATCTGTGATCAGTCACTCTTTACAGAACTAACTCTCTGTGTGTTTTCCTTTTCTTTGCCGAGTTGAATAACTCCCCATCCTGTACGGTCTGATGCTGCTGCTTCTGTTGCTTCTTATGCCTTGATTGGGTGCCACTGCTCACCAGCCTTCTGGACCGGTTTGACCACCATTGAGCTTCATGCTGTACAGCGCTGTGCAAACCTTACCATAAACAACTGACCCTGATGATGGTGCTGCTGCTGCTGCATAAACTAAAACTAATCTAATTAACCATTGCTCCGCCTGTTTTCCCTGTTTTGTAGTATAATATTTTATACTAATGCTGTTTGCTATCCGGTGACGACCAAAGGAGGATGGATTCCACTTTTGAGTGTTTCTTCCTCTTGCTCTTAGGGAGTCCTTTCTTGCCACTCATGAGGGCTTGGACCCGGATTTTTCTGTAAAGCTGCTTTGTGACAACACCTGTTGTAAAAAGCGCTATATAAATAAACTTTGACTTGACTTGAGATAAATATGATCGAACTTTTGCTCAAATTTGTACTCAATACATACAGATGTGCAGCAGGTCACTTCTAATAGGAATCAGTTAAACCTATAAGCTAACCTGCTGTCTGTGCTTGTATCTGTTTCATAGCCATGCAAGGGCTAAACAAGTGACTGAGGACATCTCAGCTTCCTCACCTGAATGTCATTCAACAGTCAGAACTACAGCCAAACAAAGGAATTTGTACTCAGTTATTTCTTATTCTTCAAACATTGTTGACTGTTTCAATATCTACCACTAACATCTTTCTTCAACATCTCAAAGAAATAGGGTGACACAAAATCCAGGAGGCGGGTTTTGGCTGTGTAAAGTCATATTCCATTTCACTATTCATTAATTGTAAAAAATGCTATGTCTTGGATATGTGTTCATGTGAAAGAGACGGCAACATTCAATAGCTATTTTCCATTGGTTTTATGATCGAATGCTTTGTTGGAAACAGTGATGAATAAGCCCCTTACTCTTAAAATGTTCAGGAATCTATTCTAGAATGTGGTAGGGGCTTAAACGGTTAAAAAAACAAATGGTGGTTCTTTTCTGGCATCTCTCCAAAGAATTCTTCTAGCACCTGTGTTTTTAAGAGCATACAATAGGACATGTAACAAGCGGGGACTGTGTCTAACCAAGAGAAGGGATATCATGAACTTCAGGCCAGTTTAGGGAAACAAAGAACAACATATGAAAATTGCTGAGAACTCAGCAGTAAATGGGTTTAAGGTACATCTATAGACCTTGAATGTAAAGAATGTTTTGAATATACTGTACAGGCATTCCAGACATTTTGACTGACATGTCACTCAAGAACATAAACAAACAATTTCCAAAAAGGCCTGAGGAATTTGCGACAGAGATCAGTGAAACATTGATCAGGGCACTGGTACAGGTTGAATTCCAGACATGGAACATTTGTCCCAGTCTCCTTTTAACTCAATCTACTATCTTTTTTGTAAGCATGTAGGAGACAGGGGTTTGGGCTTGGGTTCTTGCATAGCACTTGAAGCTTACAGTCAGTAAACCATATACATTTTTCAAAGCATATTTTTCCAGGTATTATTTGGGCCAACTTGACAGTAAGTATAAGGCAGAAGTAAAAAATACAACGGAAAAGAATATACAATGAGCCCTCTGGTCTGGGTTACACACTAACTCAATGCTAGAAGCATTTTTCACTACAACCGGGGGGGGGATGCTTTAAATAACCTTTAGCATACTTGTGCAGTCAGAAGAAAATTCAGCCATGAACCAACATTCGTTTTATGAGCAACCACAATTTTGGCCTTTTTTTTTGCCCTCAAACTTCTGAAGTTGTTTTGGATGTCAAGTATAAAGGCAAGAAATGGAAAAATCATTGAAATGCTTTTTGCCCTGAGGAATGTCTGGAGGCTTAGCTTGTAAGCGGTCAGTAATGTTTCACGTTCCGTAATGACTGCATCTTGGTAAAATGGGCTTCTGTGTTTGACAGTCATCATGAAGCAGTATCAAATGATTGCGATGCCTGCTGGCATTGGATATAAGGAATATGAAGAAGGACCTGCCACATCAGATACAAAAAAAATCAAGTTAAATATAATAAATATCACCGAAATGGTTGAAAAGCTAGGCTCTCTGTTGTGATCCAATTCAGTATTCATGGTATTAGTGGTGCATACACTGGGCACACATTTCACTGACTAGGTCAGTCATGAGCAAATGCAATGGGTCTGAAAGTCATGGCTACACAAGGCTCTAGCCTCAGAAATACACCCAGGACTTATATGCAACAGTGCACGCCATGCATAAGTCAGAGAAGGCCTAATGATTTCTGTGAAATTTAGAAATTTCTAGATCTTTATTTAATAGAATCACCATGATTGCTCTATTTAAACTCTCAAAGTTTGTAATAATATTTTAATTTCATTTTAACATTATGGGGACAAAAGGGTGACATTCTTGAATCACCCAATGGAAAATGATCCAATCAGATTTTTTCTTCTGTGGTATCTAGGTAGATACAGCCAAGCAAGCACTCTGACTGGTTGGAACTTCAGGAGCTGGAGGTCAGATAAACAATCAACATAATTAGGAGCTGACAGAAGAATCAATGAGTCATGTTTTGATTTACAATGGGTGTGACCAATTACTCTAGGCCTACTGGAAATGTCACTCACTGTGAGTGGGAGTGGTAGCCTCACCAATGCGTTTGGTCAGTTGTTAGAAATGGAAAACAGCGGCAGCTCTATGCCAGGGCTCTTTATTCTATGATAGAGCCATTGTAAAACTGCCATATACAAGAAAAAAGTATGTTCACATGAACTGCCTTTATCTTAGTGCTAACATACTACTAGAATCCCACAGGGACTCTCGCAGTTTTGACATTTATGGCCCAAAGTGAAGGCTTAGTCACAGTTTGCCACTGCTGTTAACAAACTACACAGCTTGAGATAAAATTGTTTAGTGCAATTATTATTATTAACACCAATTAACCATGGCAAAATCACTGTAACACACAGCCTTGAGTGGCTTATTGCTTTATTAGGACTGTACAGGGAAAAAGCAGGGAGTAGCCTACCAAAACTACATGATGAGCACTTTGATCCACCTCCTCCCACTTAGGGCAACCGGTCAGGACAAAAGTGCTGTCCCTGAGCTCATGTAAAATCTAGAGCTTGAAAATTTCATTAGTGGAAGTCTGACTGAATGCAGCCCAATCCCACCCCTTCATCTGTTCCTAACATTTGGCTGAGGGGGATATACACCGGGAATCTTTTAACAGCCCTATTTACTTTGGCTCTAGTTAGAGAGAAAATTTGGGTTTTTGATCATCTGGTTTGAATATTTTCTAATAAAATAAATATCTTTGTTTGCAAAAAGAGAAACCTCCAAGTCTTGGCTTGAAGAGACACTGAGTGCTGCACTTGGAGTGTGATATAAACATGCATTTGTATCAAAAGAGTCTGCATATTGTAAGCCTGGCTCAGGAACAGACTTGAAGACTATCAGCAAAGCCATATATATACACACACACAAACACATATTAAGGCTTTAAAAGTAATATTTATTTAATTTGAATATTTTTACGTCTTTATGATCACAATGGCATAGCCACAAAGTGGTATCATAATCCAAGATTTGTTTTTTATTTATTATTTATTCAATCCAATTAAATAATCCATTGAAACTAAGTTTTACAAAAGTTTTTTTTCTTCATTGCCCCTTTTACTTTGTTTATATAATCATGTCACGTCAAAGCACTAGAGGCGTCTTATTTCTTAATATTTCCTTATTAAATAAGGGAATGCTGTACTAATGCTTGATTTTGAAGTATAATGGTTACTGGATAAGAAAATTACAGGAAATCTACTTGGTGGGCTGGGTATAGTCATTTCATTTTGTGCTACAGACATGCATACACCACACATGCACACATGCAGGGCTACACAGAGGAGAGTAGCACACACGTGATATACAAATATACAGTCGCTTTTCAACATCTTCACCGTCATTCAACTCTAGTCTGAAGAGAAGTTTTTGCACATACCTTACAAATATCAAATAATTTCCTGAGCACATTACCTAAGCTTGATAAAACGACTGATTTGCTTCAGGATAGAAGGAAGATGTTGAAAAACAGACAGACAAGTGGGGTTCAAAAAGAGGGTAAGAAACAGGTGTGGTCAGATCATATATGTATACGTACATGGAGGCTGGAGCGAGAAGTTGAGAGGTTAATAATAGCAGAACTGGTGCCGTCTGTCAGCTACAAACCAGAGGCAGGGTGGTTAGCATCTCATTAGTCAACACCTGAGACACTCTGAAGAAAGCGCTGCTCCACTCTCATAAGATGATCCTCAGTGGCTTAAGTACTGGCAATGCAATTGCATGGGGCCCCATAGCGCAAGCCTGAGATATTCAACTTCTCTAATGTCTGTACTGGACCCCTTAAACACTGAAAAAAATGGTGCTTTGAATTTTTCATCATTCAAACTTGTCATTTAGTTTTATATCACCACAACAGCTATATACATATTTATGCAACACATTTTATTCATGTAAACACAAACATTTGATTTCAATGTATATTCAAAGCACTTTTTTCTCCAGTATATCACTGCTTATGAAATCTTAGACTTATGACTAGCTACAATAATAATATAAAAGACTATGCAAAGTCAGAGACCACCCTTAATTCAGATTGTCTTGAACGAGAAAGGAGAAAGTCAAGGGAAAATAACTGAAAAAAAAAACAAAAGTGGAACTCAAAGAACTTGTAAAGGATACAGAGAAAATGTGACTCCTAAAACTGTGTAAGACCTGGTAGACCACCAAAACTGTCACAATCAGATAAACAGTATAAATATTTCATCTTTGGGAGAGAGGAGAAAATCTGAAGAGCCAAAAAGAAGTTTCTGTCCATCCAAGAATCGTTACTAATTAAATAAATGGAGGGGGGGTCTCTGACTTTTGCTCAGGACTGTATTTTAACCATTAGCCTTACCTTAGAACACCAACTTGACCTTGGAGCACCAACTTGATTGAGACTTAGCAATAGCAAGCAAACAAGCCAACTACATTGTCATTGCTTTCTGGGTGATTCTGACAGTAATAAAAATGGCATGAAAAAGTGAGAACCTATTAGCATGGCTGGACGGCGTATGACGTTATTCTGCACAGAGCAGACTGGAGAAAACTCACAGACAAAGGCTCAGTATAGAGTGTGAATGAGGCACAGATGGCATCTTTAAGCATTCCAATTCCAGTCTTTTGAGCTCAGACTAGACTGTACTTTCAACATTTGTATAAATCATTATGAATGCCTGACCCACACAATGTCATTTCTTGATGAACGATGTGACAGTCACTTTTCCACAATGGGGCTTAAAGTGTGCCTTCTCCAATAATAACTCGAACAGATGGAGAAGACACAGCGTGTATAGTTAATGCAACAATGTAGGCACTAAAGCTAATTAGACACAGACACAACACATATACACATGCAGACACTGCACTATAGTACCCTTTAACACTAAATTAAACCATTGTTGTCCTTGGGAGTATGTTTGCATAAAAGTGCCAAACCCATCATAAATGAGTAGCCACAAAATCCATCTTCTGAGATAAACAATGGGAAAATAATGAAAGCCTGAAGACTGTCCTCTTGGGAGTCATTGAAATCTATGGAAATGAAATATGTCTTTAGTGCAAAAGACAACAACAGAAGTGTCTCTTTTGTGCACCGTATGTAATAAATCATTCAAACAACAAGATTTAAGATTTTACATAATTTAATTGCAAAGGTCATTTAAACACTGCTAACTTTTAAACACTCCATCAGCAACGGGGACTCGAGTCAGTGACGCAGACTTGAGTCACGCTTCAGTCAACTGTGGTCTGACTCGCGACTGGACTCGGACTTACCCTATCCCCTCAAAATCCCAAGCTTATTACATACTAAGGGTTATTACTCAGTAACTACTGGGACAGCTATTCTTAGGTTATAGAAGTGAAACGTTGGGCCTGCTGGTGGGCCTTGGCCATTCAAGGGGTTAACCAGACCTGAGACTTCAGACTCATCCTGAAAAAAAGTATACAAACTAAACTGATTAAATTAAGACTGATCGTTTTAATGTGGTAAATAAATAAAACCTTTAGTTTCCATCCAAACGTGTGACTTTGCCCTTCAGTTTAGCTACAGTCATGCGCAGTTATTACTGCAATGCCTTTCTCTGGCGTCAGGTTGAAATAATGAGCCTTTCACAATAGAAGAACCTGCAGTTTGATGGACAGAATGAAGTGCTACATGCAGGAAATGCAGTGTTTAAAGTAAAAAGGCAAAACTACTTAGAATGTGAGGCCAGCATGCGGTTTATAGCAATTATGCTAAGTAGTGCAATTGCTAATTTAGCAAGTTGTCAGCTATTCTAACTGAAGTTCTATTAATTTATAGATTACATTCCTTTATAACATACTAAAACCTCAACTGGATTAGCTATTATGCTAGCCAGACTAACCAACTGTTTCAAGTTGTTTCACTTCCTGCCTTTAAACTCTGCAATTACTGCATGTATTGCTTTAGTTCTGTCCTTCAGACTGAAGGCTGTCCATTTGAATCGGTGTCAAACCAGACAGGTTTTTAGTAGAAATTTACTTTTGTTCTATGTGATGTGTGAAGCTAATAATCAGACTAAACCAAAATTCCAGTGACTCAAGACTCGAAAAGTGAACATCTCTGCTCCTTGCAGAGTAAACACAACTGAGGGCAAGAGCTAGTTATGCTGAAGACAGATAGCATGTTGAGTTGTCTTGTGGTTTTGAACTTCGAGGGTCAAAGGTTGAGACTGGGATTAAAGCAGTTTATTTAATTTTGTATTACTTAGGTCATGAAGCTGAATCATCCTCAGAGATGCGTACGTTCCAGGTTGCCACTAAACACCAACCAAACATAGCCAGTGCCAAACCAATTAGACTGTGCGGTATGCCTAGCAAGCTAATCTTCCTGACAGAAATGCTTGCATATACACCAGTCCCAGACTATCATCATAATCTCTCCTCAATCATAGTCAGATGGTGTGGGCAATAAGACATTGTGGAAGAAAAGTGCTACAACAGCATCGTTCTGCTCAAAGCTGTGTCACTTACACTGAATGTTCTGAAACCATATGAAATAAAGTTAGCCTTACACCGCAAAAGTTAAACTGAGGTTATGTGGTAGGTGACAGACATCAAGAGCTGCCTAAAGAGGTTAATAAACACAAATGTCAGAATCCACTTCAACATTTCTTCTATCTTTTCTCTAAACGAGCAACGTCTTCTTAGGTCACATAGGGACGGCGTAGCTTTTTACACTGTACAAGGACTCCAAAGCAACGAAATGTCACAAAGCTGATCAGACAAGAAGTCCAAATCCAAGCCCTCAGGCCCGTTTTAGGGGAGTGTTTCAGAACCTGTTTGCAGAGGTCTGTCAGCACGTGCTCCTTTTTCCCCTAGAGTCGACCCCAAGCTTGGGGGGTTGGGAGGGTTTCTTGTGGCGCCTGTGGTGAGCAAGCAGGAGTGGGGGGGGCGCAGTTGCCCACGACAACGACTCACCACATCAGAGAGAGGCCCGAACCCTCACAGCGCCTTCTGCAGCATAGTGCCAGGGCATTATATATACAACAACAGAGACAGTTTTACGCAGGCACTCGGAGGAACAGCTAATTAGGACCAGGCCCATTTGTTTGCTGTTGTCCTCTAGCATGGGGCAGTTGCATTACAGAGAATTACAGCACACTTGGAATGTTACAAAGAGCCGAGGGAGCCGGATCACCTCTTTCATGCATGACAGTACGCGTAGCCTCGCCACCTAAAGCCCTCCAGGCAAATCCACCAAGGAGCGGTGTGTGGTGAAACCAAACACCACCAGAATGTCCGGTAGGTCTCCCTCAAGTCCCCTCTCAGAAACCTCCTCAAAGCCCCTCTACACGGGTCCCCGCTTTTAGCACCCTATTTCTGAAGCTCGTTCTTTAACTCAGTCAAGACCACAGCAAATCTATAAAGCCACCGAAGGCGTGTTAACTTTCCCCTCAAGATGTTGTCTTTGGCCTCATCAAAACCTGCACTGAGTGACAAACATGGTCCTCTTTACCAGAGTGCGTTTTTCACTGGAATACGAGATCCCAGTTTGGGGTTCTTAGCTGGAGCCAAAGCTGGAGTCTTTGGGGAGATGATGGGTCTCAAGTTTCATTTAATGCACTAGGGAGTGTAGCCCAGCTCTCTGTACTGCTCTCTGCCCCCAAAGCATAAAAAACAAGGAATTCATAGATGTGGAAATAATTCGGAGTGCTGAGTTTTTTGGATCTCTGCACTGATGTTTGCCTGGTATAACTTTGTAAATCCAAATTTGAGTTGGACATGACCCCTAACACAGCTTGTACAAAAAGGTTCACTGATTTATGGAATGTGACAGACCAGAAAGTTCTCTTATGAACTGTCAGTCAAAAACCATCAGTCTGAAAAAAATGAAGAAATGAATCAAGCTAGCACACATGAGCAACTCCCGTTCTCTAAAACAGGTATGACACAGTAAAGGGCATTTTATGGTTTGCGCATACAGAATCAAGAACTTGCATTGAATGGTTAGCCTAAAGGCAGTAGCATTACTACTGAGACAACACAAGTCAGAGTCTCAGGCCCCTCTCAGCCGAGGAGGCTCCAAACAGTAGCTTAGCAGACCAGGATCAGATTTTGCTCTCTGGCTTTTCTAGCTTCCCCTTATTTCCTGACAGGCTCGTGTTCGGACCCAGGATTCCACTCGAATGCCAAGAGTCATGTGAGAATGCAATCCAGGGATTTGCCTCAGTTTTCTGGGATCTTGGGATAGACCCCTGAAACCTTGTTAGACATCGATCTGACTGACCTGACAAAAGCAATGCTGCTCTTAGCAAGAAGTCCTGCTATTGTGTGGCAAAACCTTGGCCTAACACAAGCAAGCTCAGAGACTGTGGCTTCACGATACGTGGACATGCACAGGGCCATGCACAAGTTTGCTAACCAAAAAAATGCCCACAATAAGCAATAACATGAATACACTATGAATACATTATGATTAGGGATGTCATGATTACTAAACTGAAAAATCATGGATTAAAATGCACATCCTCTACAAACAAGCAATGATTAACCGCTAGTTAACATGACGACAATGCAAATTAAATTCGCTAACACTTATAATAATGACAATAATGATAAAGAGCAACTTAACCATGATCTAATAGTTTGTTATTGACTGTTAATAATCATATAATAGTTACATTTGCATTAATAAATGGTACAACTTGAATTATGAACCATTAACTTACCTAATCATTAATTATAGCTTGTTAATTTTGATTAATAATACTCATAACCCTAACATCATAAAACATTATAAAGAAGTATTTATGCAGTTGCTTAAAAACGTATTCATTATAATTTTGAATGAACTGTCTACATTCTGTTTTTTGGAGAGGTGTACTTATTTATGAAATTGCCACTGTGTAATTAATGCTTAGGTTATCAATTATTTATTATATGCTTTTTTAAACATCATAAGTTGCAACTTTATACTGTATTTAGAAAGATATATCTTATTAATTATTACACTTACATAAAATATCTTTATGAAAAGCATTTACAGTACTATAAATATGTGTACGTTATTAAGTAAATGGTTAAAAGTTGAAATGGTAGCACAGTCAGTAACAAACTATTAGGTAAAGATTCAGTTGTTATTTATAGGGGCCTGTTATTATGAAATGTACCCTTAAATTATCTTTCTGGTCTCTTTTACATTAATAAAAGAAATGGTATGGAACAGCCATTTATACATTTTTGATGCTTTTTGTAATATGAAAGTGCCTTAATAGTTCTTTTTTAATATAAATAAGTTTCTCTGAAAAGCTATGCATACTTTTAGTGTTCAATTAAATCTATTTTTATTGTTTGGCCTTTAACAAACTTTCATTACTCAATTAATCACCAAAACTATTGGCATTTTACTCAAATTATTGGTATAACTGGTAGTGACAATATTATATTTCATCTTGTATTCAAAGGAATACACCCACAAAGCACAAAAAGTATGTTTCGTCGAAGTAAATCTGCAAAACGTGCATCGTGGAGAGAATACCACCGCCACCACCAACACTCCACCCCCCTAGTTCCTCTTTGCTCCCAGAACATTTCTGATGGACAGAGATGAGAACCATGAGGGGATTTTCACATGGATGGCTGTGGTTGTGGTCCCATTTTATTTATTCAGACCCGAACGAGCCATTTGATGGCAGTCCTTTGACAAGGCAAGCCAGAAAACAAATGAAAGAAAAATGTTCCTCCTTACAAATGCAGAGTTCTAAATAAAACCCATTGTGCTGTGGTCGCAAGCCAACTGAAATCAGAAGGGGGGACTGGAAAGGGTATTTACTGTGTATTTAGCAAAACGTTTGCTTAGTCAAAAGTGCGGTCTTCCTTCTTAGCATTCAACTGATCCCAGTTCAACCGCAACTGGTGTATGTAATGATGGTGCTAATACTACCAGAACATAAAGCAATCAGATATGTCAAATAATTGTAACCATATTGTCTTGGGAGTTTAGAGGGTAATCAAAGTGAGTGGCTTTTTGGGTTCTAGATCACAGCTGGCATTCGACTGTCCATTTTCATTACTACTGAGAATGCCGCCATGACCTACACGAGACCTTTGGCTCAACATTCCACAGCAAAATGATAAATTCAAGATGTTATATGTGCAATGAAATCAAATCAAACCTTGTTCTCTGATTAGAACAATGGAAGAGGTGAGAGATGGAGACCAAATGAACCTCATTAATGTCCCTTAATGAGCACTGGGTGTGGGCTTTTAGAACAGAGGTTTAATATTCCTCTTTCCTCTCCATAGACAACAGAACAGATGACATCTATGAAGTGCACAGCCAGCCTGGCTGGAAGGTCAATAATGTGAATAAACTCACTCTATGACTACGATATGTTGCCAAGGGAACCAAGTTCAATCCCAAATTCATTACACTGTTCTCATTTGTTTATTTCAGTGACTAAACAAATAAAAGGCTGAAAGGTCACAGCTGAGACATGGAAACAATTTTCCATTTTTTATAATCCCTCTTGATAATTTTTATGATGTTATTTTTTTGGAGAGGGGGGTATTTTTAGTCTGTAGTCATGGCAGGGAATTGATGAACACTATAGGAGGCTTCATTAAAAGCTGGGCTCTCTTCCAGACAAAATTGGTCACTGTCTTTTGCTAGAGTCACAAACATAGAATTGGCTTCTAAACAACATTTCCACATGAGTATCCATCATTTCATCATGTGCCACAAATAATCCCTAATAATTACTTCACTTTATAGAGCAAAATCCCCACCATCAACGATACTGCCAAACTTCTTCTTTTCAGAGTCCAACCCAACTGTACACAACTCTACATCTTACACACTTGATAAAACCTTCAGACCTATTAACTGATTTATCCCTTCTGCCTTCTTTTGTAGCTACTTTTGCTACAACAGCAGCTACAACAGTTGGATAAGCTTTACAGAACATTTGCTAAATGCCATTCAACCTAGTAATGGCCTGTATTGCACACAAAGATCATACTGTTAGGTGAGACCAGTGGCGACCTGCAACTATTAGTGGTAGGCCTTCAATTCAAGCAATGAATTTCAAAACTTGGTCAAAACATGAGGGAAAAAAACACCTAAACGATAATGTTAACTTCTGTTAGCATGCCTAAGGATTCCAGTAGTTTGTTAGCACTAAGCTAATGGCAGTTCACATGAACATTTTTGCCCATTCTAAATTAAAGACAGACATCTGAAGTTTCTAAAAGACATCTTATGTTTTACTTGAAGCTTGTGACAGACATACACAATATTGCCAAAAGTATTCACTCACCCATCCAAATCATTGAATTCAGGTGTTCCAATCACTTCCATGGCCAAAGGTGTATAAAACCAAGCACCTAGGCATGCAGACTGCTTCTATAAACATTGTGAAAGAATGGGTCGCTCTCAGAAGCTCAGTGAATTTCAGCGTGGTACCGTGATGGGATGCCACCTGTGCAACAAGTCCAGTCGTGAAATTTCCTCACTTCTAAATATTTCACAGACAACTGTCAGTGATATAACAAAGTGGAAGCGATTGGGAACGACAGCAATTCAACCACGAAGTGGTAGGTCACGTAAAATGACAGAGCAGGGTCAGCGGATGCTGAGGTGCATAGTGCGCAGAGGTCACCAACCTTCTGCAGAGTCAATCGCTACAGACCAAACTTCATGTGGCCTTCAGATTAGCTCAAGAACAGTGCGTAGAGAGCTTCACGGAATGGGTTTCCATGGCCGAGCTGCATCCAAGCCTTACATCACCAAGCTCAATGCAAAGCATCGAATGCAGTGGTGTAAAGCGCCGCCACTGGACTATAGTGGAGATGTGTTCTCTGGAGTGACGAATCACGCTTCTCCGTCTGGCAATCCGATGGACGAGTCTGGGTTTGGCAGTTGCCAGGAGAACAGTACTTGTCTGTCCGCTCTGTGCCAAGTGTAAAGTTTGGTGGAGGGGGGATTATGGTGTGGGGTTGTTTTTCAGGAGTTGGGCTCGGACCCTCAGTTCCAGTGAAAGGAACTCTTAACGCTTCAGCATACCAAGAGATTTTGGACAATTTCATGCTCCCAACTTTGAAAGTTCACTAGCTTCAGCTGTTTTAACAATACTAGCAAGCTGAGTTAAAATCAAAGCCTACACCACTATCTACTGTAACATGGCTTTAATTACTCCAAGGGATTTGTTAACAACATTTTTCTTATCACTCTTGTCATATTTACCAACATTACATAAAAAATAGAAAGAATGACGAGGTATATTAACGGTCACAGTGACAGAGAAAGACACATGGTGGCTTAGGTAGCAATATTGAATTAGCTGCTTAGCCTATCAATATGATGTTTATTCCTAAAAATACAAAAACAGCTCCCTATTACACAAATAGCTGACTCACTATGTAGTGCACTATGTTATTGTGTTGCTCAAATTCTTAACCTTGTTCAAACCTTTTCTATGGTTATTCTCCAGCCAGCTGACTATATTGTAAACGCTAAGTGAATGACTTAATGAGTGAACCATAGTGACTATGGCGCTAATCTGTCCTAACAGTGTGACCTTTCACTTACATACAAAATAATTACAATTTGAAATAAATAATTCACTCTAAATTTACTTCTTGGAGTTGTGTGCTGTAATATGTCATTAAATCCGGGATTTTGTTGTCAACATTCTCTTGTCCAACCTAGCAACAGTAGCTACGAAGGAGCATATTTGTGGGTGGAGCATGGAAAGTTCCACCAGAGCACAGCAGATCATGTCCTATGGCACATATAAACAACTCTATTATAACTGAAACAGGCATTATTCTTCTTCATGAACCATTGCTTGCACTTTGCCACAGACACAGTGTCCCCTCTCCCATAGAGCCATACCAGGGTAAAAGGCTGGCCAGTGATCAGAACACATATCTTTTTATAGACAGGGTGCGGTCACCATGACAATGAAAGCAGTGAGGCATAGGTTCCACCATTATGACGACAGCAAGAAACTCCCCCAGAAAACCCAGTGTTTAGAGGTTTAGAGTGTCAATTAGGGAACTGTGTACATAAGCACTCATAAGATCATGTCTCACTCACTTGCTGTATGTGTCCAAAGGGAAACCAGAGAAACCCAAGCTGTGACCCCACAGCCACCAAGTAGCAGCCAAGACAACTCATGAAAAAAGATATGCGTAGTATAATGAATGTAATGGTACAAAGCAGAAAAGTAGCATGAGCTTGGCGGGACCAAAACAAAAAATATATTAAGAAGAGTTAAAATTCAGGGTATATTTTTTAATTATAGTAATAACCAGTAATTACCACCAGTATTAACTGCACTGGCAGCAATTTCAGTATCTTGCAGGCAGCAGCAAATTGAAAATAGCTAATTATCATTTGCTGACGTTAATCTAAGGAATGATCTACTTAGGGTATGCAGACCAGCTAACTAGTTAATGCAATGTAGTTTCTTAAATATAGGTGTAATCTGTTGAGATCAAAAGTATTGGTGACTATGATTGTGCTCTCTTGCATTAGACATTTTTCTTCAATCGTGAAATATTTTAGATGCTTTACTGTGACTTACTATGTAATAGTGATTAATATGCAGCTAATTACCTTGTCTTAACTCTGACTCTCTAAAGGTGAAGTATGTTTGGCCAAAATAGTAGGAAAATTGTAATAAAATTAAAAAATCCTTGGCCTTTTCCCACACACCCTTCCCCCAAACTTTTCTCCCCTACTTCTAAAAAAGAAATCAGACATCAATAGTCCATACACTCAAGATTCTCAAACAATTGGTTCTTCCTTAGTTGTTTTAGCAAAATCTTGACATGAAATATTTGTGAAAATCCTACCTGTCCAGGAATGAGAGGCTCCTTGTCATCTATGTCAATCAGAACATCATCTCTTGGTGTTTGAGCAATCTCATCTGTGAAGGAAGAACATATGAGGTCAAATCACACATGCATGTTCTTTTGTATCTATTTGCATGCTAACTTTCTCTATTCTTCTCACCAAACTCCTCATCTGGGGCCTCGGCCTCCAGGCTCTCTTGCTGGCAGCGGAATTCCTCCAGCGAGCGGATGGTGCACTGGCCCACCACTGGCTTTCTGCCAAACTGCCTGTTGTCTATCACCTTGATCACCAATGGAGGCATGTACAGCTCCTCTCTGGGAAGTCGCTTGGGTCCACAGAGGGCCACGGAGAGCAGGGACACAGGGAAGAGCAAAAGGTGGTAAAAAGAGGGAGAAGGGTTGGTTAAAGAGCATTTAACACAGAATGCAGAGAGAAGGAGGAAAACCAACATCTCTCGAGTACAACACTGCTGTTTTCTCCATTTCACAAAGATTACAGAGAAGCTCGTCTCAATGCCACAACACTCAGCACGACTGACCAAACAAATGATGACGTGGTGAGCCTTGAGCATTGAGCTACCACTAACTGGCACTGAAATTTCAGCATTTCTAGCCAGCATTCTTTTGATCAACTCTTTCCAATGTGACATCTGACTGAGAACAATTCAGGCCATTTAGAGTTAACTAATTATGGGTTTCACTTCCTTGGTGCACTGCATTGCTGCTGTGGCAGTCATTACAGACATGGCGGCAACACGCAGACGATTCTGCTGACACTGCTGCGGTTTGTTGTCACTCTTGCAAGAAAACCAAAGCAGTAACAAATACCGTAAAATGTTAAGATACATAGTTGTATCTTAATAACGTAGCTGTTTTTGTGGATGTAAAATGGCAAGAAAATGGGTTACCTTTCGATTGTCATGAAAATATAACAAAATAGTCTTTCCAAAAAAGAATATTTTATACTGACAGAAAGCCTTAAATAGCACTGGTGATCTGATAAATGATTCATTGGAATTGAGGCTGCAGTAAGCATAAGCTTAAACATAAGCTTATGCATAAGCATAAACATAAATAACATGGACGTAGGAGCTCTTGTAACGTTTCTACATCCATGCTTTGTATTTTTATTGTTTTTATTTGTTGTTTACACAAGCAAAGTTTGAAGATGGTATCTGTTTTAGACGTGTCAAAACCAAATACAGTGAAACTAAGCTGATTTAATGAAAATGGAATGAAATTGCTTTACCACTCCAAAAAGCAAATTTCTGTCTGCTTCAAGAGAATCTGTTTTTTGTCGCTCAACCTTGCCAAGAACCAGCTGCTTTGACAAGAAGCAGTCCTTTGAACAACATGCAGACCGACCAACCCCAGTGTTTTTCATGATGTGTAGGGATTGGTGTTTGTTAATACTGTACCGCAACAAAAACCAAGTGATGGCTCACTGGGAGATGCTGCCTCAGTTTCAAATAAATCTCTTGAATAAAAGTCGGGATGGCATGAACTAGAGGTCTGCACTCCCGCAGATTCCCGCTGGACCCACGGGACCTGCCACAATATCTTGGCGTGCAGAACTAATTTTCAGTGTTGTGTGCGGGAGCAGGAGCATAACCAGCCCAGTGCTGGTGGGAGCAGGACAAAGCACGCATGAAGAGAAATACCACATATTAATGAATAACCTAAATAAGGTAGAACAATCACTAATGAAGTCGTTCACAGAATGAAGTAATTCTAAAGATTTGCAAAGCAACCTATCTCGTGCAAATTCTTGTAGCTTACAGAGATGGCAGAGCTATCTGTGTGACAGCAACAGCTGGCAAGTCCAACAAAATACCAAAAATTACCATTCTGTGGTTTGATTCTTGCTTTGTGTTTACTAGGAATAAATGGTGTTTGGTGAAGTTACTTCCCTGTAAGCCCAATGAGCAAGACTACAGTGTTATTTCAGCAGAAAATAATGTATTTGTGAAAAGACTATGTCAAATATTGGATGTCAGTTCACCTTGACGGAACTGCGCATACAGGAGCAGGCCAGGACGTTTCGGTTGAGGGCGGGATTTTGGGCTGATTTTCTGCGGGAGCATGAAATCGTGCGGGAGCGGGACTGAAAAAAACAGTCCCACGCAGACCTCTAGCATGGACTTTAGAACGTTTTTATGCCAACTATTGCTCCCTACACCGGACACGGAAACTGCACAGAATTTGCTCCTTTAATATCAGTGCAGTGTTATATTTTATAACGGTGTCGTGCATGAACAAAAATCTGCTGTCAGCTGATTACAGCCTCAGAAGAAAGGTACTAAACTGTCACGGGGTAGTAGGGGAGCACGGGGAGCAACCTCACATGGGGCACAATTTAACACAGACTTTTTATGTTTCTACACAAGGTCAAGCAGCGTGTGCTTTCGCCCACATTACCACATTTCCTAGCCACGGTCTCCCATGAAAATTCAGAGCGATTCGTCAGCGTTTTGAAGAGATCTGTGTCAAAGAGTGTTTTTAGGGCATGTGAGTCATTTTTTTCATCACAAGTTTTTTTTCAGATACCGAGCTGTTTGTGTAAATCACAAAATTCCAACTTATATTACAATAATCACCATATTGTTGCCTACAACATAGCAACATTTTGAAGCATGTGACAGGCTCACAGGAAGTACTAGCTAGGCTTAAGTACAGCCTCCACACTGTGGGGTTAGTTGTTACACAGTGTTTTAACTAAGCCAACTTTAGCCCATCAGAGGAGCTGAACAGTCATACGGTATCTGCCATGTGATGCTCCATCGATATATCACTCACAAAAGGAACCTACAGGAGGCTGGCAGCCTCGATTCCCTCGATGTGGGTGCTTCAAACACAGGCAGGTCTTCAGCACAGAGCAGGAGATCAGAGACTATTTAGAAAGAGCATCTGAAATCAGGGATTTTCTTCTACTTTATTAGTATTTTTCAGATGTTAGTATTTTGGTTTTAAATAAGTATATTAATGAAATTGGCATTAAGAGTTGGTTAATTTGATGTGTGTGTGTATCAACTGATCTGTCAGTCTGTCTTACAGATAGATCATATATAATGCAGTATAGTTGGAAAATATATATGTGCCTAGCAACATAGAATTATACTGAATTAACTTTGCACTAATTCATCAGACTTCTCTAGCAAGTGTTACAACTAACCCTCTTGTAACACTTCACTTCCGGTCGTTCCTGGTGGAACCGCACATGAACGGCAGGTTCCAGAAACAAAGTTCATTTGTAGCAGAGATGTATATGTTGCTTGTATAAAAACAAGATTATTCCAATTTAAATATTTACACTGACGAATAATATGCACCTACAAATATCCACCTTTCCCCTGCCAAGTCAGTGTAGTGTACCTTTAAAACAGCTTTGAGGTACACAATGGGCCTTAAGGACCCTGTTGTTCCTTCAAGGGTACATATTGTTTGTACCCTGGTGAACAAAAGTGTACCTGTACAGCACCCTTTTTCCTGACAGTGTAGCATTTAGCTTGATTACACAACATGTGTACACTATAGTTTGTTTATTTGTTTATGCAGCCGTATAATATGCTTTTAACAAAAGCTCTGTTTGTCATGAAGTATTTGCTTGAATTCTACACATTACTACTATAAATAGTCTACACCTAGCATTAGGGGTGCGGGAAAAAATCGATTCTTAGGTGCATCGCGATGTGGAAGTGAACGATTCTGAATCGATTCACAAATGTCAAAAATCGATTTCCTAAATATTTAATTTATGAAAACTTGAAAGTGCGGAAGTGCAGCGCCCGGACACTCTGCAGCGGCACATAACAAAAACACATATGGATGAGTGAGAAATCCGACCGGCACCCTCTGCATTAAAAGCCAGGTCAGATCAGGAGTCACAACACAAATGTTAAGAAGAGCCATTTTGTTCTTTCAAGAAAAATCAGACCACCTTGGGAGCCACAACATTTATGTCCAGTATGTCTCAGTATGTGCGAATGTCTTAGTATAAGGTTAAACAATATAAACGAAAACGCAGACTTACTTCGCTCTGCTTTAAGCTTTAGCTGCTTTCCTCCCATCTCTGCCAGAAAACTTTTCTTCAGAAGTAGATCAGTTTCTTGTAAAATGTCTTTCAATGTTCAACTGTTTTCCGAGGCTGAAGTTGCTTCTCATTCTCCAGCTTCTTGTTTGGATTTTCCCATTCCACCTTAAAATCTGACTGAGGCTCCGAATGTAAACGCGGCACCATTTATGGTGGAACAGGGAAATTCGAAAGAGAATCTTAATCTTCGCAATGTTGTAGTGTTTGACAGTCTCTCATTGCAGACTTAACTTGCCAGGAATCAACTGCACTGCTTATAAACGCGAATAACGCATTCTCAGTCGTTGCGAAACAGGGCTTTCGCGCAATGCTGCACACGTCCCGTCTCGAAGATATTTTACTGACACAGCGGGCCCTCCCTCTCGTCTCTACAACGAGAACAAAACCGAAGTTATAAAATCACTAACGAAAACGGGTAGGAAAGCTGTAACGTGCTGCGTAGACATCCATTGCCACTGGATCTTATGTCACCCTAACAGTGCATTTTATCGCAGATGAGTGGCAGCAGCGTCTCATGTGCTCCAAACAACAGCAGTTAATGAGAGCCTTCTAGTTCACTTGCCACATCACTTCCATTTGATTTCTTAATAAAAGATATTGGAAGTAAATTCATTATGGATCATTACAAATATTTTTAAAAAATTTGCTTTAAAAGTACCAAGTCCTCAGACAGTGAGAAAATAGAAATCCTGTATAGAAAAAAGATGCATCGAGATGCATCAATAATCATTTTATAATCGCATCGCAGCCCTCTGAATCGTAATGGAATCGAATCGTGAGGTGCCTAGAGATTCCCACCCCTACCTAGCATTAAGGTCCCCCTCAGCTTCCAAATCACTCCTACACTCTTGCTACAACGTACCACATCAATGAAGAGTATGTTGACGTCAAAGTTGGGGTTCTTCTTGGTGTTGCGGATGACGCAGGATTGCACCATGCAGCCGCCGCACTCCACCTGCAGGCTGGGGGAGGTCACACTGGCCAGCTGGAAACTCTTCAGATTACGCACTCCCCACGCCAGGATCTGTCACATCAAAAGGCAAAGACAGTACTGTAGTACCAAGCCTAGCATCTGTAGTAGATTTGCAATTCTAGTCAATATTATGGTTTATTCTGTTCTAAACATTTGTACCAATGTTATTAACTTCATTATCATCATTATTAGCCTTTATGTAGGGCTAACCTCAATAGCAGTGCGCTGTAGGACAGGTTTAATGCCCTGTGGCACCATAAAGATGTTTGGCTCTCTCTGGGGTGGAGGGTAGGGCAAGTCAGAGTCTTCTGGCTACCAATCAGAAAACAAAACATAATCTAATGAAGAACAGGCCATTTCGTTCATCAAAAATCATGCTCATCATACATGAGATGGATAAAACAATGAAATAATGCACTTCTGCACCTCACTTTTTCATATCTTACTAACACATTACTAGAACATATCTGCAGATGTGTGATCCATTTACACTGCCTTAAACAGCAAGATGAAGCCACATTTGGAAATGGTTGTGGAAAAAAATTCACTTTTCAGTTCCAAATAACAAGAAAAATCAGTCAAGCAGTGTTATTTCAAATATCCGTTGTGGTTGGCAAGGATGCCACAAACTGAAACAATGATTATTAGCAGAATTGCATCGTTCCCTTTGGTGAACAGGCACCACTGTTAAACACAATGGCACATTGTGTGGAAGCACATTTTGCGATATGCCTCAGACCTTTAACAGTACACTATGTAATGTCTGACTTTCATTAAACTGAGTCACAGATTTAAAGGAGTGTCTTTAAAACAAACATAGAGTTAAGAAACATTCCCCAATTCCTTTATTAAAACAGACATTTCCCCACACTATTACACAAGGCCTACATAAACTTAGCATATGCATTGTGCACGTTTTAGTTACAAACATGATGTAAGCGGGTAAGTTGTATGAGACGATTAATCAAAGCTCGAGTCGCTATAAAACAGTGGGAATGCATCTCATCATCAGCAATATCTTGGAATTGGTTATAATTGCCCATAACACAGTGGCTTATTTCAAAGCAAAGCCAAAGAGCAAGTAAAGCGGAAAGTGGAAGCCCCATGACTGATTGCAATATAGTGACCCAAGAACACTGCTTTCTTTAACACATGCCATAAATACCAAATAAAAGTATTTGTCATGAGTGTATGAGTGTACGCTGCATGTCCTCATCCCTAAGGAGGACCAGTTGTTCCATAGCTTAATGGCAGCTTGTTTTCTTTCCACCATTTATCCTCTGAGAACGACTTTTTAGGACAATTCAAGTTTACGTGTCTGTAAGGTGATCCTAATGGTGATCCTAAAGGTGATCCTAAAGGGGAAAGCTGGGTGGAAAACTACATCAACTAGCTTCAAAACATCAGAGAGCACTAAAACTCTAGGGGACTCACCCACTCAAGACCAAATTTAGCCTTCATCATATTTCAGTGCTTACTGACAGGCCTAGTCTACAGCCTACTGTAAACCACTAACATTGTTAACTGCTTTAAAGAAAAGACCCATTTCTGAGCTGACTGTCAACTCCCAGCTGAGCGTCACACCCTTGTTGTGGGAGTGCGTCATCACTGCGGCTTAAAAAGGAATTCCACCAAAATTTTACAGTTTTGTAAGCGTGACAATACAAATAAACATATCCCATGAATATAATAGTGCTGAAATATGAACATTTTGGCAATTTCCTTGCAGAATCCAGGCCTTGACTGTAAAATAATAAAACAATCAAAAAGCACAGCATATTTATGTCACTGTAATACCATCTACATACACGTTGTAGGTGGCAAGATACACAGTTAGCTTAGCTTCCTTCCAAATTCTTGACTTGCAAGATCAGATTGGTTTCAGTGCAGAACATCAACTTTATCTTCAGCGGCTCACCACTTTAAAGAATGATGCTTACAATACAAACAACAACAACAGTGAGTAAACGTCTGTGGTAGATGTTGACATTTTAGGCAGAAAATCACAAACTCCTACAGATTCTCAAGATCAATTTCCCCTTTTCCCTAGACAAAAACTGGGCAGTGTTTCTGCCTGATGTAGGGTTGAGGTGCAGCAGTACATGCAACAACAGTATTGCTAACCACAGTAAATACACAAAAAGTATGCGGACATCGTGACACCTGACCATCATACTGATATATGCCCATTCCAGAATCATAGGCATTACGATGGAGCTGGTGACACTTCACTCTTCTGGGAAGGCTTTCTGGAAGATTATGGAATGTGTCTGTGAGAATTTGTGCACATTAAGCCTCAAGAGCATTTGTGAGGCCAGGTACTGATATTAGACGAGAAGGCCTGGTGTACAACTGATGTTCTAATTCAATGAATAGTGGCATGCTTTACACCACTCCAGTCGATCCCTGGCATTGCACATAGTGATCTTAGGCTTGAGTGCAGATGCTCAGCCAAAGAAACCCATTTTATGAAGCTCCTGGTGCACAGTTCTTGTACTAAAATTGCTTCCAGAGCCAGTTTAGAAGTCTGTAGAGAGTGATCCAACAGAGGATAGGCAAATTTTTCCATGCTATACACTTCAGGACCTGGAAGCCTTGTGAGTTTGCAAGGTCTACCACTTTGTGGCTGAGTAGTTGTTGCTTCTAGACATTTCCACTTCACAATAATAGCACCTACAGTTGACGGGGACAAATCTAGCAGTACAGAAGTTTTGTAAACTGGTTTGTGGCAAAGGTGGCATCCTGTGGAAGTGCAAATGAAATAAAACAGGATTGGAAGCAATGACATCCTTCAGACCAGTTTATTCAGTTCCAAAGTTAAAATGTACTGTCACCAGACCAAAAACTCAAGACATCTGGTACTGAGACTACTATGTGTGTAATTATTTGGAGTTAATGCCTTGTAGTAAATGATGTGTGTTAGTTTGTAAACTGTATTGTGTTTTAAGCCTGTAATAATAAGCTTTGTTCAGCATTCAGTTTTCCAGCATGGCTGTGTGATGTTTGTGTGTGTGTGTGTGTGTGTGTGTGTGTGTGTGTGTTTGCGCATGTGTGAGTCATACCCATTGTTCCAAACTCTCAGAGATGATCCCTGGAAACACAAGCTTGAAGAGAGAAAATGATAAAACAATGAATATGAAGCATCAAGCCAGCAATCACATATATTATTTAATTTGCATCATTAATTACTTACCTCATCCATGATGTGGGAATGTGAGAGAATTTCTCCCTAGAAATGAAAAAAAAGAAAAGTGTATATTAAACAGTATTGAATACAGTGTGTGCACAATATTTTGCATATATTACATACAACAAAACTATTAATACAAAAGTGCTGTTTATATGTTTGTGTGTGTGTGTGTGTGTGTGTGTGTGCACGCGCACTGGTGTGGGTGGGCTGGCCCTTGCTCTAAGCATGCACTCTGATTTAATTTCCCTCTGATTATGCTGCTGTAACTGGTGCCAGGTGGGCAGTCTGGACTGGGTGGAGCTTCTGGCACTCTAACAGCACACTGGCATCTCCAATCAGCCTGCCGGCAGCCTGCACTACGCACACACACTGCGGGGAGACAGTTCCAGTCTCAGACAGGCTCTTAAACTCGTCCAGCACTGATACAGGGCCAGTTACTCTGATCCAGGATTGATGCAGGGCCAGTCAGACTGATCCAGGTACAGTGATGTTTTTACCACTTACAGCAGCTCTATCCAATTTCTCTGTCATGCTTGACTTGGAGAACAGTGAGGGCCTGTGTTCAACAGCAGAGAAGAAAAGAATTGTGTGTGTGCGTGTGTGTGTGAGTGAGAGAGAGAGAGAGAGAGAGAGAGAGAGAGTGCGAGAGAGTGAGTGAGAGTGTGTGAGAGAGTGTAGCAATGAGTAGAAACATCACTAACCTCTTGACCAGGGATGTGATGAAGCGCAGGCTGCAAGTTTGTATAGACAGTGAAAGACAGTGATAGATATTGATGGATAGACAGACACATGGGTATTCAGACAGTTAGGCAGGCAGACAGACATGTGTAGACAAGACAGAAAGACAGACAGAGAGATAGATGAACAGACAGCACACAGACAAATTGACAGGCAAACAGACAGACAGGCAGATGCATAGAGAGATAAACAGATGGACAGGCAGATAGACAAACAGGCAGAAAGACAGACAGATAGAAGGATGGATTAAAAAAAAAAAAGAGAGAAAAAAAAGAGAAGAGAGACCACAAAGTTAATAAGTCTCAACTGAAGGCGGTGACTTCATGGGATGTTATTAAATTAGCCTGTAGCTGCTGGGAATGCAGCCTGTTCACATGTGAACAAGCACTCATCAAAAAGCACACAGTGATCTCCTGAGACCCAGACGCCCTCAATACAGACACACGGACACACACAGTTTACACACACACACACACACACACATACACCATTCCCTAACAAAGTGAATTCAGACAAACAGCCTACAAAACCCAGAGTTAAATAAATCATTATCCAAAACATACATTATTAATATGTAGTCCTGCACCATCTACTTATGAACGATAAATTGGGCAGTATCCGCAAGGCTGAAGGATGCCCCTCAATCTAAATCCTGCCCTGGGTCAGCTGTGGACCACATAACTGGAAATACCTTTTTGAACAGAGAGGCTTGAGTACCCAGCTGGGTCACACATGTCTAGCGTCTTACAAGTCCATTCCAGTAAATCTAGTAAGAATACGTAATGGGCATTTGATCTGGAATGACTTTCAGTTATCAGCACTTCTAATTACACCTTCAAATCTGTTTTTCTGAAAGTAAATTACATTCAAAAATACATTAAGTCAAATGTAAGCAGGTTATCATTCCAACGCTTTTCATGTGTTTAAACACTGCATTATTTGTCCCTGATGATGATGATAGTGATGCTGATGATAGCTCTCACCTTTTCTCTGCGGATCAGCTCAAAGGCAGCGAGGAGTTCTCCAGCTGCTTTGCCACTTTTCAGGATGGGGTACCAGGCCAGGCGAGGAGAGGAGACCATGGAGGGCTGACATATACTGCGCCCCATAAACTCATCTGCTCCCTACAGTGTGAAAGTTCAAAGGTTTAATAATTTCAGACTGAAAATGGAACCCAAATGCCCACATACATAAACACACAAATACACGTGTACACACACAATGTAAACTTACATAAGTATCCTGATCATACAACTCCACCACAATGTTTGGGGGATTCTTCTCAGTCACTTTGGGATCTCCAAATATCTCCACCTCATAGAAGATTATGGTCTGGTCCCAGGTGGGATTGAGGGTGTTCCTTATTGTCACCGTCTTTTGGCTCTGGTGCAGGAAAGACACAATGGCGTAGGGATCTACAAAGAAAGGTCAATGGAAGAAATAATGCATATATAATGGCATATAATGAAATATGGCTCTCCATATGCAGGTCATGTTTTCGACTATCCTCACTGTGTCCATGATTCACTACATAGCTTTCATATCACAGTGTCTTAAAGAAGCTGGGGATTCACTTTTCTGGGTTATCTTTTGCTTGGTCATTAGCTTTCACTCAATGTATATATATAATTAGAATGAGACATCAAAATTGTTTTTACAAAAAAGTGAGGTACTGCATGTACTTAATTCAAATGTGTACATCATTTCCACATGAATAAAATATATTACATCAACTCATGTCTTTTAGCTTACTGTTGTAGGCAATAACTATGTTGATGTAATACATTTTTTTTCCTGTGGAAATGCTCTTCACATTTCAATCAAATAAACTCAATGCATCACTGTTTCAGTATAATATCCCACTAATGTCTCCAACAATTGTGCTACTATTTCCATCTTATATATGATGCTTTAATAAGGGTGACGAATTGAGGAATATAGAGCCAACTGCAGCAGTGAAAAGAACCAGAGATACCCTAGAGTTATGGAGCATGAAAACTGACAAATTTGAACTTTGGTCATTCTATATAACGCCTGTGCACGCAAGCGCATGTAGGTACGTGTGCACATGTGCATATGCGTCAGTGTGTGCACATGCATGTATGCATGTATTTGTTCTCGTTCCCCCTTGGGAGAACCAGAGAGTTTAACTTATATATTCTGAAGGGAGCAGAAATGAAATAGAATGACATCAACTGC
The DNA here is from genome assembly GCF_904425465.1 of Colossoma macropomum. Classification (NCBI taxonomy): domain Eukaryota; kingdom Metazoa; phylum Chordata; class Actinopteri; order Characiformes; family Serrasalmidae; genus Colossoma; species Colossoma macropomum. The sequence continues at coordinate 404,688 of NW_023495247.1, read as the reverse complement.
TAAGGAATGTTTAAAATTGGAGGGATTTTTTTTTACTTTTGAGGGAGTCTCAAAAGTTTATTATTCCAGTCCACGTAAAACAGCCTCAATGGGATAGTTTCACTAGGGAGGGGAAGACGGACCTGCTTTTTCCCAGCTCTGATTAACACACACACACAAACACACACACACACACACAGAGTCTTATGCCCCTTCCCACAAAATGCACTGGGTCAAATAAACAGAGGGATAAATAAGCCAAGTGGAGTGTGCGCCGTTACCCAGGAGCCAATGGGAAATAAATACAGGCAGGGGCTAATCGGGTTGCCCCAAGTAAATAAACACACTGCCCAGGGGGATTGTGGGACTGGACAATGCTGCGGCGACGGCCGCCCACGTGTAAAACTTAAACACGCAAGACTCTGGAGAGTGCTGCTGTCCACTCAGACGACAGAGAGAAGAAAACAGAGGCGCCGCTAATGCGTCTTGTATGCCATCTGTCAACAGAGTAGTGTTTGGTTGTCCAAGCACAGTGTACAATTCTTATACTCTATACTGCCTGGGAAAAAAGTAGCCAATGCAGCCCCCAAATAAACAAATTAGTATTAAAGCATGTAGCATGAGTCGCACATTTTCAACATTCAAGATCATCAATTTCTTCTGCATTAGACTTATAAAAACTGGGTCACAGAAGTGCTTAGTTTCATGGCCATGTTCAGTGAGTGAAACCCATCAGTCTACTCTCAGTGATGGTCAGAAGTTTCGAGACTCTTTACCTAAATATGCATTTTATAACTCTAATTTAAGGTGACATTACCATTCTTATAGCCCAATAAAATCCAAGTTTCCCATTGCTCTGCTTTGCTAAAAAGCTAGCATGCTCCAAGTTATGAGAATAAATAAGCATATGCTGTCCATAGTAGTATGAAACTTAGTTGGTCTGCACCTGGTATGAAGATCAATATAGCTGAGTTTAGCATGTGCTCTGAAATAAAATGCTTTAGATAGCACAGAAGCTATGCAGAATCTGAAACATGGTCACTTCTCCATCCATGAATTGACCAATTTAACTAAAACAGTGGTTTTCTTTGCTCTTCTGCGCCACTCATCACTGACATGCTCAAACAATGCTAAGTCTTGCCAGATTGGGTTGGATCTCCCAGCTTAGTACTTTATGCTACTTAATTTAAATAATTGTGTTATTTTCTAATTTTTCTCATTTTCTCATAAAAAGCACAAATAAAAAACAAGATAAGTAAATAGAATGTATTCTGTCACACGGAAAAAGAAAACAAATATAATAATAATAATAATAATAATAATTTTTAGCCAATTATTAAAATGAAAAACGAGAGCTGTCCTTTTTATAGAATATTGAAGATAATATTTGATACTGGATAGATGCAGCCATACCACACTGGATCACTTCTGTACTCCTCAACACAAATTATTAGTCGCATACAATCTTTACTGCTAAAGTCTGGTAAAATCTGGTACTACAGTCTGATAAATTTGAGCCACATCAAAGCCAGTAAAACATTTGATATATGCATATATAATATGGCTGCACACATTGTATTTTATTATATTGTATTTTGCTCTACTCCACTTTGTGCCTAACAATGCCCATTAACCATGGCAAAATCACTGTAATGTATAGTCTCTCTTTACTGCTTACTTATTGCTCTAATTTATGACTTACATGGTGTTTCTAATATCCTCTTGTGGAATCTTTATTGATTATACAGTGCGTGAGCTCATCTCGGTTGGGTTGTACATCCTCATGTCATTACTGATACTGCACCTGACATTCAAGAGGAGATATCACCAGCTGAGCAACTCTATCATCAAGTTGTTAAGCTCCAATTATTGATTCCGATTCTTTCATCTATCTTGACTTTGAATTGTTAAGTGTTGTCAGTATAACTATATGAAACATGCTAATAGCTGAATTTCCAGTGCTATGTTGCCACGGACACAGTCTCTGGCCAGTTGCTGTAATCCTTCACCAGTGGCTGAGCTGTGGATGGGGTTTGAATTCTGGCTCCCTAAGAAATGTTGTGCTCTATCCATCATCTTCCTTTATCCAGCTCCCTCTCAGCTGCTCAGGACAAGTGATTCCAGTCTGCCCCTGATTTATGCCTTTTCCCCACAATCCTGAAAAAGAGCTACAGCAGCTTCTACAAATCGGGAACGTGACCCCAAAACTGTTCAGAGATTTGTAATCAGAGCGCAGAACCTGCTGATTTATATTGGGCTCATATTTTTGAAAGGATCTGCCATGTTTTTTCATCTGGGTCTGTGGGCTTGAAATTAAGCCTCAAACGCAGGACCCGCCGTCGAAGTCTGTTTCCATTATTTCGTCAAAAATGAAAAAAAAAACCCAACATACTCCTCCATACACACAAGTCATTTTCACCCGGTTTTCTATTCGCTTTAGCCACTGTGGTTTTTCCAGGCAAAGGATATTTATGCTGGACATCTGTAATGGGTCGTAACCACTGGCCATGTGTAGAAATGTCAGTGCTTTAATTAGGCTGGATACTCAGTGCCATATGGGCCTCTGGGTGATGAATTTCTGCTTCCCAAGTACTTTAACCCTTAGAAGTACAAGATGCTTTTGTCATTTTGCTATAATATTCAAATGTAATTACATAATTATATGACTAGTTAGTGATGTATGCACAGAATGGCTTTTTACCTTGAATTCAAATTTTGCTGTGAGAGGTTTGAGTCTGCGCTGCTTTTATCTGTTTATGTTAAGGAAGGCCAAAAATATACCAAAAAAATATAAATTATGCTTCCACAAAACCAGACTGCAAATACAACAACTTTACATCAAAAAGAAATCATAATAAAGTATCTCATCTTCTACTTACAAGTATTTCTCCACTTACTACAAGTGAGACGTCATTTATATAAAAAATGATAACATTTTTTGTTGTGGTCAGCTTCCAAAGTGACTGCAACTTCTGAGCGTTAAGATTCAGTCATGTCAGTTCATTTAATCCAAACCTGATGTAGTTTTGCTATTATTTATGGCATCTTTTGAGTTACTGGAAGACTCCATTGTATGCATATTATCTGATAATAATATTCAAAAGGGTCAGAACTTCATTCAGGCTACAGTGTAGTAAATTGTTAAGCCTTGAAAAGCCTGCTGCAAACTGTAAAAACTTTTTACTTTTTCTGCTTTTGAACATGATCATGCAAGACTTGACTGCAATTTTACTAAAACTGAATTACTGTGAGTCCACTATGCCTTGCAGATCTTTCACGTGCAGCAATAATCCATAGGCCAGCCGTCCAAGTATTCATTATTGGCAAATCACAAGAAATATTACTTTTCTTAGTGCCTTGAGCAACCTCTCTTCTCTTAGTAGCCACAAAAACAAAATATGAAAGTGTTCTTAGAAGCTAAAAAGTCATCATTCAGCACACAGACTAAATGATTACAGTGAAACAGTAGCCCTTACGCTTAGCCACAGCATCTGGAGACTCATTCGTGCACAGCCGACTAGAACTTTCCACCTGATAAGCACAGTTAGAGTGTTTATATCAACGCCTGTATCTAGCGAGCTAACCACACTGCAAGTGCCAAATCCCCTTTCACCAAGGCAGAAATATATGTCATAGTATGCGGGTAATCCTGGTGTCTGCAAACACATACTGGCACACAAGAGAAGACTCACTTTAGCTGCACTTGTTTGGGTTTTTGTTTCCACGGCTACAAGGTACGACAGGCCAAACCGCAATGCTACTCCAATGAAACGTTTGCATAGCAACCCTGTCACTAGCTATCTTCATTAAACCATAATCACATGACTTCTGAACAGATGCTTGTACGTATCTAATGAACAGAAATGTTTACCTTTCCTTAAAACTTCAAGAGTTATTACTGATGTTTTGCTATACTGCTGAATTATACAACTGCACAATTTATTACACAAGGAAATACATCAATATTTGATTTATATTCTGTAATGATGCTGTTAAAGTAATGTCGTAATTTTACGATACAATTTACAATGTTTTTCACATTATGGTACGTTCAATGAATTCTGGGAGCTGATGTTCATTTTTAACACTTTACTGTATTATTTACAGTAAGTTCCAGTAAAATGGTCTATCCCAAAAATCTCTACAAATGGAAAACTGTTTTAAATGCAACAGCTGAACTGACATTCACAGCAATTATTACAATTTGTTGAAATTGGGAGTATATGACACTGTAACATAGTTTTACACATTCTGCATTCTTAGGCTGTAGACACATGTCTAGAATTACTGTATGCTGGTTAATGCTGGTCTGATGCTGGTTTAGCGGGTTGCCCAGCATGGTCATGCTGGTTGACCAGCATACCAGCATCTGCTGGTCTATGCTAGTTTTTTCAGGCAAGGAAGTCAAATCTCTTGTGAACACAAATGTGGTATTACCTAATGTCTAGAAACATGTCTGCATATTCGGCAGAATTTTCCAATTCTTTTCAAATTTTTCGCCAACTCTTTCAATTACAGAGTGAGAAATAATTCACATCAAATAACACCAGCTTCTAAGGGTGAAATGTCATTTCCATTGTATGAGACTATTAATCAGATCCACCTCAGACTGAAACAAAATGACAAGCCTCACTGTTATCTAATTCAAATGCAGACTTTTTTAAATTCACCTAGACACTAAATATAAGTATGCATGTGAAACATTCGACCCACAACCACGATGTCTTGTCTTGTGCCCACAGCTGCAAATCTACTGCATTTCCCCACTCCACTGGGCTAAGGTCAACCAAAACTGCTTAATTTCATTCTTCGCTAAGCACCGTATTTTACCCTCTCTGATGTAAACTCAGCTATGGTTATGTGACCATTAAGTCTCAAAAGACTTCACTTTCATGATTTTGTGATTTATAAAACCTTTCTGGTACACTGAGCAAAGCTGACCTTTTTTACACAGCGGATTCATAAAAATGTTATTCTGCCTCTATTATGCACCACTCTCAATGTGCATCATATTAGGTCTACCCATGGACCCCAATCTACTATGCCCACATGAGCATGTATGGTGAGGAAATACGGACCTTAGCGTGCATTAGCTTGGCAAAATGGCATCAGAACCTAGCATGAGGTTCTTCATGTGGTATGGTACAGTGGTAGACATCTAAAGTCAGATTTTGCTGATGTCTGTAAGTCTAGAGCAAGCCTTGGAGTCATGCTAATGTGCCTAACATTAAGAAAGTAGCATTAGGCCACCCTGGAGACCACAGAAATAACTGATTAAATAAGGGTTAAAAGGTCAGGGCCAGGGTGTGGCACAGCTTACACATGTGGTGTTTGACAAAGACAGCTGCTTACAATGAATGGTAGACCTACACAAGAACAGCTTAGTAGCGAAAGACAGGGAAAAGCACATCTGCTTCAAAACTAAAACTAACTGCTTCCAACTATTGTGGATTAATAGGTTTGAGAATTCTAAATTTTATTATAAAATACAAAAAAGTTTGTCAGAGCCATGTTTAAAGCCACCGTAAAGCACTTGATAAGCATAATCATGACCACACACATTAACTGGAATCTGCATTAAATTCCCAGGGAACACAAAATATGAATATTAAAAATGTTGGTACGATTCTAAAGTTTAGTGTTTAGTGAAGTTTGAATGAAAAATACAGAAGTATAACATAACACTGCTTAAAAACTGCTGATCAGATCAATATGAGAGCTGTCTGACCGTGGTCCTGACATTTTAATGAGCTTGCATGATTGACAGCCCTCAATCTAATACTCTCCGTCTTCTATGCCACTGAAGCTGGGCTGTCGCAAAACTTTAGATTACATGGGTTTCTAACGCAGCTACTAAACAAATGGGAAAGGAGATGGAAAAATAAGCAATACAGCTGCTTCATTTTCACTGCGATGATGCAGCTGATTAAGGTAGTTCTTTGTTGCTATCGAGTAAGCACTGAGATGCTTTAGTGCTACAAATGTTATTTGTCATATGCATCCCCGACCACACTGTCACATTTATATCCTGTTCACACCTGTACTTACTTATTCCAGCCTTTATATGGCAGCATCTTAGAGTGGTTAACGTTCTTATTCACTTTAGGCTGCATGTGCTTCCGGGAATAAGCGGCAGAATGAACTGATAACAGGCAGATGGTTAAGAACTAGCCTGACAGGCCAGTGATGCTTACTAAGTGTATTATGTTAGCTTTCATTTGGTCATTAGCACAAAGTTTCTTTAACTCAAAAAGAGACAGGCTGTGAAAAAGCAACTTTGTTTAAGATGTGTGGGTGGGTCAAGCCACATCAGCTGTGTGACTGGTGAGGGTAATACTAACGCAAGCTAGTTTATATCAAAAGGGGAGAATTTTGGCAAAATTCACTATATGGCTAAAATGATGAACAGGTGACCATCACAGCTATATGAGCTTGTTTGACATTCCAGTCCAAAACAATGGTTATTAATATAGAGATTGTCCCCACACCTTTGTGGCTACAACAGCCTCCACTCTTCTGGATAGCTTCCCACAAGATTTTGGAGTGTGTCCATTTAGTCAAAAGAGCATTTGTGAGGTCAGGCACTGATGTTGGATGAGAAGGCCTGACTCATAATCAACATGTCAGTTCATCCCAAAAGTGTTCAGTAGGGCTGAGGTCAGGGCTCTGTGCAGGCCACTGGAGTTTCTCCACACCAAACTCATCAAACCGTGTGTGTATGAACCTTGTTTTGTACACAGGAGCACAGTCACTCTGGAACAGGAAAGGGCTTTCCCCAAATTGTTGCCACAAAGTTAGAAGCATCTGAGACTAAACCCTGAAAAACAACCCCAGGTCATTATCCCTTATTGTTTATTGTAGTTATTAGGGGTGGGAATCCCTAGGCACCTCACGATTCGATTCCATTACGATTCAGAGGGCTGCGATGCGATTATAAACCGATTATTGATGCATCTTGATGCATCTTTTTTTTTTTCTATACATCATTTCTATTTTCTCACTGTCTGAGAACTTGGTAGTTTTAAAGCAAAGTATTTGTAATGATCCATAATGAATTTACTTCCAATATCTTTTATTAATAAATCAAATGGAAGTGATGTGGAAAGTGAACTGGAAGGCTCTCATTCACTGCCTTTGGAGCACACGAGACGCTGCTGCCACTCATCTGCGATAAAATGCGCAGTTACAGTGAAATAAGATCCAGTGGCAATGGATGTCCACACAGCACATTATAGCTGTCCTGCCCGTTTTTAGTGACTTTATAACTTTGGTTTTGGTCTCGTTGTAGAGACGGGGGGATCGCTGTGTCAGTAAAATATCTTTGAGACGTGCTGTGTGCAACATTGCACGAAAGCCCTGTTTCGCAACAACTGAGAATTGGCGTGCAGACTGCAGGTCACATAGCAACGATGCGTTATTCGCATTTATAAGCAGCGCAGTTGGTTTCCTGGTACGTTAAATCTGCAACGAGAGACTGTCAAACAGTAAAAAGTCGCAAAGATGAAGTCGCTTCTCTTTCGAATTCTCCCGTTCTACCATAAATGGTGCCGCATTTACATTCGGCGCCTCAGTCAGAATTTAAGGTGGAACGGGTAAATTCAAACAAGAAGCTGGAGAATGCGAAGCAACTTCAGCCTTGTAAGACAGCCAAATGTTAAGAGACATTTTACAAGAAACTGCTCTAGTTTTGAGGAAAAGGTTTCTGGCGGAGATGGGAGGTAAGCGGCTATAGCTAAAGCTTAAAGCAGTGTAGAGCAGGTCCACATTTTCGTTTATATTGTTTAGCCTAAACTAGCACATACTGAGATATCAGCACATACTGAGACATACTGGACATTAAATGTTGCTCCCAAGGTGGTTTGATTTTTATTGAAAGGACAAAATGGCTCTTCTTAACATTTGTGTTGTGACTCCTGATCTAACCTGGCTTTTAATGCAGAGGGAGCCGGTCGGATTTCTCACTCATCCAGTAGTGTATTTGTTGTGTGCCGTCACAGACTGTCCGGGCGCTGCACTTACCCACTTTCAAGTTCCGCCTTTTGCGTTCCATCAACATTACGTTATAAATTAAATATTTAGAAAATCGATTTTTGACATTTGTGAATCGATTCAGAATCGTTCACGTCCGCATCGCGATGCATCTAAGAATCGATTTTTTCCCGCACCTCTAGTAGTTATCATTAATAATTAATTATTTATTAAACATTAGCATATTTTATCACATTTCAGCTTTGCATCATGCACACCCAAGCAACATAGCAATGTCACTGTAACACGTGGTCTCTAATGGCTAATTGCTTTATTTATGCCTAATTAACACGATTACATCATTTAACAGGCTTCTGACCCACCTGAGAAACTGTCTTTATCCATGGCTAGGAGGTCTCTGGCCTGATACAGATAGCAGCGCAAATGGTATCGTGTACCACCTGAAACACAAGCAAATTCAACAGTAACTTCTTTACACAGACCACATGCTGTCCTTGAATGCTCATAGAAAAACTGACTTACTATCAAAGAAGCAGGAGATAGTGGGCCGGTTGACACCAAAGGTTGTTGTAACCGACTTGTCATCATTTTTGTCATCGATTACACTGCCCTGTTGATCGACAGACAAAAAAAACATCTCACTGAAACACAGAGCCAATTAAGCAGTTACTGTGTTCCCTGAATGTAAACAAGAGCTGCATATCTTGGCTGTTGAGCAAGACAAAGAGTTATGATGCTGGATCAAATATCTAAAAATTCCAACCAAGAGTGAAAATGGAGAATGTGTTAATGATCTGAGTACCACGGGCAACTCTGCAGCACCACAAACCTCTGGCACTGAACAACTGTGCATCACCAACTTACGATGCTGGAGTTTCACTTGATGCGTCCAAAAATTCCTGAACATAAAAAAGCAAAACATCATATTGCCCTTCTTATTCAAAGGAAAAGTGCTGAGTCATCTGTGTCTCTACAGACTTGCATGTCCCATTGCCTTGTTTGGGGAAAATATGTGAGTAACATCAATATCTATTCCACACATGCATTGTTGGCACAAATTTATTATCTCATAAACTCAATTTATTGCATGAAAACTTAGATGCTCAGCGACTCAGCAACAACCGTTTGCCGGTGGAAAAAGTCAAACCACCTTGCATGTGGTCAGCAGGCAATTCTAAACAGTTTGAAGTAATCTTCACTTTTTAAGGCATAAGTTTGTGTTAATGTCTCAAAAGCATGTTGTTGTGGAGGCTTCTGTTAACAATAGCAGTGGTTAAAGCAACTAAACAGAGGGATGAGAGTTGTAATGTGCTGAAAGCTGAAAAATATTTACCATCAAAATTACACTATTTGACCATACATACATGAGAATACACGCCACAAAACGTGCCATGATGCGGCCGCAATATGCACACGTAGTTTGTGTTATTGTTTTCCAGTTCATGTTTTTGCTGAAGTAGAACTGCACCTTTGCGGGATGTTTGGCAGACAAAGATATATTAATATCACAGTCTCTTCATATTGAATTTAGATTTTCTCTTTGTCTCCAGACTGTTGATGGCTCCACTATTTCACCGTGGCCCTGTGCCTCACACGCACATGGTTATTAGGTGGTTCTATACACTTTGAAGTCCTCTGTGCAGCCTTAGTAAATTAAATGTTAAGTTCAGATGCATATTTTGGTCACATCAAGGCACACTTTGCAGCTGAACCCGCTCTCTGGCCCTCTGTGTCATCTTGATAGCAGTGTATAGTACTGTGCTAAAGTTGGAGACCATGCTTTCTTTTATTTAATTTCCAGTCAGAATGGCAGTTAAGGGCAAGTTATGCCTTTTTTCAGCATCAGGAAAGAAATGCAGGAAACATTTAACACCAAATCACAATAAACCCTCTTTGCCTTTATTACAGCTTCCATTCTTTTCGAAGAAACCGGCAGGGGTATTTTTTCACATCTCCAAAGTTCAGTCTTAGAAGTTGGTTGCAATTACTGCTTCTCAAGATTCAAGTTAATCCAACTGCAAAATTAGATCTATTGATGAATAAATAATGTATTAACATCTCAGATTTCTAGTTTGAGTGTTCTAATACAAAGTTCTTTTTTTTTGTCTATTTTCTTTTCCTCAGTAAGGGCTTCTTGACAGCTACACAACCCTATAGACTCACAGTATTAAGTTGTCTTCTCACTGTGGAAGGATGGACTGGACTTTTTTTCTGTGCCGTGTATCTGATGGAGACAGAATGATCTCTTTTAGCCATTTTAGGTGCAAATGAGAAAGACATTTGCAAGGCAGCTAATGTAAGTTTTGGTAGCTGCTAGTGTGAATGTTAGCGTCTGTTTGAAGGGGAACATTTCAGTGACACCTTTGGGAACAGCGCTTGTTGGGAGGACACAGCTGTAACTTGTTGGTTTTAAGACTAGAAGGACAAAAGAGTTAAAGTGACAGAAAAGGTGTACAAAAGTAAAGAGTGGACCATTTAAATACTGATAGATTTGATATTTTACTTGATGCTGGAGGACTTTGTGTAATTTTCTGTTAAATATATATTTCCTGCTTTATTTTCTGATACTGAAAATGCCTTTGGGGATTAATAAAGTGGTCAGAAAGACCACTATCAGTACTAGAAAGTTGCTGCAAGCAGAGCAGTTTGTGAGATTTAAGCCTCAAGTATATGAAGCGCCAAAAAGCCCAGAGGGTTTTGTGTTAACAGATCCAATACCTCAGAAAGAGCATGTGCAGACTTTTGCCTTACAACAGTGGTGGCACTGTTGTGAGGTACAGGGAAGGATGACTAAATTGGGTGAAAGGCAAACACATAATAAAGGAAACAAATTAGTACCACAGCAAGGAACCAGCTCACCCAGCTCTAAACCACTGCTTAACCACTAGCCTGTGCCCTACATCAGCTGGTGCCAACCCAGCAGGGTGTGCTTGTGGGCTAAAGAGAATACAGGCTTCAGGAGCCAGCAGCTTACTGAAGCTTAAGTGCCCTGCCAAGTTAATCATAATCAAGAAAATCTATCCTAAAATCATACAAAAACCCGACAGAGTAAGACCTCAAAACCCCTAATGGGTGGAGGGATTGGCTAGATATGTAAAAATATCAGCGATGGCTTTTAATCAGCTGTTACAAATGAATATCACTATTGCAAGTGTTGATATCAATACAGTTTTAGATCAGCACTCTGCTGAGTAGTAGTCATTAGAGCATTCTGCAGGGGTTTCTCCACGCACTAACTCAAAGGCAGCCAGGGGATCCCCTATTCCAGAGCTGATAGCACTAACAGGGACTTTCACTCAACAGACCAGACCCTATCCAGAACCTCCTCAAACCCTGTTCCAGCCAAGCCCACATCACAGCCCAAGCCTAAGCAGCCTGAAATGGATCTGAGACAATGGACCCAGTAGACCAGAGACCAAAGCGTGAGTGAACGCACTGTACTTTTACTGTGTGCACACATTTTCAGTCACATACACAGATCTGTCTTTATTTCTGTGGTAATTGGTTTCCCAAGGTGCCCTTATTTCACCAGGCTGATTCCGCTCTGGTTGCCCAGTCACATTCAGCGCCTCAGGTCTATCCAAGCTCAAGGCCCTTCACGCCCATTTTCACCTTCTCCCTCTCCAAACTGGGCCTCACCCTTAACTCTCCTGCTTTCCATGGTTCTAAGTAAGGGCATCCACCATTGCTGCCGTCTTTCATGTCCCAAAACATTGATCCTTTTCTCACATGTACGCAGATCATTTGTCTTTTCTGCTTCACTTGCAGAAGCAACACTTTTGGTTCTCTTAAGAATGAATGTTTGACAAAAGATCAGAAGTACTAAATGTTCCACTTACCCTAGATGTAGTCAGCCAGGACATGTTTGGCATTCAAATTTGGTTTCTTTAGTTTAATGCTGGAGCTACAAGGCTAGCGCTGCTAACAAACAGTAGAAGTCAACAGTCACCCAGACTTGTGGTTGATGTGGTTTAGTACACAGTATGACTTACTGTGAGCTATAAAAATGAACAAAACTTCACTGTGTAGCTGAACACTGCAGGCAGACCCTTTAAATGATGGTGCTGTCATGCATGCATATGGATGCCACAGAGTATGTTAAACCACACTGACAAGTCAGTAAGACCTTCATGAAGCGCTGGATGCGGTCTGAGAGAAGTTTTAGGGATGCATTTATAGAAAATATTTGTGTGACTATTGACTTCCAGTGTTTAGTAGCAACATTAGCCTTGTAGCTCTAGCACTAAACTAAAGAAGCAAAATTAGGACACCAAATATGTCTTGGCTGAATGAATACATCTGCAATGCAAAAAAATGGCACAACAAAATTTTAGACTGTTGTAATATATTATATTACATAACAATCTAAATTGTTATAATATTATTTAACTTATTTCTAGACAATTTTACTTGTTTATGTGATTTAAGTAAATCTAATTATTGCACTATATTAGCAGACAAATAAGCAAAATTATCTGCAAATATAGTGAGATAATCTGACTTACTAAAATCACTTAAATAAAAACAATTCACACACAATCTTATATTAAGCTTACAACAATTTCAAAAGGAGAAATATTAGATATATCAATTAGATTTAAGATAATTTCACCTGGCAATATACCATTTGTTTGCAGTGTGGGATAAGTGGTAAAGTTGATTTTCTCTTTCAGCCATTGCTTTAAAAGAACTTTGTAACTGAGATGTGCAAGTCTCAAGTTAAAAGAACCTCCACGTAATATATAACAATTCTGAGCAAATAAAGTTTTTCCTAGAACCATACGCCTGAGCCAAGAACTATTTTGGAACCTTTATTTTTTAAGAGTGTATTGCTTGACCTCTGCCAAATAGTACCCTGCCAGTGAGACAGTATCCATTCTCACTGTCTCCCCATTAAAGTCGACGTTCTTCCTTTTCAGTCTTCTAATTACAGTTTGCCAGACTTGCTTCATTCCACTTCCAGCCTTGTAAATTTCATACTGTTAACCCTCATTACCAGCGAGCACTCCAGGGCAAAGATGGCCGCTGGTCCAGTCTTCTCCAGAGGCTCCATGCGGCGGCGCCAGCGGCGGCGGCGGAACGAGTCCGTCTTCCTCTGCTTAAGGTGGAACTTCCAGCCAAACAGAGAGGCGTACTCCCAGCCCTCACGCTCCGACTCATCTGGACGCTGCTGTTGGAGAACACACACACACACACACACACAGTGAGGAGCATTAAACTAACAGCACTGTGGTTAAAGAAATTCTTCAAAACTGTGTTCTTATAGCACCACCATGAGGAGAGGTTAAGAAATGTAAAGAATAAAGAGTACATTCTCTTTCTTTCTCTTTCTTTCTTTCCCTCTCTCTTTTTCTCTAGGCAAGGCAGCTTTATTTATATAGCACATTTTCATACATAAAGTAGTTCAAATAATGTTACAGACAATTATAGTTAAAATAAATTAGATAAACAAGTGAAAATAAATTAAAAACATGAATGAAGAAAATGAAGTTTAAATAATTAACATTTCAAAAAGGAACAGAATTAGTAATGAATCGCTATATATATATACACACGTCTTTCTTTTTCTCTTTCCTTTCCTCCTCTCCCCTCTCCCTCTTTCTCATCTTTCTATCCTCTCTCTCTGTACCTCCCTTCTTCTTTCTCTCTCTGCATTTCATTCCATCCTTCTTCCTCTCTCCATCCTTTCCCCTCTCCCTCTTCCTAGCTCTCTCCTCACTCTCTATTTTGTCTCTTTCTCTCTTACTCCATCTTTCTCACTCTGCCTCTCTATCTATCCTGTCTCTCTCTCACTCTCTGTACCTCCCTCTTTCTTTCTTTTTCCGTACCTCTCCTTACTCTCTCTCTACCTTGCTTTCCCCTCTCTTTTTCTCTTTCTCTCTCTTACTCTCTCTCTTTCTATCCCCTCTCTCTCTAACTTTCTGCACCTCCCTACTTCTTTCTCTCTTTGTACCTCTCCATCTCTCTCCATCCTTCCCCTCTCTCACTCTCTCTTCATTGCTCTCTCCTGTCCCTGTTTGTCTTTTTTCTCTCTTTCTTTCTCACTCCCTCTCTCTATCTCTCTCTTCCTTGCTCTCTCCTCTCCGTTTCTCTTTTTCTCTCTTTCTCTCACACTCCCTCTCCCTATGTCTCTCTTCCTCTCTCTCTCTGACTAAGCCTGAAGTGTTCTACAGTGTACCATTTTTATCCCTCAGCGCCGCTGCCTCATCTATCATCGAAAACAGTGAGTTAATCTCAACAATACATCATTATTAATACAAGTGTGCTTTAGCCATTACGTCTATGGGTTTTTAAGCACACACACACACACACACACACACACACAGACCTTCAAAAACGGAATCGTTCTCTTTCTCCCTCACATGCACAACACACACACAGATGATGAACATTAGGCATATTTGCGGTGGGACCCTAAATGTGGATGAGCTGTGGATTTCTTGCCAAGGCAGAATAAGGCTCATGGATTAGAGACATGGGATTGATTTCAGATTAGTGTCAGATGGTGTGATTGATTAAGTGTCCTCTCAGCCTCCATCTACCCCCCACCAGAACCCTGCTTTCCATCTGCCAGATACTCTGCAGAGCTCCTCTTGCTGTCCCACCACACTGACATTTCCTAGAATCCCCTTCAACTCAGACAGCAGCAAGGAGCAAACAGACAGGAAAGAGTGGCGTGGGCGTTTTTTGAACTATTTTTTTTTTTTATCTGTTTCCCAATACAAGAGTCAGGCAAATGCTGAAATTTATTGCATTGATGGAAACCATATGACCTGGATTTGGCCAATAAGAGAGCAGCAGCAGTGTGGTACCTTTCTGAGTGCTTCCATTTTCTTCAGGTCTCTGCGGCGCAGGCGGATCCAGCGGCGTCTGCGGTTGGTGTGGTACATTTTCTCAGCTGGTACCCAGGACTTAGGTCGACGGTCAGGAGGAATGGTTATGCCATACTCCCACCCTGAGGATTGTGGGAAAAAGATTAAAGAAAGCCTTTTTGCTTGTGGATTGGGCGACCATACCGTCCCACCATCCACAAAGCAATAGTAATGTGTACCAAGATACAATGTACACATCATCAGTACTGGAAAATCCTAGAGACAACAGCATTCGTACTAGTTAGCACAGCACAGCTCCTGAAAAGATGTCCATACCTTGATCATCCACCGCCCGTTTTAGATCTTCACTCCATTCAGGGTCTTCCCACACCCAGCCTGGAGGGCACTCGATATCATCTTTGGGCACAGCTTTCTCTCCGTTCTGCTCCCCAGTGGACAAATAGAGAACAGCAAGACTATTTCTACTGATGTCTTATATACTTTAAGGCAAAACGGTTTCTATTATTTCAGTTTTGAAAATCACGCATTAACACCCAGCCAATAATGAATATGAGCATATACAAACAAATCATGTTCTATATAATATATAAATAACTCCTTTTCAATCTAAGAGCCTGGAGAAAATTGTTGCTCAAAAGCTGTGCTTTTTTTTTTTAAGTGGGTATAACATGCATGAATTATTTAAGTCTGGCTTTCAAAAACATCATAACAGAGAGTCAGTGCTGGCTAGGGTGGTTAATGATTTACTGGTTGCCTCAGATTGCAGAGAAGTCTCCCTGCTGGTACTGCTGGATTTGAGTGCAGCCTTTAGTACTGTAAGCCATGATATCTTAATGGACAGGCTTGAAAACACAGTTGAGTTGAACAGACAAGTTTCTGCCTGGTTTAGATCTTATAGGACTTATCAGACTGCTAACAATTTGTCAGTGTAAATGAGAAATTTTCTGAACAAATAATATTAATTGTGTGATATGGTGTCCCACAAGGTTTGTTTTAAGGCCCTTACTGGTCTCCCTTTACTTACAGGCCCCAGGACTCGTAAATATAATGTTGCCCTTCACTTTTATGCTTACATGTGCCAGTTCAGCCGGATTCGGTCACACAGTTACATATAATGGAAGACTGTCTTCAAGACATAAAAGCCTGGATGAACAGAAACTTTTTTCCTGCTAAAGTCTGATAAAACAAAAGCATTGCTGTTGGGTCCTAAGTATGCTCAAGACAAGTTTGCAGATTTTATCCTTGACCTTAATAGATTTTCCAGTGCCCCAAATGCTATAAAGACCTTGTTGTAACACTGGATGTTAGTTTATTGTCTCCCATGTCATAGTCCCATATCAGTAATATTTCTAAGACTGCATTTTATTACTTGAGAACTCTGTCAAAAATAAGACATATGCATCCCCTACAAGAGGCTGAGAAATAAGTTTATGCTCTCATAACTACTAGATTAGACTACTGTAATGTCTTACTGACCATTTGCCATGTTGACTTGCTAATAGGCTCCAACTAGTTCAGAGTGCAGCAACTCATGTGCTTACCAAGAAAATAAAGTTTGAGCGAATAATTCCAGTCTTATTCGATTACAAGACCTTGCTTATGACATTTAAAGCTCTTAATGGCCTAGCTCTGGCATATCTTACTTTTGAAACATTACAGCCCATCCTGACCACTTCAGGTAGGCTTACAGCAAATCCCTAGGATCACTTACAGCTCAGGTGGTGGAAGATCACTTTTGTACATAGTTGCTAAACTACGGAATCATATTTCAAAGAATATAAGGAATGAAAAATCAATCATTTTTAAATCTAAATTAGAAAGTTTGTTTTAAAACCTACATTAAAATGTTTGTTTAGACTAGCATATGCTTAGAGTACTGTGGACTCTCCTATTGCTGAATATTTCCAATGATTTTACTGATATTATTATATACTTATAGGTTACTTATAAACAATTATTTAACTAAAATAGTATTGTTATTATTATTATTATTATTACTACTATTTAAAGAAATCAAATATACAAACCACATCAGTGTAGCCTTCTGGCATGCCGATCCACTGTCCTCCTGGAAGCCGCATCTGATTCTCAAATACTTCCTCCATAAAACTCATATGGCCAGCATCCACGTCATACAGCAAGCTGGGCAATATGACATGTAAAAGATCAAGATCTGGTCTAAAAACCTAACTATGATTAACACGACTAAGCATTTCAGAGAATATTTAGTATTTTGCATACATGCAAAATCAATGTACAGATTTACAGATATTCCATCTAGTCTGCTGTGTTCAAATGCAATTGTGTCAAATAAATGAATCACTGTATCAAAAAGACCTCATTAGAAGCCAAGGATCAGATCGACAGCAAGCTAGTGAAGACCTGGGGCGAAACTCACGTTTTCTCTGGGCTAATGTACCAGTCTCCAGCCCAGGTCCAGCCTGAAGAAGGTTTGAAGCTCTCCTTAGGCAGCTTCACTCTGCCAGTCACCTCACTGAACTTGGGATAGGTCAGCCCTGTCGTGCCCCAGTTTCCCCACCAGAGCCAGCTTGGTCTGGTTCTCATACTGCAGGAAACACAGCAGGAACAAAACTGGCAGATCACAGCGGAGCCAGTGACAGAATAGCAGAGCTCGACCATTCATCACACACCACACGCTTGTGTGATATTATAACGCAAACTGTACATAATGTCCGATCAACTACAACAGTGGTAGCTATTAACCTCTTCAACTCTAGTCTTATTGTTCAGTTATGAAACCTGAGATTTGTTATTCAGTAGATCCACTAATTTATTTGATAACTACTATGAAACTGACATGCAAGTTATGCACTTATAAAAGTTAAACGAGGAACTGAAGTGCAGATCCACATACAGGCTTAGAATTTAAAGGGTTAAACAAGGTTAAAAAGCAGTATGTGGGATATACGATTCACAGTGAAATTGCTCACCGTCTCTGCAAACACAGACAGCTTGCCCTCGGAGAACTGGTTAAAGTGCTTGACATCAGCAGCCAGACCAAACCACACTTTGACCCGAAGCTGTGCTGGGATCTTAGCGTCTCCACTGCCGCCCTGAGGATACTGAACAAACATAGCCACTAAAAGACTTAGTATGCACAACTATCACAACACAACGTTAGTTTGAAATTTCATCATATTTCATAATGTTATACTGCTCATAGTAAAGCATACAATAAGGACTGGTAGAATCCACTGATTCTCTTTTCCAGCGTTGCCAATGATAGTATCCCTTGCACACATGAAAAATAAAAAATGGGGAAAAAATGTGAAAATTAAATGTGTACATAAAAACTATATGTGGCTACTTCATTTTACAAGCCTTATTGCTCATTTTTTTTATTTTTTTGCCCAGATCTGATCTTTCTAACTTGATGGTTCACATTTGTCTTGTCAGATCTATCATTCTTGTGAAAGAGCGTGTGTCCTGAAATGACATCCTAATTACTGCTGTCACGAGAATGAACCATCATGACAAACCGTCTGTTCATAATTAGAGCAAGACGAGGGCGAAAAAGGGTCAGATGCAGGTCTTTTGCACTGTTTACAGACACTAACTTCAGGATAGTGCATGTTAGTGCATGGTGCCTGTGAAGTGGAAAAAAAGCACATGAATTCTAGGGATGCACAATATCGGAATCATATCGATCATAAAACATCATCGAAATCAGGCCGATGCTTTGATTTGGTCGATATTTGAAACCAATATTTCATGATGCATTTAACGCGTGCTGGAAGAGCACCATTAACATTTAGGACGACACTGGCTGTGCTACAGCACTGTGCACACAAGCAAGACCTGCAGTTACTCAGGTAGGTAGCTCTGTAAATCAAACTCTAGGTGGAATTTTTTGATAGCCTGAATCTCCTTATCCAAAAAATAGAAGCTGAAGTTGGCTTCTTATTTGTCAGCTACATGTTCAAATTTTCCCGTCCCACCTTTAATGGCAGCAGTTACATTCTGGTGCCTGAGGCACAGGCAGGAAGAGCTGATAAAAGCTAAGTTCAAGGTCATTTTTACACTTTACTCATATAAACTAAAAAAAATAAAGTGTTTGCCATCGCTTGTCCGGCTTGGTATCACTCTCTTTCACATGCATGCACGTAACACAGCCATATGGACATTACAAATCACAGTCGTGATTTCAGTTGTTTCTATGTGTAAATAATAGTTAATCTTGAATCTCCCTTCACAGTAAGCACCAGAGCAGGATCTAAAGCCAAACAAAGAGACTCACAGTGGTAGTTAAATTTAATATAACAAGCTAAAGATGCTGGTTGTTGTCGGAGTGCTCAAGGAATTTAATGCCTTTCAGTCATAATGATAAGTACTACTATGAGTATTATGAGAACATTTTAAACAGAGTTTAAACAGTTTTGTGTACCACCATAAAAAAATGCATGTTAAACACCAATTATCAGCATCGGCATCAGCTGACATGTACTTCTAAATAATGGTTATCATCATTGGGCCAGAATTTCAATATCAGTGCATCCCTAATGAATTCTGATCTGACCGTTCTCTTTAAGGACACATGGCCATAGATCGGTTATTAAATCTGATCCTGTACCACATACGAAAGTGGCTCAGATCTGGTTTCAAAAGATCAGATTTGTGTGTCCACGGATTTGTGCCACTTCAGCCTGGTAATGTGAACACAGCCTTTGAAAGTATTTATGTTACTGATAAAGGATCAGACTATTTAGTGGAAAGCATTCACTCTGTCTCATTATTTCACTCTGTGTGTTCATGAAAACAAAAGCAATATCAAAACTAGTCTCAAACTGCCCAGCACATGCAAACATACCTTCATGAAAACAGTCTGGAGTTGGCCGCAGTGCTTGCCACAATAGCCCTGAGAGAAAAGCACCTCGTGGGCTGGAATTCTGTGGTACGCCACTCTTCTGTCCCCCTGAAGCATCCAGATCACTATGTCTGGCATACTGTTCTGGGGCTGAGAGAGAAACAGAAACAAGTGACCAAGAAGGTCAGAGGTACAGAGAAAGCATCACTTATACATGGCACTTGTTTTTTGGCCTATTTCCACAGCCTGAGATGAATTGCCTGCATTTGTGTTCTCATACAGGGTATGTTTAATATGGTTTTGGGGCTTTTGCTTCACGTTCATGCAATTTTTGATGGAAAACATATGCACATTTGGGATGTCCTAAAAGTATAATTTCCTTCCTTCGGTCTCACTTTCAGTAGCTTTTGAGTAACTTTTAGTGCAGGGGTCGGGAACATGCGGCTCCGGAGACACATGCGGCTCTTTTACTGCCCCTTGTGACTCCACAGCAGAATTAGATTTTTTGGTTAAAAAAAATATACCTTTATAACACATAATACCTAAAAATATACGTTACAACACACTGTTCTAACACAATTTTAACAATAAAACTTAAATGCTGGAGTTAATGTATAACTGTTAATTCACCTCAACCCTGAAGATTAGGGCACAGACTTTGTTGCAGAAAACAATCTCACTTAGCTAGTAGCTAACGAAATGGCAAGGAAAAGAAAGATTTAGAATGAACTTCCTCACTAGTTAGTGAGGTTAACATATGTCCAAAAGTTTGTGGACACCTGCTCATCCAATGTTTCTTTTAAAATCAAGGGTATTACCATGAAGTTTGTCCTCCGCTTGATGCAGTAGCAGCCTCTACTATTCTGGGAAGGCTTTACACTAGATGTTGGAAATTTCTGTGAGGATTTGATTGCATTCAGCTACAATAGCAGTGAGATAGTAGATTAGTGAGTTCAGGTAGATACTAGATTAGTTTTGGGTCACAAACACCAACTCATACTGGATGGTGCTCCATCACTCCAGAGAATGCAGTTCCACTACTCCACAGCCCAGTGCTGGGGGCCTTGTGAAATGTGCGGCAGCTCCTTAGAGTCCCATTGTGTGTGTGCACAGTTGAATGCCTCTGTCAGCAATGGGTGCACCTTAAAGTCACTGAATTCACTAATTAGATGGAGTGCCCACAAACTTTTGGAAGTATGATGTACTCATACTTGTGCCTTACTGACCTCTTCTGCAAGAGAGCGCAGTCTCTGTGTCCAGTCCTCGGCCTGCTCCAGCACCGAGCTCAGCTCTGTCTCCGGCCCGTGCTTCAGCGCCAGAGCCGCCTGCTCGATCTGCTTCAGATTCACCTTTCGCAGACGCCGCAGAGATTTATCCAGAGGAGTCACACATGGCCAGCCGTCCAGCTCAGGCAGCTCCTCACTGACAAACAAACATGTGAACAGACACTGAATGTAACTCACTGTGTAACAATTTTATATGTCAGGGAATAAAAGCTGAGAATAGCTTTACCTGCAGTCAGCGATGACATCATCAAGCAATTGTACCACTGCCTGCTCCAGGTTGTCTTGGTCACCGCCTGATTGGAGCTCCAGCTGCACCAGCTTTAGGTTAGACTCCTAAGACAGACAAGGTCAAATACATATACAGATCCATCCAAGTAGCAGAATGCATCTTCATTGTAATGCTGGCTGCAGCTCAAGTTGGCTTGGCTCTCACCAGGTGGTCTACAATGTTGAGCAGCATGTTGAGAGCTTCTATACGGGGGCTGATATCCTCCCACTCTGATGACAGAACCACCACAGGCTTCACATTCCCCCAGGGCAGGTAATAGTAGTGACAGCCTGCAGCCACATAGTGGAGCACAATTTTAGCCTGAGCATCTAATCATCAACATGCAATTAGCTGGTAAAATACATAGTCTAAATTATCTTGTAGTCACTGTTATTACTTAGCACATAATTTTGCAGTACATCAGCTAGTAAGATGGGGAGCCTCCCAAAAAATCCTGCTTAGGGCTCCCAGAGCCGGCCCTGTTGGGAGTCTTAGAAGAGGGCATTTACCTGCACTTCCTATAGGTCAACTGATCTAGAGTGACAGGTTGTACTGCCAGTAGTATTTAAAATGTATTTAAAATTTTAGGAACAAAATGAACTCCACATAGTCTGTCCTGCTTCTTCCTAAGTGAAAGGCTGTAATTAAGGATAAAGGCCACTGGGCAGTGCTGTTTCTCACCGTCAAATACTGCTCTGCTGTACTGAGTGGTGGAGGCCAGGGGCAGGCATGTGCAGTCAAACTTGTTGCCGTAGTTACCGATGCTGACCTCAAACTGAATGGCATCGTCCACATCCTGAAGGAGGGTGGCAGAGTAGAAAGCAGCAAACAAAGAATACTTCCTCTTCCGCATGAATTTCTGCACAACACAAAAGAACAAATTTAATGAAAATCTGTGAAATCTGTGAAAAATGTCTTTAGACTGGATGCTAGTGCACACAACAAGGTGAACTTTGCTCACCTCTACCACCAACAGGTCATCGGCCTGGATGTCTTCCACCCTCTGCTCCGCTCGGTCACACAGCTTAGTGGTCAGCTCCAACAGCACACGGCCTCGATACGCTACACCCTCTCCCTAGACCAGCCCAATACAAACACAACCTCTGATGCACAAACAGAGATGTCATATATGGGCTCATACTTCGGTTCATTAGCCGTACAATTAATAGATGAATGATAAGACTGCAAGTTAAAGGGTTCGCTTTGAAAATTCAATCATTTTGTTAATAACCTTGATGTAAAGTCTCATCTTGGAGACTTTTAATCGAAAACAGCCTAACTAAAACATAATTCTAAAAAATTTCAATTTTACGTGATTTATCTTACCTTGCCAAGGTTGAGAGCCTCATAAGGGTCGGAGAAGGCAGTGAAACTCTCTAAGGCTTCCATACATGTTAACGTAACAGGGGCCAAACGTCGGCAGGAAGCCCAGGCTGTCATCAACTATGACAGAAATTGTGAGGAGAACTTGTGAGTTACTGCAAACCCACTTCCAAAGTTGGGAAAGTATTTAAAATGCAAATAAAAACAGAAAGCAGGGATTGAAAAACTGCTGTTTACAGGTATTGAAAACAGCGCAAAAAAAAGATATTTGACATTTTACCTTATTAACTCTATTGATTTTTGTAAATGTACACTAATTCCAAGTTTGATGTCTGCATTACATTCCAAAAAGTTGGGTTAGGGCAGTATAAAACTGGGAAGTTAATGGAATTATCAAAAATGTGTTTTGGGACTTTCTACAGGTAAACAGGTGAATAGATAACAGGAGGTGCTATCGTGATTGGGTATAAAAGGAGTATTTACGAAAGGCTCAGTCATTTATAAACAAAATGGTTCACACTTGCAAAAAAACGCATGACTGAATAGTCCAACAGTTTAAAAACAGCACACGATTACAAGGAATTAAAAGATTTCCCCATCTACAGTCAATAACAATATTAATCGATTCAGAAAATACAGTTTTACTACAGCCCCAACTTTTTTGGAAATGAGTTTGTACAAAATTACCATAAATTTGTTTGATTGATTCTTACATTAGAATATTAAGCGTTCTTCTGAAGCAGTAAATTAGTGCAGGAAAAAAGCTGAAGGCTAAAGAAAAAGAGACAATGGAGGTTTCACAAAAGCTATGACTATGCTATTGCACCCAACTAGCCTTCTGGATTCCAAAGAGAGATATGGCATATCTCTATGCCTACGTAAAGCGAGTTGTATCACACAGATACATTATGAAAGAGAGACATACTGGTGCTTTGGATGGTCCTGGGGGGCAACTCGTCTGAATGCGTAGAAAAATAAAGGATAGTTTTAAGAAACAACAACTAAAGAGTATGACTGCATGCTCACTCTTGCTCCGAAGTTAGCCCTCCAAACAGTTAGTTGGCCCATGCAACACAGCAAAAGGGTGAGTGCAATTCTTAACATGGCTGTAAGTTAAATGAAAACACTACTGACACAATGAAAGTGCCAAAGATTTCAGAACAGCTAGCATAAACAAAAATCTCCAACCCTCTACTGCTGGACTATGAGCAAACCAGAAATTGTGAATGAAGTTGGAAAAATGGTGAGAGTTAGGTTGCAAAGAAGTGTTAGTTCTACTGATGCCACAAAATCACACAATGCAGGTAAAATGACTTTATAACTGCATATACATCACAGAGACTGCTGTCACACCAGGCAAGCTGCTTGGGTAAGGCTGAGAAACTACTACCCAACAAACAAAGCACTAACACTCCAGCAGAATCCCAGTCATTACTGAATAAGTTCTATCATCAGGAGTACAGATATACTACTGCAAACAGCAAAATGGTCACCTATGTAGACTCACCACACCACACTCTACATTAAAGCACTTACTATGAACTAGTTCCACCTCAGCATACGCTCAGAGTGAATTAGTAGAGTACATGGACAAAGTGCAACGAAAACATGTCCTACTCTTTCTACTCACAGGCCACTTTTTTCTTTTTAAAGAAATATCTTCAAAAAGTAACGAAAAAGTTTCAAGGATGTTTAAGGCAGGATTTTAGCTACAAATGTGAACAAACGTATATATATTTTAATACTTATAGTAAACTGGAGTTATGTTTGATCTGGTTCATCACTGTTTGTACAATCTGGATGATATACAGCACGAAAACGCTGTTTGTGGTACACTGATCTGAGACCAATGTTTATAATTGAGGATTTTATCTATGACTGTTGGTTTAAGGACCTACATTTGCTGCTCTGTTTCTGTTCCTTGCTGCATTCCCTCATTATGACTGTGAAAGCACTGCTGCTGCCGACAGTCAAAAATGAAGAATGCACCCCATACACAAGCAACATCCTTAAATAAACTACACAAAAATGACACTTAGTTGATTGAAGTTTTAATTACTCAAAAACTCTGTTGTGCTGAAATTGGCAGGAAGCAAATCCACTAAAACATCTCCTTTCTGGGAATTTTCAAAGGATGTAAACAATAGATGAAACTTCAAAAAAGCCATGACTTTGCTGCACTCCGTGTGAGATGCATATCAAGGCTTACCCTCTATTTCCCCTCCTGGAGCAGAGATCTTTGACATACACAGGTGTGTGGTGCCAATAACATCATTGTGGCTGGCTCGATCCCTAGCAGGGATTAGGATAATGTGCAATGTTACAACTCCAAACATATACAATGTACAATATAACTCCAAACATATACAATATATAAATACAGCCTAGTTATTATATAATTAGATGTAATCAGATGAGAATCCTTAGTCTTGTATATCTGATGTCACATTTCAAAACAGACTGACCAATCTAAAATGCGTATCCTCATCTTCTCGCACATAGATGGAAACTGCAGAGAGAAAGAAGAACATTGGCTATAAGTGCTGGTGCATAAAAAAGTAAGAGCTCATGAAAAGCAGTTATGTAGCTGATCCTACCCTGATAGGAAGTACCAGACTTTGGTTCCACTGTGGATTCGCATTCTTCTCCAGTATCTTACTGCACATCTGTGGAATGCACATATTGGTCTTCTAAAGGTCTCAGAGATCATCCACATGATTTATATAACATGCATCAGTTTCTCTAAAAAGACTGAAGTGTTCAGGTCTTTACTATAAATGATGCTCACTCTATAATGATCTGAGAGTTCACTGTTTCTATATTAAGTCAGTAGCCTGTACATCTGCTTCTATCATGATTTTTTGCATTCTGACTTGGCCAAATCTGTCTGAAACCTGGCTGCAGCATATCAGTCAGGCTTCTTGTGAGGGTTTAGGGAGGCTTAAAACAAAGCTGAGGCAAAATGTACTTCAAAGAACATACTACAGTAAATTTTGGTGAGTTGTGGGCTGCCTGAACATGACCAAAGGAGATCTAAGACATCCCGGCCTTATGTGTATAGTAGCTATTGTACCGTTTTGCCAGCAAAGTTGACTTCCACTAATGGATCCACCAGGTTTTTTCTGTTGGAGTCAAATCCCAGAAACTGCTTCATACCATCCATGAAGGCATCATCCACTAATGGAAAGAAAGGAGATATAAAGGCACAAAGATACAGACAATAATACACATAAAATCACACATACACAGAGATGATGATACTCACTTTGTGGTAGGTCCTCTGCTCTGTAGACCTTGAGAGTGAAGGAGGCTCCTCTGAGAGTGAGTCCAGCTGGCCTCAGCAGATTCGCCTCAATGTCCTCCTTCTCCTGAACGCCCTCCTTCTTATCCGTCTAAGACACATACAAACAAGCATTCACAACTATCAAGTTATATGTCAGAATTTCTCAGAAGTAAGAAGAACATGCAGTAGCCAAATGGTGAAAGCTGAGATTTTGCTTTAAGGAACAGGACCGGGAAAAAGTTATCAAACCAAAGTTTACTCTATGAATAAATACTCTCACTCACTGGTGGCTCGTCACCTGCAGCCAGGACAAACAGGCTGACCTTCAGGTAACCCCTGGCCCCAGCAGAGAGGTCATCAGGGTCTGCCAGCAATAACCACTTCCTGAGAATGGCGTGTCCTGCCACAAGAATTAAAACCCAGGATTGTAAATCAGCTCATAATGCTGAGTGAAGACTTTCTCAGACTTTTTTCAAAGTGTTATTTAGTGAAAAGAACGTTAACTACATTTAAGCTCTTAAACTGCAGGCTTATTATTCAGATATTAGTACTAAGATCTACCAAAAAGGAATCTGTAGCCATTACAAGTCAAATAATCTTTTTTGGTACTACACAGAACTGTCTTTGCTAGGCGTGTACTATGAAGCTACTATGTTTTATGCTTAGATATCAAACCCCCCTAAGCTTTAAGGGTTTGTTTATGAGCCCACACTTTAGTTCCCCATGCTCATAACCACATAACTTGCATGCCTAAAAGCAGTTACTGAATTACTTATACAAATTACTGAATAACATAAAAATTAATAATGAATAATAATTAATGAATAACAGTGTATTGCTCCTTTGTATTCACATCTAACCTGAAGTGCAGAACTTTGCGCTTTATAGGGGAATTCCACCATTTAAAAAAAAAATTCTACATGACAAAATCATTCAAATTTAAACATTAAAGGTTTCATTCTACAGAAACTTACAGAGTTAGAATTTTTCACAGTGGTGGTGATAGGAACCAGATGTCTGAAGGGTATAATGCCTTTAAAAGCTCCCTCACAAGTTATTATACAAAATGATCATGAATGTCATCTTTGTTCAAAGAAAAACGTCTCCAAAATAGTAACTTTACAGTAGAAGGCAACATTGTTTTAACTCTGAATGTAACTTATTGTAAAAATGGTTTTATTCCAAATGATTCTGGAGCATTTCAATTGGTCCATTCATCATGAAATTTTAACACAATCTAAATGGCAGCTGCAATGATCAAATAACGTAAAAAATAGAATTTTTTTTTTTTGGCAAAGATGATAACGTTGTTCACTGATCATTTTGGATAGTGAATAAAATGGCTATAATTGTGCTGTAGATGTTGCAACCCCTGATTCCTATCACCACCAAGAGGCTAGGTTAAAAGGTTAGAATTTAAACCTATTTATTGTATTGTATTACTCATACTACTGTATGTCTACCATAATAAGTGACAAAGTAAGGGAGTTTTAGTGTGCGCTAATTCAAACAAAAGCCTGCAGCCTGAAGTAGAGAGCAGTCCCAGTCTCAGCAGGAGTCTGCGGTACTCACTGTGCTCATTATACACCATGCCAACATCCATCTGAGAGCAGACAAGAAAAAACTGTCAGCACTATTATTAGCGCTTCATGAAACAACAAGCATGTGTCCTACAAACCAAAAATAATTCAAAGATATGAAGATCAGAGAAAAGAAAAGTAGCTATTCACAACA
Organism: Colossoma macropomum; assembly: GCF_904425465.1. NCBI lineage: Eukaryota > Metazoa > Chordata > Actinopteri > Characiformes > Serrasalmidae > Colossoma > Colossoma macropomum. The sequence goes on along the minus strand of NW_023495247.1, from coordinate 377,168 downwards.
AGAAGAGATTACTAAAAGAAAGATGAATGCAAAAACAAGAAAGTAAAAAAACAAACACACATTACCTTAAATTCCCCAATGACAGAGTCTGTGCGTAGAGACTTGGAGTCAAATACCTAAGAAAAGATAAAAAATCTTATGTATTTTACATACATTTAGCTAAACGGTCAAAAGAAATTATAATATGACTAGTCTACTTACTGTTATAAATATAGGCTCGTCAAAGAGATCTGAAGGGGTTTCAAAGAAATTTAGAAAGAAAGTCTGTGCCAAAAAGAGAAAAAGATGAAGATGTTGTTAGACATAAGTTCTACATTCAATACAATAACAGTCTGAGAGCAGGAGAAACATTATTATGCAAGTTAGACGATAAACAACAAAAAAAACTATAATAATCTAAGCATCTAAGTGGATTGTTTGAAAAACAGTTCTTTACCTCATCAAAGAATGGATTATTGCCTTTCTTGATGCGTGTCCTCTTTGTCTGGCCCCCTACAGTCACCTTGACCACAGGTTTTATGTTGATGCCAGGAAGCTGTCGTCCCTCGATGATTCGCACCCGTACCTGAACATTCCAAAGTATATTTCAAGGATTAAAACTTGAACTTGAAAATGCAGCGTGCTACATGTTTTTCTGCAGATTTATAGCTACACTGAAAAAAATACACCCAAATCCAAATGCGTCAATCGGTTGCCAGTTGCACACAAATACAGTATATTAACACAATTGTGTTAATTGCACAACCAAGTAGCACATTTAAATCAAGACATACATACACACACACATATACATACATATATGTACACACACACACACACACACACACACACACACACACACGCACATATACATACATATATGTACACACACACATACATATATGTGTGTACATATATATATACACACATATATATATATATATATATATATATATATATATATATATATATATATACACACACACACATACACACACTGAAATAACCCCTGATTTCATTGTCACTGCAGAACTCATAATAACTGCTTCCACAAGAGGGCACTATTTCTGACCACCAAACATTTGCCAACAGCACCATTAGAGACTAGTCACTATGGGGCTACAGGACATTAATTATGATTACAGACACAATCCATGTGAGAAGTAATATGTGCACCAGAGCAGTAAGACCCTGCTATGGCCTCATGAATCTGTAAGACCTAACAGAGCCTGTATGTTTACAGAGAAAACTAAATTTAAAGAAATTTAAAGTGATCTGAAATCTGAAATCTGTCCACTTAGAAAATGGTCAATGTTATATAATAAGTCTGTGTTCAAAGAGGAACAATCTATACAGTCCATGTACACTCTTAAAAATAAAGGTGCCAAAACGCGTTCTTCGGAGTGATGCCATAGAAGAACCATTTTCATTCCCTAAAGAACCTTGCAATGGATGATTCTTTAAAGGGGCATTTGAGTATGAAACTAGTATTTAATATGTTGTTATTTGTATTTTAGTATTCTGTAGTAGCAGAATTGCATCCCTCAGCCTCAGTTTGACAGAATTCTCAATTTTGTATGCTTCTTGTCCATTAAAGTTCTCTCACTACAATACCCAGCAAGCACTGTGCAAATACATCATACAACCACTGAGAACCATCTACAGAGATAAAGAAATGCACTAATGTATGCACTAAAAAAATGTAAAAATGTACATCCTGTCTTTAAATAAGCGACCCAAAAGTTGCTGTTATTTTTCAAAAGTTTTTCCCATCTTCATGATACATTACCAGAAGGATACTTTTCTGGTCTTTAAACTGGAAAATCTCATTCTCAGGACCGCTGTGGCACCGCGGTAGGAGGGTAGGCATGCCTACAACTGATGTAGTGATGATTACATTTTTCAATTTGGCCACATAATATAAAGGTTTGATGCCAATTCAAGGTTTTGGTCTTTGAACTGTATGTCCATGCTGAGATCCATACAGGAACATCTATTTTTAAGAGCATATGGATTTCAACACAGTCTCTTGAAATAATGGCCATTGTGAACTGTTGGTTTCATATGCAGACATACACCAAGACACACACCTGGAGGTCCTGGGGTTTGTTGGGGAGGGGGGCTTTATTGTGGTGCTGTTTCTTCTTCTTCAGGCCCTGGTTGAAGGTTGGAGGGGCTTTCTTAGGTGGAGCTGTAGGGGCTCCAGTCTCTGGGCCCTGGGGTCCTGGAACAGGCTCAGGTTCCTCTGGAACCTCCAGCATCATCATGCTTTCTGTGTCCTCTTCACCCATAGTGTCCAGCGAGAAGACTGCACACAGGAGAAGGGCTCTGCATTATGAAAGATAGTGGACTACACCAACACACAAGAATCTCAGAAGGATGCAGCATGCTATAGTAATTACTAGGGGTGTTATGCTACGAATTTTATTCAGGTTCAATATGATTTTTGATTCTTGATTAAGCAAATGATTATTTTAAATATATATTCCCATGCAAATAAATAAATAAATTAATTAATTAATAAATAAATAGCCAAACCTAAAATATAATTGTTTTACTGATGGTTTTGAGCCGGTCAGATTCCAGATTTAAACCCTATAGAGAACATTTGGTCTCATATTAAACACAGACTATCTTTTACCAGAAGCCATCAGTGCTGAGTGGAAAAAAGCCTGTCTGTAAGTTTACCCATAATACTTCAACACTTAGTGAAATCAAAGGGAAAAGCTCTCTTATACCAAATTGAGTAGAATGGAAGTGTGTCTGTTCTGTCAGACAAATAACTAAAAAATGTCAAATATTATTGGTTTTAAGGGTGATCTTGAGAGTGAGTAGTAAAGCACTCGTTCTGAAACATCAATGAGTATTCAAAGCTTATAAAATGCTGTTCGGGCCAGCCAAAGATTTTTTTTTTTTAATTTTTACCCGATTTTTCTCCCCAATTTAGTCGTCTCCAATTCCACCCGCTAGTTAGGACTCCCCCAATCACACGATGCTATCAACGCTAGGAGGGCGAAGGCTAACACAGGCTTCCTCCGAGACCTGTGAAGCCAACCACCGCTTCTTTTCGAACTGCCGCTCACGCAACGTCACTGGACAGCCGAACGCGCTCGGAGGAAAGTGTTGCCTGAACATATGATGGCAGCTATCCTCTGACTTTTGCCTATGATATATCATGTTAAGTCACTAGACACTTCACTGTGGTCTAACCATATAAGACATAGCAGTATAGCTAACTACATAGAAAACCCAATAAAATAAAGTCAGACATCAGTTTACTGGAGCATGCACCTGCCTTAACCCTTTCATTCATGGTGTCCACATACGTGGACAGTTATGCCATTTTTTTACTATAGGTGATACAGTATTTAAGAAAAACAGATGATAGTCAAAAATTAAAAAAATAATAATAATAATTTCTCACTTGTTTCTACCTGACACTTTGTATTTAAATAGCTCAGTCCCAAAAGACAGCTTCATACAACCCATTACAGACTTACAAATTATCCATGAATCAGGCCTGCAAATCTTTATTCATTTCATTTTTCTGCAGCTAAATAATCAATCTCATGGGTAGTATTGCTTTAGCCACCAGATCTTGTAGCTGGTTACCCAACATAGGATATAAATTCAGCTTAGGTTGATGCTTACATTGTTAAAGCAAAAATAGTTCAGTGGAACTATTTAGTGAAAACTACACTCAAAATGAATGCTGCACTCTGCATGGTTGTAATTTAGCTATAACTAACTTAGCTCTTACTCTAATTTAGACTGATAGTTAAATTTGCCTCTGTGGGTTAATTCGTCATAATAGTGGATACAGCATGTCAGAATAAAGAATGAATGGCGAGAAGACTGCACACAGGAGAAGGGCTCTGCATTATGAAAGATAGTGGACTACACCAACACACAAGAATCTCAGAAGGATGCAGCATGCTATAGTAATTACTAGGGGTGTTATGCTACGAATTTTATTCAGGTTCAATATGATTTTTGATTCTTGATTAAGCAAATGATTATTTTAAATATATATTCCCATGCAAATAAATAAATAAATTAATTAATTAATAAATAAATAGCCAAACCTAAAATATAATTGTTTTACTGATGGTTTTGAGCCGGTCAGATTCCAGATTTAAACCCTATAGAGAACATTTGGTCTCATATTAAACACAGACTATCTTTTACCAGAAGCCATCAGTGCTGAGTGGAAAAAAGCCTGTCTGTAAGTTTACCCATAATACTTCAACACTTAGTGAAATCAAAGGGAAAAGCTCTCTTATACCAAATTGAGTAGAATGGAAGTGTGTCTGTTCTGTCAGACAAATAACTAAAAAATGTCAAATATTATTGGTTTTAAGGGTGATCTTGAGAGTGAGTAGTAAAGCACTCGTTCTGAAACATCAATGAGTATTCAAAGCTTATAAAATGCTGTTCGGGCCAGCCAAAGATTTTTTTTTTTTAATTTTTACCCGATTTTTCTCCCCAATTTAGTCGTCTCCAATTCCACCCGCTAGTTAGGACTCCCCCAATCACACGATGCTATCAACGCTAGGAGGGCGAAGGCTAACACAGGCTTCCTCCGAGACCTGTGAAGCCAACCACCGCTTCTTTTCGAACTGCCGCTCACGCAACGTCACTGGACAGCCGAACGCGCTCGGAGGAAAGCGCCAACCGCCAGATCTGTTACGTCAGCTAACAGACGCCTGCGCTGACTAGCATCGCGCTGAGTGATGGTGGGAGAGGGGGGGCCATCCTACCCACCCAGAGAGAGCGAGGCCAATTGTGCTCTCTTGGACTCCCGGCTACGGATGGCTGTAGCATCACCAGGGATCGAACTCGCGATCTCCTGATGATAGGGCCAACGCTTAGACGGTTGCGCCACTCGGGAGCCACAGCCAAAGATTTTTAATATTTATTTAATAATTATTTACTGCACAGACTGGCTGTGATCATTGAAGTCCTTGAATATAGCTTTTTCACTGACTGAAAAAAAAAGTTTTGCGTTGCATAGAATTTAGAAGTGACTTCAGAAAAGAAGCTGAGTCAATTGAGCATGTGCAAACATAAATATATTATTGGCTCCTGTTTTCTGCACTTTACAAATACTTTGCACTAGGGGTGCGGGAAAAAATCGATTCTTAGATGCATCGCGATGCAGACGTGAACGATTCTGAATCGATTCACAAATGTCAAAAATCGATTTTCTAAATATTTAATTTATAACGTAATGTTGACGGAACGCAAAAGGCAGAACTTTGAAGTGCAGAAGTGCAGCGCCCGGACAGTCTGTGGCAGCACATAGCAAAAACACAAGTGGAAGAGCGAGAAACCCGACCGGCAGCCTCTGCATTAAAGCCAGGTTAGATCAGGAGTCACAACACAAATGATAACATTTTGTCCTTTCAACAAAAATCAAACCACCTTGGGAGCCGCAACATTTAATGTCCAGTATGTCTCAGTATGTGATGATGTCCTAGTATAGGCTAAACAATATAAACGAAAACGCAGATTTACTTCGCTCTGCTTTAAGCTTTAGCTACAGCCGCTTTCCTCCCATCTCTGCCAGAAAACTTTTCCTCAGAAGTTGATCAATTAAATGTCTCTCAACGTTCGACTGTTTTCTGAGGCTGAAGTCGCTTCTCATTCTCCAGCTTCTTGTTCGAATTTACCCGTTCCACCTTAAATTCTAAGTGAGGCGCCAAATGTAAATGCGGCACCATTTAAGGTGGAACGGGAGAATTCGAAAGAGAAGCTGACTTCAGCTTCGCCACTTTTTACTGTTTGACAGTCTCTCGTTGCAGATTTTGTTGCTGTGTGACCTGCAGTCTGCACGCCGGTTCTCAGTCGTTGCGAAACAGGGCTTCGTGCTATGTTGCACACGTCCCGTCTCAAAGACATTTTACTGACAGCGATCTCTCCCCGTCTCTCCAACGAGACCAAAACCGACGTTATAAAATCACTAAAGAAAACGGGTAGAATAGCTGTAACATGTGCTGCGTGGACATCCATTGCCACTGGATCTTATTTCACCGTAACTGTGCATTTTATCGCAGATGAGTAGCAGCAGTTTCTCGTGCTCCAAACAAGAGCACTGAATGAGAGCCTTCCAGTTCACTTGCCACATCACTTCCATTTGATTTATCAAAAAAGACATTGGAAGTAAATTCATTACGGATCATTACAAATACTTTGCTTTAAAAGTACCAAGTCACTTTAAATAACAATAACACTGAGTCACTTAGTCACTTAAAAATGTATATTGTCTCTATATTCTGTGTATATTTTGTGTATATTTAATATATTTCTGTTGGTTTTTCTTGTATTTTTATTTATTTACTTTCTGTAGAGTGATTAGCTGAGCCTCACCACAAGCATTTCAATGCATAAATGTCCTGACATGTTGTGCAAATGACAAATAAATTGAAACTTGAACTCGAAACTTGAGCTCACACAGTGAGAAAATGTAAATGCTATATAGAAAAAAAAGATGCATCGAGATGCATCGATAATCGTTTTATAATCGCATCGCAGCCCTCTGAATCGTAATCGAATCGAATCGTGAGGTGCCTAGAGATTCCCACCCCTACTTTGCACACACTTTTTATTTATGAATGTGTGTGTGAGAGAATGTCTACAGGAATAGATGTCTGCTTTAGTGTGTTTAGTAGAATTCAGATGAGGATATCTGTGAAATTTCTGTGATGAGCTATCATGTAACATGAGCTACCACGAAAGACAAATTCCCTGTATGTGCAAACATGGCCAGTATAGCCTGATTCTCATTTCTAAATGCCTGTGTTCTCCTACAAATACATCACCCTCCTTACTCACATCCCTCCTTCTCTGCTGATTTAACATTAGCCTTCTCAAATACCAAAGGCTCCTCACTAAGATGGGAACTCTATGTCTGTATGCCTAGAATCTAGCAGTAATCAGCTTTTAGGGCTTTTAAATCTAAACTGCTCAGCAGTTGAACTTGCATGTGTGTCTTGCTGAGTCATTACCTGTGACAGTGTCCAGTTCTACAGGAGTGCTGCTGTGCTGGGGCTCAGGCTGTGGAGGAGGCTGAAAGATTGGAGCCATGCCTGGAGGAGGGATGTAGGAAACCTGCAGAGTCACTGTGGCCTGAAAGAGCACAGACAATAATACAGGCTACTATTAGATTAAGCTATTAGATTATGCTGTTGTCTATAATTTATCAGTTTTATTAATATGTCTGACACATCCTGGGTGCATGTTCTTGTTGGGGGGGTCACTGCAGATCTAACCATTTCATTAAAAAAATACAAACACACTATATTTGATGCTTGACCTCATGAAACTTCATTGTTTGTTGTAAATATTCACTTAGTCCCAATAAGATGCCTACAACACACTCCAAAAAGGTTGGCACAGAAGACTACCACTGTGTTACATCACTTTTTAACAGCACTTAATAATGATTGAGGACTAACGACATTAACTGATCCAGTTTTAAAAGAGGAATGTCTAGCACCTGCACTCTCTAATTACTCTGCCATGCTGTTTTAATACATACAGAACGTTTCTTGGTGTTATGTTGAAATAAGCTTGGACGTCCCTGAAAAAAACAGTGTCTAAAAGGCACATACACTGACCCAAAATGTGCATGTATCTCTCAGCATTAATGGTGCTTTCACAGATGTGCAAGACATCCAATAATATACCCCCATCCTATGAAAGACTCTGGCTTTTGAACTTGACACTGGTAACAATCTAGATATATGGTAACTTGTACTTCTTTAACCAGCCCCTCCCTACCTGATGGCACTGGCAAGAAAATATGGTTGTGAATGAGCTAGCTAGAGTAGTTAAAAGTGTGCTAATGGTTAGCCTATATGGTTTAGGTAACTTGTAAAAAGTGTTGCCTGAACATATGATGGCAGCTATCCTCTGACTTTTGCCTATGATATCATGTTAAGTCACTAGACACTTCACTGTGGTCTAACCATATAAGACATAGCAGTATAGCTAACTACATAGAAAACCCAATAAAATAAAGTCAGACATCAGTTTACTGGAGCATGCACCTGCCTTAACCCTTTCATTCATGGTGTCCACATACGTGGACAGTTATGCCATTTTTTTACTATAGGTGATACAGTATTTAAGAAAAACAGATGATAGTCAGAAATAAAAAAAAAAAAATAATAATTTCTCACTTGTTTCTACCTGACACTTTGTATTTAAATAGCTCAGTCCCAAAAGACAGCTTCATACAACCCATTACAGACTTACAAATTATCCATGAATCAGGCCTGCAAATCTTTATTCATTTCATTTTTCTGCAGCTAAATAATCAATCTCATGGGTAGTATTGCTTTAGCCACCAGATCTTGTAGCTTGTTACCCAACATAGGATATAAATTCAGCTTAGGTTGATGCTTACATTGTTAAAGCAAAAATAGTTCAGTGGAACTATTTAGTGAAAACTACGCTCAAAATGAATGCTGCACTCTGCATGGTTGTAATTTAGCTATAACTAACTTAGCTCTTATTCTAATTTAGACTGATAGTTAAATTTGCCTCTGTGGGTTAATTCGTCATAATAGTGGATACAGCATGTCAGAATAAAGAATGAATGGAATTACTTTGCCAACACTTCCCTCACAATAACCTCACTCACGCTCAGCAGGAACATCACTGCTTTCACAATAAAAGTCCTATTTATTAAATATGGTGTTTATGCTACTACTACCACTACAACTACTACTACTTCTACTACTACTTCTACTACTGCTACTACTATTAGTAGTAGTAGTAGTAGTTGACGTAGTTTGTGGTGACAAACTAATTGATGTGTTTGAGTAAGTGCATGTTATATAGTTCAAATTCATATTTGAAAATGTATTAGTTTACCACGTTAGGTAAAACAATTGATGAAAAAAATGCAGTTAATTCAAACATGAAAAAATGTAGGACATTTTTCCCTGCATTTTTTTAGGCAGCCCCTTGGAGAAGACCATCCGGCCATAGGCTCCTAAGGCAATTTGAGTTTAAGACCCCTGGGATGGCATATAAAATAACCGTTTTTATGTTGTAGCATCTCTTATCTTTATTTAATGTAAGGCACATCAAAAATTCGTAGAGAAATTGACCGAAATGCTTGATTGTACCAATATGGTTCTGCCTGCACTTTTTGGGAAGTGAATTTTTGTACCTATTCCTAATAATAGTGCCTGCATTCTTCCACAAGGCAAAAGAATTATCACACTGTGACATTATGGAGGGCTTGTGTTGTCATTGTGGAATGAGTGGGAGTGATATGGCCGCTGCTGAAGTTGTTTTTGAACTTGGTGTGCTGGTAAGTGTAGTACCTGGCCACACACCACACTTTCCTGAAGTTATTTCCTCTGGTCAGGCTATTCCAGAGAACACGGATACAAAACAGCTAAGAGGGACAACTCCACCTTCTCCTTTTCCATCCTTCATCATGCAGTGGCAAGACATGAAAAACACACACATACACAATGCCAGGAAGCGACGCTTAGATGACAGCAGCACAGTCTCAGAGTGTGTCTGCAGTGGGGAGTGAACGGGGTGGAAAGAGGTAGAAGGTAAGTGTTTTTTTTTTGAGTTAGGGTTAAAGGGTGGGGGGTTAAGGTCTAACAAGAGGCTGAAGGTGAAGAGATTCTATTTAAAAAAGTGATACTCAGTGTTGGGCAAAC